>NC_044061.1:26349913-26359913 GCF_902167405.1 Gadus morhua | reverse complement strand
GGAAAAAAACAGGAGGCAGAGGAATGAATTGCTGAATGTGAGGGAGGGAGGAATCAGTTGCACATAAAATGGGAGGTAAATATTAAATGGGAAATACAAATAGAGAAGGGGAGATGGGGCAAAGGGCGAGAAAGAGAAAGAGAGAAATAGAGATACAGAGAGAAATAGAGCTAGAGAGAGAGCGAGAGAGAGGGAGAGAGGGAGAGCCAGCGAGAGATTCAGAGAGAGAGAGAGAGAGAGAGAGAGAGAGAGATTCAGAGAAAGAGATTCAGAGAGAGAGAGATTCAGAGAGATACGGAGGGAGAAACAGAAACAGAAACAGAGAGAGGGAGAGAGAGAGAGAGAGAGAGAGAGAGAGAGAGAGAGAGAGAGAGAGAGAGAGAGAGAGAGAGAGAGTGAGACAGAGAGAGAGAGAGAGAGAGAGAGACAGAGAGAGAGAGAGAGAGAGAGAGAGAGAGAGAGAGAGAGAGAGAGAGAGAGGGAGAGAGAGAGAGAGAGAGAGAGAGAGAGAGAGAGAGAGAGAGGGAGAGAGAGAGAGAGAGGGAGAGAGAGAGAGAGAGAGAGAGAGAGAGAGAGAGAGAGAGACAGAGAGAGAGAGAGAGAGAGAGAGAGAGAGAGAGAGAGAGAGAGAGAGACAGAGAGATGGCCTCTTTCTCAGGACGGTAGTAGTAGCAGCAGCAGCAGCAGCAGCCCACCAGCTCCCCGGCCATAGGGGCTACGAGTTCCCGGGTAGGGCAGCATGAGCTGCCTATTTGTCAGCATTGATCAACCCATTAAGGGGCTGCGGTGGGAAGCATATTGGTTTTGGAGGCCAAAGGGGCAGAGGGAGACAGAGATAAAGCAAGACGGGGGGACTCCTTTCAGCCTCCGCAGCGGCACGTCTGCAGGATGAAAAGCCTGTTGTCCTCTGCTCCGATGTCGATGCAGTTCATTCTGCCCGGCGCCGTCGGGAGCGCGGGCGAGGTGTCGTTTGTCTTGCCGGCTCCACGGAGACTCCTCCTCTGTATGTGTACATCGCTCCCTCTGTCCGCCACGGCGAGGCAAGCATGGCACCAGCAATGGCTTTAGAGGCAGACAGAGTGTCACTTGTTGTGGTGTGTAGGTGTGTGTGTTTGTGTGTGTTTGTGTGTGCGTGTGTGTGTGTGTTTAGATCCAAGCCCAGGGGAAGAGGAGGCCGCCTCTTCGCAGCCATCCTCTGATAAATTCATATAATTAACTCTGCCTTGATCTGCCGGCTAATCCTGCACTCAGTAATAAGGGATTAAAATGTCACCTAAGCCACCTGCTGTTATTGAGCCCCGAGACTCTTTGTGTGAGAGGCAGCCAGGTCGGCTGGGAGAGAGGGACGGGAGAAAACAGGAATGAATTCAGACTAAGTGACGGTGAAGAGGTAGAGAGCACAGTGAGTTTGACTTTAGTATGATGTGAAATAAACTAAAGGGTTGCATGTACGTATGCATGTATATGCATGTATGAATTTTGTTATGGATGTATGTATTTATGTATGTATGCATGTATGTATGTATGTATGTATGTATGTATGCATTGTTCTGTGCCTGTGTGCAGCAAAATAGGCTTTGGTGTGTGTGTGTGTGTGTGTGTGTGTGTGTGTGTGTGTGTGTGTGTGTGTGTGTGTGTGTGTGTGTGTGTGTGTGTGTATGTGTGTGTGTATGTGTGTGTGTGTGTGTGTGTGCGTGCCTGTGTGTGTGTGCATATGTGCGTAAGTGAAGTGAAATCTACTATTGAGGATGGTATGAATGAGCTCCACGCAAACAAAGTAACATCGTTAGGTCCAGATTACACACACCAACACACACACACACACACACACACACACACACACACACACACACACACACACACACACACACACACACACACACACACACACACACACACACACACACACACACACACAAACACACACCTGAGGAGCTGAAACACTCTGAACACTTAAAGAGGACATGAAACTGGGACATGTTGTAGAGGGGGAGTCTGACCTCAGCAGAAGCCCCCTCTAGTAGGACATCACATGGAGCGGCAACCCCGCTCCCACTAACGGTTCCGCTGGTCGGTTGTCTAGCAACGTGAAGAGGGACCGGCGGCTCGTAGCATAACTCCTGCTGCCGCGGTGACACAGCGCCTGCTAATGGCGCCGCTGACCAATCGTGACGGCTCGCCGTTTGACCTCGGGACTCCGGTGCGTCTTACGTCGTTAACAACATTTGGCTCTCTTTTTATTACCTAGATCCAGACGTCTTTAGGGGGAACTGGATTTAATCAAACCAAACTAAACAGATGGTTTATGTTTCAATAATCTCGTTCAGGCACTTTTGTAATTTTTTGTGATTTTTCAGATTTTTGTATTTCTCTGGGTGGATGTCTGTTGGCCAATAGTCGCGTCAATGTGTTTGTATGTTTGTCTTGTGTGTGTGTGTTTGTGTGTGTGTGTGTGTGTGTGTGCTTATGCATCTACATATGTGCCTGGGTTTGTATGTACGTGTGTGTGTCTATGTATGCGTGTGCGACTGTGCGTTTGTGTTTGTGTTTATGTCTGCGTTGTGTGAGAGTGTACATGTGTTTTAATGTGTACATATGTGTGTGTGTGTGTGTGTGTGAGCGCGGCCGATCACGTGTGTGTGCTCCAGACCCCGTCCCCCTCTGGTTCCCTGCTGTGAGCTGGTTCAGATGCCACGCCGTCTCCCCGGGGCAGCCGTACATCACATCCCCGCCGTCCCGCCGCCCCCGGCCGTCCGGCGCCGCCCATGTCAACCTCTGTCGAGGTGTTGCCGGCCCATGGGCCGCGCCCTCTCTGAAACCCCCCCCGTGCCCCCTGCAGCACATCGCAGCTGATTGACCGTACCTCTCAGCAGTCCTCGTGTACCGGGCGGGGAGACGGGGGGGGGGGGGGTGCTATGGACCGAGGAAACACGAGCGATACAGCTCACATGGGGAGGGTGTACTCAGGAAGACCTCCCATTGGGAGGCTCGGATCACGCTAGGCACCTTTTATCTTAGAACCAGGGTCTGTTATTTCATTTATTGGTTCGGAATATCTTGCTACCGAGCGTCCCCCGGGACGAGTCGAGAACACGTTCGGAACGGGAGGAAAACGGACTCCAGCCGCTAGAAAATATAAAGGCTCTTTTACTTTTTGAGTGTTTGAGTTTTATGTTTTCCCCCCTCACTATCAAATTGATCTTTAGAGGTTGCCGATTGATCGCCCCGCTGTTAACCTTTCACAAGCTGCCTCTCTCTCCTGCGGCCCTCTATAGCGCTAGCATGAGGGGAGAAAGGCGTGGGAGGGGAGAGAGGGGGGAGGCAGGGTGGGGAGAGAGGAGAGTGGGGAGAGAGGGAGAGGCAGGGTGATGAGGGAGAGGAGAGAGGGGAGAGAGGGAGAGGCAGGGTGGGGAGGGAGGGGAGAGGGGGGAATCAAGGTGGAGAGAGAGGGGAGAGGCAAGGTGGAGAGAGAGGGGAGAGAGGGGAGAGAGAGGGGAGAGTGGGGAGAGGCAGGGTGGAGAGAGAGGGGAGAGAGGGGAGAGAGAGGGGAGAGTGGGGAGAGGCAGGGTGGAGAGAGAGGGGAGAGAGGGGAGGCAGGGGGGAGAGAAGGGAGTGGCAGGGGGGGGAAATGGGGGTAGAGGTGGGGGGTGGTGCTGACCCTGGCAGTAGCAGCGGTACATTAGTCACGACTCTCAGGACCCAAGGGGAGGGGACAAAGGGACGGACAACATTAAGAGGGAGATGAGAGAGAGAGAGAGAGAGAGAGAGAGAGAGAGAGAGAGAGAGAGAGAGAGAGAGAGAGAGAGAGAGAGAGAGAGAGAGAGAGAGAGAGAGGAGAGAGAGAGAGAGAGAGAGAGAGAGAGAGAGAGAGAGAGAGAGAGAGAGAGAGAGAGAGAGAGAGAGAGAGAGAGAGAGGAGAGAGAGAGAGGAGAGAGAGAGAGAGAGAGAGAGAGGGGAGAGAGAGAGAGAGAGAGAGAGAGAGAGAGAGAGAGAGAGAGAGAGAGAGAGAGAGAGAGAGAGAGAGAGAGAGTCTATAGGAAGATGGGGATGGAAGGAGAAAGCATGAGGTGGTTTAATAACAGAGGGGAACAGCACTAGACACAGAGGCAAAGGAGGAGAAGGAATACAGCAGTACAGTGATGAGCAGAGGGCAGGGAAACTTGGATGCTGAGTCTGGGGCCAGGAGCCAGGACCCAGGAGGGGTATGGTATAGGGGCCAACTAGGCGGGCCCACTCTTCCTTACTAGGCAGGGAGCCGGGAGAGGCTGGCGGGATGGCACTAATAGCCCCGGTGCCATCTGACACCCAGGGAGCCTCGGTCACTGAGCACGGCTGATTCTGCTGAACTGTTGGGAGACGCTGGCCCGCCCCTCGGAGGCGCTTCCCCGGGTTAATTAAACACATTGTCATCAGCGTCCACGCAGGTTACACTCTGCTGAGTCGTCCCTGGTCGGGCCGGCATTACCTCTGAGCCAGGCCATTGACTTCCCTGGCACAGGGACAGACCGCCACGTATAAGCCAGTATCCACCTGTTTGAGTGAAAACACACGGGCCCACGGACACACACCAGAGCCCTGCTTCGCTGATTCAGCGAGGGCCCCAACGCCGCCGCCGTCGCTGGTTGCCCTTGTTTTTCCACTGCGAGTTACCCGGGGTTTCCCCATCCTCCTCCCTGCTAACCCAGCCTCTCCTCTCTCCTCCAGATGAATCGGCCAATCCAGGTGAAGCCCGCAGACAGCGAGGGACGAGGAGGTAATTAACCTGCTTTTGGTTTTCCCTTCTCTCACAGACACACATGCAAACACACGCACTGACACACACACACACACACACACACACACACACACACACACACACACACGCACACGCACACGCACACACACACGCACACACTCACACACACACACGTACACACACACACACACACACACACACACACACACACACACACACGCACGCACGCACACACACACACACACACACACACACACACACACACACACACTCGCATGCAGACACACGTACACACACAAACGCAGAGCCCCGCAAACATTGAACATTCTCATTGTTGTGCTCCCAGGAGAGGCAGAGTGGGGTTTGTAGGGTGGCCTGTGATATAGGTCACCTGCTTCTGTTGACTCCCCATCTGGGCCGGCCGGGCGCCTCTCTCAGGTTCACTGTCACCTGAAGAGGTTCAAAGACACGGCGTGGAGCAAGGGGAGAGGGAGAGAGAGAGAGGGAGAGGGGGGAAGAAAGAGAATGAGAGACATAGCAAGAGGGTTAAACAAAAAAGGGAGAAAGGGGTCGAGAGAGAAATAAAGAGATCAGACAGATAGAGAGAGAGAGAGAGAGAGAGAGAGAGAGAGAGAGAGAGAGAGAGAGAGAGAGAGAGAGAGAGAGAGAGAGAGAGAGAGAGAGAGAGAGAGAGAGAGAGAGAGAGAGAGAGACGAGAAAGAGGAGAGAGAGGGAGAGAGAGAGAGAGAGAGAGAGAGAGAGAGAGAGAGAGAGAGAGAGAGAGAGAGAGAGAGAGAGAGAGAGAGAGAGAGAGAGAGAGAGAGAGAGAGAGAGACATTTGACATAGAGAGAGACAGTTTCTAAGAGAGAGACCGATAAAAAGATGGAAAGAGACCAGAGCTATGGAAAGTAAATAAATAAAGAGAGCAGATGGAATGGGATCGAGGTATTTGAAGCCGTGAGAGAGGGAGAGAGAGAGTAAAAGAGAGAGGCAGGGAGAGAGAGAGAGAAAGAGAGAGAGGGAGGGAGAGAGGAAGAGAGAGAGAAAGAGAGAGAGAGAGAGAGAGAGAGAGAGAGAGAGAGAGAGAGAGAGAGAGGAGAGAGAGAGAGAGAGAGAGAGAGGAGAGAGAGAGAGAGAGAGAGAGAGAGAGAGAGAGAGAGAGAGAGAGAGAGAGATGGAGACGGTGGGAGAGTGAGGGTGAAGGAGAAAGAAAGAGAGAGAAAGAGGGAGGGAGAGAAAGTGTGTGAGATAGGGAGATGGTCTTTGAGAGAAAGAGAGAGAGACTGGTAAAGAGAGAGTGGAAGAGAGAGAAAGAGAGTGAAAGAGGGGAGAGAGAGGGAGAGGGTGTAAGAGTGCG
Organism: Gadus morhua; assembly: GCF_902167405.1. Taxonomy (NCBI): domain Eukaryota; kingdom Metazoa; phylum Chordata; class Actinopteri; order Gadiformes; family Gadidae; genus Gadus; species Gadus morhua. Next base: position 26,353,820 of record NC_044061.1, on the reverse strand, counting down.
GGTGAAAGAGAAAGGAAGAGAGAGAAAGAGAGATAAAGAGTGAGAGAGAGAGGGAGAGAGGGAGAGGGTGTGAGAGAAAGGCTGACAGAACGCCAGAATAGGAAAAATCCATGCAGCTCTCTCGGTTGTTTCCAGTGTGATGTTAAAATATTTCTGGAGTAACTAAATCCAGGATTAGTATTATCTCTGGAGGGCTGCCATCTAATATCTCAGATGAAATACCAGCTCTCAGCCTTATTTGCTCCAATAAAGTAATTCTTTATATAGGGAGTTATCGTATCATCATTGGCCCAAGCGGAGAGTTGCATCACAGTCAGAGAGCAGTAAAGCTCTCTTGTTGTTCCTGTTATTCATAATGATGCAGTCCGCCAAGTTTCACTCTATGTGTTTATATTTAATACTTTACTGTTATTCTTTGGCAGCCCCGCCCACCCTGAATGCACGTATCACACACACACACACACACACACACACACACACACACACACACACACACACACACACACACACACACACACACACACACACACACACACACACACACACACACACACACACACACACACACACACACACACACACATACTGCCTCTCTAATGATGGCATGGCTCATGACTAAATCATTGTAAATCCATTTGAGCGTACCATTATCTGGGTTACTACAAATGAAGCCAGTGAGAGATTTACATGAATGGAGCTCCATGTAATGGCAGGACTCTGGGTCCAGGCCGTGCCTTTATCCTACATCTGAGTGGCTGTTGTCTCGGGCCCGATAGGACTGAACCACTGTGCTGATTTACGGGGCAAAGGGGTAAATCAGATGACCCCCCCCCTCCACTAGCACACATTAACCTGTTTAAGTCTTATTTTTGTCATGGCTCCGGTTTAATTAATGGCCATCTAAGACCATCCGAGGGCTGACCGACAGCGTCTGGCCCGTGGCCAATCAGCATCCTCCCTGAGATAAATTGGATTTCCAGGCTTAGAGGAGCAGGATGGATGGTCCCAATATCAATTACTGCTCTTTCCTTGGCAGAAAGGGTAGGGGGAACAGAGGGGATGAAATACAGAGGGCTCTATATGCCAGCGCCACCTCGGCGCTCCGTCAGTCAGGGGATGTTTCCGTGGACGAGGACAGAGGACATGTCTCCCAATGAAATAAGGCGGAGCGGACGAGTCCCTCCGGAGATATTGAGTGTTAATGGCAACAGGAAGTCAGCAGGCAAGGCAGGGAAGTAAACCGCGGCCGTGGCTGACAATGAAATTAGATTTAGTATGAAGGCCTGCGGTTAGGGGGAGACAGACAGGTCGGCGAGGGGCCCCCGACGAGAGAGGCACCGAGTGGGAATAGATTTTCCTCTCGGTGAGCCCGAGAGCTGGTCAGGAACGCTGGTCCCAGCGGAGCTCCCGTGTGCGTAGGCGCGCCGGCAGAATGAAAGCCTCCGCCGAACAGAGATGCGTTTGCACCTCTGGAACGGAGACGCATTCGTCACATCCGAGACATCGGCTATTATGTGCCATGGGATGGTTGAGGAGGGGTCTGGATTACGTGCTTCTGCAGGCATTAGGAGCTATTTGTCAGCTGGGAGGCGGAGAAGCCCAGGGAGGTGTCCTTTCTCCGGGGACAAAGAGACGGCGAGGGGGGGGGGGGGAGGGGGGAGAACCTGGAGCTTGACAAAACGGGGGTGTCGCTCGGCTGACATTGCGGATCACAGAGCTAATTCTCTGGCTGTCAATTAGAATGACTCATGTCTTATTTCTCTCACCCCCCTCCCCCCTCCCACTCCCACCCCCCATCTACGGATTATCAGAAGAATGGGGGGCACGGGAGAGGAGTTTCATTGCCTTTCTAGAAAAAAATACCTATTCCTGTGCTAGTGCTAGTGAGTCAGTCGACCTCTCCCCCCTCCAAGTTCAGCCTTCATCTGATGTGCTTAACACTGACGTCTTCCCAGCCCCCCCCTCCCCCCCGCAATTCTATCAAACCACGATTGTAATACAGATATATGGAGAGACAATCAAAGGCGTGGCTCCTCTGCGCAGCCACTCTGTGGACAGTGCTTGAACGGGGAGCATCACATATCTTCACTTGAAACCAAAGCAATTCGCCTCAATTCCGACAGGGCAGGAGATGGCCCCTCTCTCTCTCTCTCTCTCTCTCTCTCTCTCTCTCTCTCTCTCTCTCTCTCTCTCTCTCTCTCTCTCTCTCTCTCTCTCTCTCTCTCTCTCGCTCGCTCTGGCTGTCTCTCTCCATGTCTGTCTCATTCTTACGGCAGAGCAAGGGGGGAGGTGAAGCGAGTGATGGGGAAAGATGGGGATTTGGAGTGAAGCCCACCAAGGGATGGCTGGAGAGGGAGAGAGGGAGAGAGGGAGGGAGAGAGAGGGTGAAAGATGGAAGGGGAAAACGTGGAGCGTGGAAGGGGACGACAGGATGAGAAAGTTAACGGAGGGTGATTGAGGCAGCTGAGTGAATCTCAGCAGTAAATCATCTCAGAGCCGTCTCGTCCCTATCTCCTCCTTCTCTTTCCCCCTGACCTTGTCTGCCACTGTGTCTGTGGAGAAGAGATGGGAGCAGATTATCTATGATTGGAGATGGTCATTATCTAAACACAATCTTGGAGCCCGGGTCCCACTCCTGCCGCCGCTGGAGGCACGGCGGCGATGGGAAGCCCGATGCGTAGGTCAGACGGGAACGCCCTCTCCTTATATTAACTCTGATAAGACGTCTTGGCACTCTCTCCACAACGACCACCTCCATCAACATTGACTTTCTCGCAAAGTGCCAATCTCTCGCTGCTTTTATCTACATCGACTCCTCTCCCCACTTGTTTCAGGACCCCTGCCCTTTGTTTCAGATGGAGATATTTAAACTGCTTGTCCCTTTGTCCGACATGCAGCAGAGTGTCTGTCAGATCCATGAAATCGTTCGGCACGTTCTTTGTGAGGTTTTGGGTTTTCAAAGTATGTGTTGCAATAGTCTGTCGTATGTTGCAATGCCTCGAGTATGTGTTGTAATCGGCTAGTCTGTGTTGAAATAGTATAGTCTATGATCCAATGGTCTAGTCTACGATCCATGCTGTAATAGTATAACGGTTGATCTAGTCGAGACAGTCTATGATGTAATGGTCTGTTGTAATAGTCTAGTCGATTTCACAATAGTTGAGTGTGTATGAGTTAATGGTCTTTTCAGACTAACAGAATATAAAAGTCTGTTCTTATACACCTCTAGTCTAATGTTCCAATAGTCTAGTCTATGTTGGAACAGTCTAGTCTAAGTTCTAATAGGGTTATGTTCCAAAAGTCTAGTCTATGTTGTAACAGTCTAGTCTATGTTCCAATATGGTCATGATCCATATATATAATTCTATGCTGGAAGAGTTTAGTAGTCTATGTTGTAATAGTCAAGTCTCTGACTAAATGTCTAGTATGCTATCCAATAATATTCTAGAGAGTCTGCACTGTAATGGTCGAGTTGTCCGTTTCAATTGTCGAGTTGATCTCATAATAGTTGAGCTCTAGGTTGCAATATTCCACTCTGTTCTGTTCTCAAGAATCAGTCTGAAGATTGAAGTCTGAAGTCTGATGAACAGGGTGACCAGGGTGTTTCACTTTCTTCATATCTGTTCCGACCCGTCATGCGGCAAGAGGCAGGGATCCTTGAGTGTGTCATTGGCCAACTCAAACGGGGCCAGCCGTACGCAACGGTAGAAAGAGTCTGGATAGGTTTCAGACCAGCAACGTGTAGATCGGCCTTAAAAATGCATAAATATATTAAAATGCCCTTTTTTCTACAAAACAGCTTGTCTAGACAGCACCTCTCACGGATTTGTTTCAACATAAAAGCAAGGGGAGCAATGCCATGCCCATTTATCTAAAACATTGCCGTGCCGTGCCTTCTTTTTGGATG
>NC_044061.1:26327413-26344913 GCF_902167405.1 Gadus morhua | reverse complement strand
TTTCACGTACAATATGTACTGTATATGATGATGTTAATGTTGCAGTATGCCTCATGGAATATCCTCTGGTGGCATGCATGCATTTACACAGAAGAGATGAAATAGACACACACTCAGACTCACACACGCACGCACGCGCACACACGCGCACACACACACACACACACACACACACACACACACACACACACACACACACACACACACACACACACACAATATAAACAGACAACACACACACTCAAACTCACACACGCACACAGACACACACACACCAGTGGCGGCTGGTGGTTTTTAAAGTGAGGGAGGAAGGACTGCGCGCTTGGTTGCCATTGGCCTGCTTGCACTGTTGGTGTATGGTGGCATAAGAATGTGAGACTCAAGTTGTTTCAGGGTGTTTTGGTGAACTACAAAATAGCAGGGAGGGAGTTATGTGAACAAAATGTATACAAAGCCACCAGTGGCATCACTGTAATTTGAGAAGGAAAGGATTCAAAGCATATTAGTCAAATCAGGCCTACTATTGATTTGTAAAAGTAAATAAAAAAATCTGGGCCTATTATTGGGCCTTTTTTTGCCCTCACTGACTGAAGTTATTTAGCTATGTTTATTTTCAGTTACAATTGCTTGTAATGCTACCAGTAAGTCATGCGTACCTAGCAAACCATGTAGCACTCACAACACTGACGTTGCCATTACTTCTGATGACCTTGATTTTGGGAAGTGGTCTACCTCTTTCTGAATGAATGGAATGGTTTTTGTACTAAGACGTTAACAATGTCCTCCGTTTCCAATGTTTCCATTGTGCATTTAGGATCTCGCTATCGCAGATTTCACTTGCTCTGCGTCTCTCAGACTGAGCACCGCGGCAATGCAGACCGGGTTTGTCATCGACAGCGTTGCCAGATTGGGCAGATTTCCCGCCCAATGATAATTTTTCCAGCCTAACATGGTTAAAAGTAGCCCAATTGGGTGGGAAATCGGACCAATCTGGCAACACTGCTCAACATCCAGGGATCCTGCTTATTGGTTCATAGCGCAGACGGATAGATTTTTGCGCGAATCAGACCCCTTGGTCCCACCCACTCAGAGGAGGATTTTCCTCCTCTCTCCCATTGAAACCCATGTTATCCACCGGCCGCCAGTACTTTCGGGAAAATGAATGGGAGTCAACGGCGGCGGAGGGAGGACGTTCCTCCCTGAAGTAATTGTCAATAGGCGATAGGGGGTGCTAATGTCCCTTTACCCAGGGAAACAAACATTATATATTCAAAGGCAATAAAGTAGTCATATTTAAGGGCATTAATTCATTACAATAGTCGGGGCAATCTAAAATTTTTATTCTCAACAATGTTAAGGAGGATCTTCCTCCCTCTCCTCAATGGAGAAGCCTCCACTGACACACACACACACACACACACACACACACACACACACACACACACACACACACACACACACACACACACACACACACACACACACACACACACACACACACATACACACACACACACACACACACAAACACAAACTTTGGATGCTAGGATACATAGCAAATACAAACAACCAAACGACAGCTGTTGTTATTCTCAAACAGTACACTACTACAATAGAAAAGTGTACAGGGGTTTGAAAGTGCCGATAACAGAAGGTCTCTTTGGTATACTATTACGCTACTGCTCAACTCAAGGGCTCAGGATAAGATGAGCCTCTCTCTATGAGATATAAGTACTGAGAGGTACTAGGTCAAATATGTAGCACAAAGACTTCCATCATGTCCCCCTATCTTACGTCTGCTCCACTGAATAGCCTTTTCCCCCTGAACTTCTCCTAATTCAAATATATGACCGTGCTGCATCACAGCATCCATTGATTTCCTCTCAATCCCTTCTCCACTTTCAACCGAGAACTTTCAACGACCGGGAGTGTTTTCTCTTTACAATTCGTTTTTTTGTATTACCATAAGTATATTCTCATGCATATGATTCTGGTGTCGGCCATCAGGTAACCCTAGGAGGGGAGGAGGGACTCCGGGTCGTATAAACGCGGCTCGGAGACAGGTGCAAAGTTGACTAATTAATAGCAATCGAGTCTCCGGCGTGGGCATGGGGCGAGCCAGCTGGGAGCGGTTCTCTGGTCCGGCAATGAAAAGAGATCAGCGTCAAATTCATTTTCTAACTGTGACGCTCCCAGAGGCACGCTCCCAAACACACTCACACTTCCTTAAAAGCCTTCACCTGGGTGTCATTTATTTATGCGTTTGCCAGCACATTTGGAAATTTCATTAGGTTGCCCGCGGCTCGTTAATTAGCCTTGTGAAGCCGCCATTAAATCTCCTCGGGCCAAGAAGACTGAGATGAGACTTTTGTCCCAGAGCATTAAGACACGACGGGTGGCCCGGTGGATGTTCACTCCTCCTGCTAGAGTCTCTGCGAGAGGCAGGGAGACGGAAGGACGATCACAGTGTGTTCTGGGCAGCAGCAAATGCTGGACTCAAATCCCTTGCCCTTTGATGCCGTGGGCAAGGGTCTGCCTCATTCCTCCTGCCTCAACACCTGGTCGCGGCTGAACCCTTTCAACCATGCTCCCTCAGAGATGATCCCTGGTACGCAACTCCTGGGTCCCCTGCCCTTGTTGTCCGTCCGCACCTCAGACCTCACACCTCCCAGGCACACATGCCTCTCTGCTCTTATTGTCAGACCCCAGAGTCACCTCTTGGACCGGCTCTGTGAGAACAGCGCAGTGCTAATGAGCACGACGACTAGGGTTTACTGATGGCCCGTCAGTTTGGAGGGAAACCTTGCTACGTGAGGCGTGAACACGGGGTCGGGTGGTGCGAGGGTGGCGGTGGTGGTGGTGTGACGGGGGTGGTGGATCAGGGAGAGCTAACATCATTACCCTCGGCAGCAGCAGGAGAGTGCAGGCAGCGTGGCCTTATTGATTATGCAGGTGCTCATTTGTGTGGCCAAGCGGGTAGCAAGCACGTGTCTCGTTTGAACTTTACAGAAATGGATCCGGATTCCATCTCCTTGCCGTTAAGAGAAAAAAAAGAGAAAAGGAGGAAGTCCTGGTTCTTTATTTTTAGAACAGCTGTGTCTAATGGGGCCTGGCAGGTACAGGAGGCCTCACAGCTGTCGAGGCCCAGGTGACGCTGGCGCCCCCCCGCTCTTCCCCGGCTCCTCGCCGCAGTCAAATGACTCGCGCTGAAGATCAACAATGTCATTTCCAATAAAGTCTTCATCCTCCTCCTGCCACTTTCCATCAGTTCTGCCTGTGGGTTCTTGCTAGTAGCCATTCCCTTCCACAACAGTGCGTAATGGGGGATGCATAATGCAGGAGATGTAAAGAAGATTAATGTTCTGTCTAATGTAAGGGCAGTGGGCAGATTAATTGGGGGGAATCTGAGCCCTGATGGTCAAAGCGTAATGGTATGAGGTACATACGTTTGTGCTGCCTCCGGAGTCTTGGTACTTGACATGAGGTGACCTCATTTTGGCATGAGAATTTAGATGTATAGTTAATGTGGAGATGTGGGTCCGGAAGGTCACTTTGGTATCCAGATGAGATCCCCTCGATCATTGTCATATTTTCAATTTGATTAGCAACAAACAGTAAGGATATAAGGAAGGAAATTTAGAGGAGACGATCCCATGCGTATGCAATAAAAACTTTTAATGATCCGTTTAATAGAGAATGAGGCCAGACATTTAAGATAGACCATAAGCAGTCAAAGGCCTGGTTTTAGTAGTAGGCACACAAAATAATGTGATCAGCATAAATCATTAAATTACAAATGGACATGCAGCGAATATTAAACTGATTCATAATGGACCCAGAATAGATCCTTGAGGCACCCCAATCTATTGGTTAGATGCTAGTATTACAACAGTTGTCGTAAACAGGCTCTCCAGAAGGAGAACATGTCGGGAATAATAAGGGTCAATAAAGATCTTTCTTAGCTAAATTGTATTATTGATAACATAAAATGCCTCAGACAGATCAACAGCTATTTTTGTTGTCAGTAAAGACATCTTAAAGTGGTAATCGTGGCTTTAAGAAAATGTCTAAATCCTGATCATGGCTTGAGGAATGGCTGGAGGATCTTTGAGGAATGAACAGGCGATAGTCACCCGAATAATGTTTGCCTCCACCAAATAACCAGAATAGTAAGTTAACCCTGCAACAATTTGAACATAATCCTTAAAAAAGAAAACTGAACCTTGTTGCTTTCTCATTTACTAAACATCCTTGTTCTTACATGGTGCGTTTCCAATGCATTGATGTGTTGCAGCCATGGATCTAACAACACATCTACCCGGGCAAAATCCTTCCTGTCTCTTCCTACCTCTGGCACGCCGCTACAAAGCCCCCAACTGTCTCTGTAACAAACATCATCCTGGCAGAGTAGACGAGAATAGCTCAGTTGAAAATCCCTCCCAAATAAATTCATGTCTCCCTCATATATGGAGACAACTAAAGCAACAACTGTATTGGGATCACCAACAACAGCAACAACAACAACAACACCTACTACTGCTACAACAGTGGCGGTGCAAGCTCAGCATAGCGGGCTGCTGATAAAAGCGGGGGGGGGGGGGGGGAGCTTTTGGCGGGTTGCACGTCTTCATCACCGCTCAGCAGAACGATGCCATCAGCTGTAGCATTTTGTCTATTCTCTCTCCTCTCTACCCGCCCTCCAACCCCACTTTCCCCCACCCCCACCACCACCTCCTCCACCCGACTCACCCTGACACCACCCACCCTCCCCCCTCCCCCCCTCCCTCCCCCTCCCTCCCCTGCCTCGGTCTCTTCTTCAGAAGACAGGAAGCTGTTTGTGGGGATGCTCGGCAAGCAGCAGGCAGAGGAAGATGTCCGACGGCTCTTCGAGACCTTCGGCCAGATAGAGGAGTGCACCGTCCTGCGAGGGCCCGATGGGGCCAGTAAGGGTCAGAGCATACACACCTCCCTCGCTCTCTGCTGCTTGTCTGTCTGCCTGTCTGTCTCTCTCTCTCCCTCGCTCTCTCTGGCTTGTTTTTTTCTCTCTCTCTCTCTCTCTCTCTCTCTCTCTCTCTCTCTCCCTCCGCCCTTGCATGTCTGTCTGTCTGTCTGTCTCTCTCACTTTCTCTCTCTGTCTCTCTCTCTCTGTCTCTCTCTCTCTCTGTCTCTCTCTCTCTCTCTCTCTCTCTCTCTCTCTCTCTCTCTCTCTCTCTCTCTCTCTCTCTCTCTCTCTCTCTCTCTCTCTCTTCCTCTCGCTGTCTTTCTCTCTCTCTCTCTCTCTCTCTCTCTCTCTCTCTCTCTCTCTCTCTCTCTCTCTCTCTCTCTCTCTCTCTCTCTCTCTCTCTCTCTCTCTCTCTCTCTCTCTCTCTCTTTCTCTTATTCGAATTTCTGCTCATATTTATTTTGTCCTTTTCTCTATCAATGTATAATTCTACTACTCTGGGTTCCTCTGGTAGTGCTTTTTGTGCTCTGGGCTGTGCCTGTCTCCAACTCGTTGAAACCTGACTTCTTCTGCTGCTGTGATGCCTCCCCCCCTCCCCAGTACAACCCCTCCACCTCTCCCCTCGCTCTCTGGTTCTGTCCCTCTCTCTATCGCTCAAGGCTTTCATACCTGGCCCTGTGTGCTCCCGCTTCCCATTTCCACTCCTTTTTATCTTTTATCGCATCGCACTATCAAATCTCACTCTGTGGTTTATATGGTTCATTCATATTCTGTTTTTACTGTGTAAAACTCTCTCTCTCTCTCTCTCTCTCTCTCTCTCTCTCTCTCTCTCTCTCTGTCTCCCTTTCTCTCTAACTCTCTCTCTATCTACTGTCTTCGTCACTCTGTCTCTAATTCTCTCTCTCTAATGCTCTCTCTATCTTTGTCTCTCTCTCACTCTCTGTCTCACTGTCTCTGTCTCTGTCTCTGTCTCTGTCTCTCTCTCTCTCTCTCTCTCTCTCTCTCTCTCTCTCTCTCTCTCTCTCTCTCTCTCTCTCTCTCTCTCTCTCTCCTCTCTCTCTCTCTCTCTCTCTCTCTCTCTCTCTCTCTCTCTCTCTCTCTCTCTCTCTCTCTCTCTATCTCTCCCTGGGCTAGTACTCTCCAACAGATGGATCATAAACACCTCTTCTGTTGCCTCACCATTCTTTTTTTTTCTTTTGTTGTCAAAGTAAAAGGAACGGAAAAAAAATAGAAAAAGGCATAGGGCTATAATTATGTTTGTTCCCCGCAATCCCAACATGTCTCCCAAGAGTTGGCGTCGGATGATAATGTCCTCCTGTAAATAAAAGCCGTTAGTCCTGTGAATCCTCCCCGTGCCGCTCGCAGCCTCGTAGCCCCAGCACAGACAAACGACTCAGGCATTCTGTGTCTGTCCGTCTCGGTCCGTCTGTCTCTCCTCCCGAGCAGGAGGAACTCAAAGGTGGTGGTGAATGGAGGACTCATTAGAGGTGTGTGTGTGTGTGTGTGTGTGTGTGTGTGTGTGTGTGTGTGTGTGTGTGTGTGTGTGTGTGTGTGTGTGTGTGTGTGTGTGTGTGTGTGTGTGTGTGTGTGTGTGTGTGTGCCTCTCTCTCTCTTTTCATCCCCTGATTTGGTTCCTCTCTGGCGGAATGGGAGCTATTCTCAGCGTTAATACCAACAGTGATCTATCTGGGAAGCAGGGGCTCTCTCTATCATCTCTGTTTACTCTGCCTGTCCTCTTATACGCAGAGCCCCACTGTGGGGAAAGGGTGTGCAGCAAGGCAGGGTAGCACCATGTGTGTGCGTCTGTGTGTGTGTGTGTGTGTGTGTGTGTGTGTGTGTGTGTGTGTGTGTGTGTGTGTGTGTGTGTGTGTGTGTGTGTGTGTGTGTGTGTGTATGCGTGTGCGGTTTCGGGGTCTGTTCTAGGCGATCCGCGGATGTGTGTGTGAGTGTGCGTTTGTGCATGCATGTGTGTGTGTGTGTGTGTGTGTGTGCATGTGTGTGAGAGTGCATGCGTATGCGTGTGTCTGCGTGTGTGTGTTTGTATTTGGTGGTGCATGCACATGTATGTCTGCTTGTTTCTGTGGGTTTGAGTGTGTGTGTGCGCGTCTGTGTGTGTGCGTGTATGTGAAGTGTTCGGGGTCTCTTCCTAGGTGACCCGAGGTTGGGTGTGTGGGTGTGTATGCACACATACGTCTGCTTGTGTGTGTGCGTGTGAATGGGTGTGTGCGTCTGTTGGAGCCCCATGCTTATATCTGTCTCTCCTCCACGCCGCGCCTATTGCTCTGTTGCATCGCACAGCCCGGTTTCCTCTCCCACCCTAACTGGCCTCTTCTCATGTTCCGTCTGCCTCTCTCTATCGCTCCCTCGCCCCCTACCCCCCCCCCCCCCCCCCCCCCCCCCTCCCCATACTGGCCGGCTCCGCTGCCTCCTGTTGATTGACAGCGCATGATAGAGGCCGCCGCAGCCGGCTCAGACTGGAGTTGCTCTCCGCCCTCGTTCGCTCCGTCACTCCTTTACACCTGCGCCCCCCACAAAGTCTGAACACACACACACACACACACGCACACACACACACACCGTTTGAACACACACACACTGTCTGAACACACACACACACATGCATATACACGCATATAGACGTATGCGTGCATACACACATACACACAAGCAGATGTATGCGTGCATACACACAGACGCACACACACAAACACCACACACACACACACACACACACACACACACAGGCCCACACATGCAGACACACACATATGCCCACACACACGTACGCACACACATGCCAACACCTAGACATACAAACACACACAAAGACACACACCCACATACCCACGCGTACACGCAGACATATCGAGATACAGCACACATACACACACACAACACACAGACACCCATGTGTACATTCAGACACACAGAGATACACACACACACACACACACACACATACCCACACACACACACAAACACACACTCACACACACACACACACACACACACACACACACTCACACACACACACACACACACACACACACACACACACACACACACACACACACACACACACACACACACACACACACACACACACACACACACATGCCAATATCTACCATGCCCCCTGCCTTGCTAGCATTTGTTGCTGTTTATCTCGGGTCCCCCCTGAATATCCTCCTCCTCGCTCTCCACCGGGATCACAGACGTGAACCCGTCGGGGAGAGGAGGGCGGGTGGTGGTGGGGCGCGCGCCCGCCGCAGACAATAGTCCCGTCTCCACGTGGCTGGTCCTATCACTCACCGTGCAATAGTAGCGCGCCATCATTAAGAAAGCGTTACGGCAAATTATTTTGCCAGCCGCTGCCTCGCCCGGGACGCGGCTCCCGTAATTCGAATGAGACAGACCTTGAAATTGACAGTGCTATCCGTTCCATGATGGAGCCCCTTGTCCCCAGTCGATGTAAATGTATGCCACTTGGAGACTCTCCCCGTGCCCCCCTTTCACCCAATAAAGAGGCCGGGAAGTTTAACATCCGTCTCTCTGTGGTGCCACTCCTCAAAGTGCTTTCAAAGTGCAACACTTGCTGCCAGAGTTGAATGGAGCCCCTGAATTGTCAGGAATAATAGAGAGATGGCTTTTAGGTCCATAATTAAGTTGTGTTATAAATGTCACCCATCCTGCGGGACGGAATTCATGCATACACATTATTCCCTCGGGAAGTCAGGAGGGAGTGAGATCTTCTGGCATGAAAGCGGAGCAATCACTTTCACTTCTTTTCTCTCACTCTTTTTTTTTTACCCCTCGTTCTCTGTCATCAAATCTGAAAAAAAGTCAAACGCCAACAATAATTCATGAGGCTGCCGTCTTGTTTTTAAGAAGCGCTCCTGGACCCACATCTATTCTAGGCCAGGAACAGCTTCAGATCCCCGACTCTCTCTCTCTGGGTTCTCAGGATCGTACCACTTTGAGATGACAAAAACGTGTATGTTTACGTCATGAGACAGCCAGAGCCTCCCTTCGGCTCGGTTCAGCAGATGTATCCTGAGCAGCGCGCACTACTCCTCATGTTGGCCAAGGAAACCACTGGCAACCAGCGTTGTTCTTCTCCCCGCGCTGAAAGAATCCTTAACTACATTACAAACAGTGGAACCCGAGAATAAACCGCTCCTTCTTTTTTTTTTAACTACAAAAAGGTTAAACGCCTTTGTTGCTTCAAAGACCTGATGCACAGTTTTCTTTGAACGGCATCCCAGCAGGGAGTCTCATTTAAGTTGGATGAATGTGGACCTTTTCCCCGCGTCTGATCAGAGGGACATCAGAGGGGCGGAGAGGATGATGCGGCACAGGGACAGAATCAAAGGCCGCGCCGTGACTTATGGGGACCCCTCTGTAGTCCTCCGCGGCTCTGAGGGCCGTTCCACCATATGGAAAACATTCTGCCTCCTCACTTTTTCAGTTTTCGAACACGAGAAAGAATTCTCAACAAACCTGGAATCAGATCTCACGTATTGTTCTCGTGGAGCGGCACAATCTATTTATATGTTGTCGTACATTGTTTGTGTCATTGCGGGATAAAGCAATCTCCATTTTTATCAATTTTGAAACTGAAAAAAAAAAGCCCTCCTGTTAGCACCGGAACTTCACTCCCTCCCCAGTCTCTGCCTCTCAGTGATTTGTGAATTCAATGAATAATCGTGTGTCCTGTGGGGGTTAGACGATGAATAAATGTATATGAACAAATCTAATTGGCTTGTCGAAAGCATTATAAATGTCGATCAGCGGTTGTTAAGGAGCCGAGAGAGAGAGGAGGTGGCGGAGCTCTCTGCCTGCGTCGCACACACTGGGCCTGTGTAAATTAATACTAAAAAGGGGCAGAATTAATCCGAGGAAGTTTGTTAATTAGCCGTTTCGTGACTTAACACATGAGCTACCTGAAGGCAGGGATAAGAATAGCACATAACTGAATACCTTGCCCCGTCCTTAATGACCATACAGCTTAAAGAAATAGCTCCTGTTAGATTTTAATGCCGATTTGGAAGCTGACCGCGGTTCACTTCCAGCTGAATCTGTCTTAATAGGGTCTCAGCCTCTGTGGCACGGCGGTGAGCCCCCGTACACCCCGCGCCACGGTTTTGTCTTTGGGTTCCTCACCCCCCTGATATCTCCCTGGCTTATGTGCTCTCTCTCTGTGAGGTTTTATCCTGCCGCTTCCCTCTCTGCCTCCAAATGTTTACCGTCAAGACTAATTGGAGTGCAAATCCCCCATAGGTTTGAAATGTATGTATGTTTTCTGTTCTGAACTGCAAGCTAATCCACCCAGCGTGTCACCCGTTCCTCATGCTCGCAGAGAGCAGCCATAGCTGTCGGCAGGCACAGTGTGTTTCTGTGTTCACTTTAGTATTAAAGCCAAAAGAACGAACAGTGAAAGGCTAATTTGGATCAAAACCTTCTTGTCATGTTTGCTTTGCTGTTTTTCAGACGTGTGTGCACCCTGTACTTTTGTTTAAGGTTTTACTGGAAACCTTACTGCGAATTCTTCATGCATTCATGAGAGCAACGTTCTTTTATGGTCTACAATAGTTATGCAGATGCAAACATTGTTCTAATAATCGTGTTAGGCATGTGTACTCCATGAATCCTTTTTTTCCGAATACATTATTTGTTATGTTAATGTAGGCAAAAACCAAAGAGCAACAAGCCCTCTCCTTTGTCTCCGGGCCAATTTCTATGTTTGGTTTTCCTTTCCCTGCACCCGCTACACAACAGATTGGAAATGATTTGGAAACCTCTTGAGCAAAGCCCCCCTCTCCTAAATTATACGTGAGCAAAGATTCGGTTAGATGGGCAGATTATAATATGCTATGCCTTTGTCATCATAATCTCTTTTATGAGTGACTGCACACAAATCACAATGTGTAAATATTAAACACATTAATAATCACAAACAAGTCTGTGGGGGTAGGGGGGTGGGGGTTCAGGGATTTTGGGGGCTGGGATTACATTTTCAAGAGGGACAGGATGGTCTGTTCAGCTAATGCCTGCACTACAATTAGACTGATTTATTCAGACTTATGCACCAAAAATACAAATGGCAGAATACATTATATGAACCAGATAACATGAAGACAATGGTAATGAATGCATTTTGTTGTTTGTTATATTCCAGGCCAGCTCCCTGATGTTTCTCCTCTCTCTGCCTCTCTCCCCCGGTTTTCACCACACCTTTCTCTTGCTCTTCTCTGCCTATCCTTCCTTTCTCCTATTTTTCCCTCCTCGCAGGCTGTGCCTTTGTGAAGTTTTCCAGCCATGCAGAAGCGCAGGCAGCAATCAACAGCTTGCATGGTGGACAGACGATGCCTGTGAGTACCCAGCTTTGATTCCTCATACACACTTGGAACACAAACACCATGTATAGTACATGAGCACTGACTCACAAACACAATGTATAACACATGAACACTGACTCACAAACACCACAGATAATACATGAACACTGACTCACAAACACCACACATAATACATAAACACTGACTTACAAACACCACGTATAATAAATGGGTACTGACTCGCAAACACCACGTATGGGTACTGACTCACAAACACCACGTATAATACATTGGAACTGACTAACTAACACCACGCATAAAACATGAGCACTGACTCACAAACACCACGTATGATACATGAGTACTGACTCACAAACACCACGTATGATACATGAGCACTGGCTCACAAATACCACGTATTATACATGGGTACTGACTCACAACAACACATATGATACATGGGTACTGACTCACAACAACGTACTGACTCACAACAACACACATGATACATGGGTACTGACTCACAACAACACATATGATACATGGGTACTGACTCACAACAACACATATGATACATGGGTACTGACTCACAACAACACATATGATACATGGGTACTGACTCACAACAACACATATGATACATGGGTACTGACTCACAACAACACATATGATACATGGGTACTACTGACTCACAAAAACAAAACACTATGATGCAATAAGAAGCAAGGATAAAAATATGGGACTGCATAGAAAGGCAGCTGCTAAAAAACACACACGCACACACACACACACACACACACAAACACACATACACTCCACGCCACTGATTTAAACATATAGCGCCTTTAAAACAGCCTGGGAGTGTGGAAACAAAAGAAGAGACAAAATGCAACGGTACACAGACCCTCGCTGGGTACTACTGTGCAATCGATGATTCCTCGTGTGCCGCGTCACAGCACATCAGATGCAACTGTAGCACCGCAATTTGCACCTTCCCCTGGCCCGGCCCACAAGACCTCCCAGAGAATACAGAGCGGAGTTCAGACCTTCCCCTGGCCCGGCCCACCAGACCTCCCAGAGAATACAGAGCGGAGTTAAACTCAAGAGCGGTCAGAAAGAGGAAGGTATGGCAGCAAAATGAGGACATAGGAGGGAAAAGGATATTCAGCTCTGAAATCAGGAGTATTGGAGATTTGTAAGCGAACTGGGTGCTCATTTGGGCCTGCTCGAGTTTATGCATTTTTTACAAGCTAATCCTGTACGATGGGCAGTTGAATATTTAGACTTTTTATATAGCTAATGGCAGTTGCTTAAGGGTTTGGTTATAGTTTTGGTTTTACGTCTGTTACTGTTAGGCCTTGTTCCCTAGTTGCATTGGTTCTCTCCATTTTGATTTAGTCGTTTTCTTGTTTCAGCAAACACACGTAAAATGTTCAGCAAAAAGCAAATAGGCTTCATCTGAGATTTCGTCTTGGATAGGGTTAGTTTGGCTGTATGAAGTGTTGGACAAATGGTGTTATCCTTGCTGTATTCCGTCACTAACATTAAGCATAACTTACAACAAACATACAAAGTCTTATTTTTAATTGGACTTCCTGTATCTCCTTTTGAACTGCAGTTAATTAAATTGAGCATGTTTCTATCTGGCTTGAAAGAGAGAGGAAAAAACAAGATCAATTACAATCTGTTTGTGTGTGTGTGTGTGTGTGTGTGTGTGTGTGTGTGTGTGTGTGTGTGTGTGTGTGTGTGTGTGTGTGTGTGTGTGTGTGTGTGTGTGTGTGTGTGTGTGTGTGCGCGTGCGTGTGCATTTGTGTACTCTACAGCTGCACACACAAGCACTCACTCATGCCTGGCAGCCGTCCACACCTTCACACACTCCACTGATGTTCTGCAATAAATATTTACAGACTCTCCCTGGCTGCCAGCGAGTGTCCTGGAAGCCAGATGTAATTTACACATCTTTTTGATGCCTCCTTATTTTGCATTAGAGGTAGTGAGTGTATGCAAACGTGACGGGTTACAGTCAGACGGATGTTGTGGCCGTCTGGCACCACCAAAAGAAAAGTGTTTTGAATCAACCGTCTCCACGTCGCTTCCTCCCGGTCCCCAGGCAAGCGAACGTTTCCGAAAAACTGGTTATTGCGTTTTCATCACGGCCATAACGGATGATACTTTTTACTCTGATGACTCATTTAAATCGAGGACATTGTCGAATTTCTGGCAAATGGGCTCCGGTTTGAATACATGTCGTGTCCCCTTTGCTGGGTCTTTGTCTCTGCCAGCCGCGTTTACCTGCATGTCAGGATGCATTGAGCTCTCTGGGCGCTACTGAGGACCTGTCCAGCGCAACATATGGAACACCAAACAGCCCGCTAGTACAGCCATCCAAGTTCATTGATAATCTAAATCATAAATATCTCCATCCCACTCTCGGTGCACCTGTTCCCCTCTCCCTAAACCGAGCTCCCATTCACAGCCATAGGCCAGGGGAGGGCGGGGCAGTTCATTTGAATATCGCTGCCACATGTCGTCAACAACAGACTACCAGAGAATGGGACGCTACGTTCACTGTCTGGGGCCAGCTGTGGTATGGAGATGAAGATGTAACTAAAGAGGTTCCAAAGTGTCTCTCTCTTTCTCTCTCTCTCTCTCTCTCTCTCTCTCTCTCTCTCTCTCTCTCTCTCTCTCTCTCTCCTCTCTCTCTCTCTCTCTCTCTCTCTCTCTCTCTCTCTCTCTCTCTCTTTCTCTCTCGCTCTCTCTCTCTCTTTGTGCCTTGCTCGCTCCACAGCATCTGTGTTACCTGGGACACATGTGCGTAACCATAAATAACAGCAGTGCTGAGATGCCCACCAGGCTGAGAGCGAGAGGGCCCTAATGAAGCTAAAGGGTTCTCGGGCCCTTAGAGGAGGGCATGGGCGAGCTAGATCAGGGCGGGGCCCTAATTGATGGGCCTTGCCATTGCAGGTGCCCCAGAAATTGAGGAATAATCCAAACCCAGGTGATTTGGGTTGTGTCCCCCAGCAGGCGTCCTGCTGGTTCAGCTGCTCAACCCTCCAGGGGCCCGGGTGGCAGCGCTTCAAATGGAGAAGCCGGGGGCAGAGAGACAGACTCACAGCATTGTAGACATAGTCGTGTTCTGTGACAGTGCACACACGGCCGGCAGTGACGATATATAAGTATGTTTGTGTGTTTGTGTATGTGCATGTGTGTGTATGTGTTTTTGATGTGTGTGTATGTGTGTATATTTGTGTATTTGTGTGTTTATGCGTGTGTATTTGTTCCTGCGTGTGTATTTGTGTGTGTTTATGTGTGTGTATTTGGTCCTGTGTGTGTATATGGGTGTGTTTTTGTGTGTGTGGTTATGTATGTGCGTGTATGTGCGGTAGTGTGACCGTGTCTCTGATGTGTGTGTGATATTTCTGCATGGGATTAATGAGAGCTAAGACCGGCCGAGAGTGCATGTCAACATAAGCGACACTTGACAAGTGCGAAACGCAACAAGCGGCAAAACGTTGTGAGACGTGAACACGTGTGTGACAAACGTGTAGCGACGACACACTCTTCTTCATAGTGAAACACGTTGAAATGTGTACATTTGTATTAAGTGCTATATCGAAATATTGAATAGCCCTACCCATGGAGATAATGCGTCTTCAAACACAACATGCGAATGCCATCATGAATGACATAACAACATGCTCGATCCCCGGCTAATGAGGACCCCGTCAGTCAAACTTTGGGTCCATGTTGCTGCTCAAAGATTTAAGTCTAAACCCGACGCCAAAATCAAGGTTTCAGCCTACTATTCCACCCAGTGCGTACGGTCCAACCAATGAATTCCTTCCCTGATATCCCTAGACCTCTTTAGTGGCTGATCTGAAGTTTGATTCCGATGCTGTGGTTCTTGGGCAGCTCAACCGGTGAGCAAGGCATTAACACTGCCTGGGTTGGGGGTTCATTTCCCACTGAGGCCTACCCTTGCTTAGAATTAATGCAGTTATCGGATAAGGCGTCTGCTAAATGTCCTTTTTCTGGTATTTTTCTACAAAATAAGAGGAAATAAACCAATACAATAGATGAATAGAAATAGATGAGTAGAAATACATAATAGAAACAACAGACAAAGGAGACATTAATGGCTCGCTCCCTATTAGTATTCTCTCCCAGAAGACCATGTCCCCTCCATGTGCGACTTGTAATAGTATGTAGTTATAAGCCCCTTCAGAGGATAAAAGATGACTGTTGTCTGTTTACCTCCTCGCTGTACACTTAACACCACTGACTTTGTATCACAGTAAAGCACAGATAAAAGCGTAAATCCCTTCCACTGGTGGCGTTCACTTCTAATCCTTCAATTACTGCTGTGTGTTTTCTCCCATCGCATGTTGTGCCATATAAGAAAATCCAATATGCGAGCCTTCCTCAAGTCAAGTGTGTTGTTGGGAGAAATTAGATTAGTTTTTGAACCTGTGACAAATTCCTTAGTTGTACCTGTCAAAACTGAAGGCTCCCTGGTGGCCCTTATCAAATCCAGCAAATTCATTTTCTCTCCAGGTGTGGCACCCATGTGGGGCATTATTTGGTTTGTTCGTCGGCTTGTGATTCTGCCACCAGCGAGGAAGGGGTTCTGCTTTGCATGCCATTGTCTCTCCGTCTATTGTCCCTCCACCACCTGTTCTGTCATTACCCGGACACTGTATTACTCCTGCTTCTAGGGAAGAGGGAAAGGGGAAGAGAAAGGGAAGGAAATGAAGGAGTCTTTGGGATTCTCCTGGGACCTGAACCCTCAAATGCGTTTTGTCCAATTGGGTTCCACCTCCAGTCAGACTGCATCAGCCCTCATCAGATTCGGGAGGAAACGAAACACGCCATTTTGACAGCAGGATATTCCGATGCAGCAACGCCAATCCTGTATTCCGCATGCATATTTATGCCGCTATTTTACATTCATACGGCCGTGCCATGAATGATGAAGGCCTGGCCGAGCGGTGGCTCAGTTAACTAGGAGGATGTTGTGACAGGGAAGAACGGGTGCTTCTGATTGGTCACGATGGGAACGCCACTGATCGCTGGTTTTCCAGCCCCGGCTCCCCCAGCCGTCAGGTGGGAGGCAGAACAAGGCCGGGGGAGAGAGGGAGGCAGGCCCGCCACGGCCCAGCGCGGCTCAGGACATTATGCAGGGGGAGCGGACCGCCGCGGGCTCTCCCGGCCGCGGCGCTCAACATGCATTCTTCATGAGGTACCAAATGAGTGAAGGAATACAACAGATACAACAAAGAGGACCAATGTGATCTAAATGCCAGCCTCTGCCGGGCTGTGGGAGGCTGGCACGCCGGGCTGGCTGCAAGGAGATATTTGCTCAGTGTTTGGTCTCATTAAACCACTCCTCCGTCTTTCCGTGCCCCCGTAAAGTTGGGAAGGACTTTAGCAATGTCAAGACGTTGGGGGGGGGGGGGGGGGGGGGGGGGAGAAGGAAATTAGAATGAGAATGAGAAAACATGTATTTTTGTGAG
The DNA here is from genome assembly GCF_902167405.1 of Gadus morhua. Taxonomy (NCBI): domain Eukaryota; kingdom Metazoa; phylum Chordata; class Actinopteri; order Gadiformes; family Gadidae; genus Gadus; species Gadus morhua. The sequence goes on along the minus strand of NC_044061.1, from coordinate 26,328,120 downwards.
GCGGTCTTTGGGTGTATTGATTGAGCTAATTGAATTGGCATCTTGGGAGGCTGCAGACGGGGCCCACCCTTGGCCTGAGGTAGGATGCTGTCCGGTTCTGATAGAATCCTGTTGTAGAAGCCTTTCCCTGGAGTCCTGCTGATTACTGACTATAGTCTCGGCACTCCCACTGTGCTCTTATCTGCAGACAGCACATTCACACAGAGGTGTTATTGCAATGTTTATGAAGGGCTATGGCATATCGCTGGATGAACCAAGACTCTTGGTTTCTTTCTTTGTATTTCTTTCTCATCAGGCTTTTCTTTCTTTCTTCCTTTCTTTCTTCCTTTCTTTCTTTCTTTCTTTCTTTCTTTCTTTCTTTCTTTCTTTCTTTCTTTCTTTCTTTCTTTCTTTCTTTCTTTCTTCTTTCTTTCTTTCTTTCTTTCTTTCTTTCTGTTTTTCTTCCTTTCTTTCACCTGTATTTCTTTCTGTCTTTGTCTTTTTTCTCCATTCTTTCCTCCGTTCTTTATTTCTTTCTTCTTCCTTTCTATCTTTCTTTCTTTTCCTATTCCTTTCTTTCTTTCTTTTTTTCTTTCTTTCTTTCTTTTCTTTCTTTCTTTCTTTCTTTCTTTCTTTCTTTCTTTCTTTCTTTCTTTCTTTCTTTCTTTCTTTCTTTCTTCTTTCTTTCGTTCTTTCTTTCTTTCTTTCATTTTTTATTCTTTCTTTCT
>NC_044061.1:26319380-26327313 GCF_902167405.1 Gadus morhua | reverse complement strand
TCTCTCTCTCTGGGTTCTCAGGATCGTACCACTTTGAGATGACAAAAACGTGTATGTTTACGTCATGAGACAGCCAGAGCCTCCCTTCGGCTCGGTTCAGCAGATGTATCCTGAGCAGCGCGCACTACTCCTCATGTTGGCCAAGGAAACCACTGGCAACCAGCGTTGTTCTTCTCCCCGCGCTGAAAGAATCCTTAACTACATTACAAACAGTGGAACCCGAGAATAAACCGCTCCTTCTTTTTTTTTTAACTACAAAAAGGTTAAACGCCTTTGTTGCTTCAAAGACCTGATGCACAGTTTTCTTTGAACGGCATCCCAGCAGGGAGTCTCATTTAAGTTGGATGAATGTGGACCTTTTCCCCGCGTCTGATCAGAGGGACATCAGAGGGGCGGAGAGGATGATGCGGCACAGGGACAGAATCAAAGGCCGCGCCGTGACTTATGGGGACCCCTCTGTAGTCCTCCGCGGCTCTGAGGGCCGTTCCACCATATGGAAAACATTCTGCCTCCTCACTTTTTCAGTTTTCGAACACGAGAAAGAATTCTCAACAAACCTGGAATCAGATCTCACGTATTGTTCTCGTGGAGCGGCACAATCTATTTATATGTTGTCGTACATTGTTTGTGTCATTGCGGGATAAAGCAATCTCCATTTTTATCAATTTTGAAACTGAAAAAAAAAAAGCCCTCCTGTTAGCACCGGAACTTCACTCCCTCCCCAGTCTCTGCCTCTCAGTGATTTGTGAATTCAATGAATAATCGTGTGTCCTGTGGGGGTTAGACGATGAATAAATGTATATGAACAAATCTAATTGGCTTGTCGAAAGCATTATAAATGTCGATCAGCGGTTGTTAAGGAGCCGAGAGAGAGAGGAGGTGGCGGAGCTCTCTGCCTGCGTCGCACACACTGGGCCTGTGTAAATTAATACTAAAAAGGGGCAGAATTAATCCGAGGAAGTTTGTTAATTAGCCGTTTCGTGACTTAACACATGAGCTACCTGAAGGCAGGGATAAGAATAGCACATAACTGAATACCTTGCCCCGTCCTTAATGACCATACAGCTTAAAGAAATAGCTCCTGTTAGATTTTAATGCCGATTTGGAAGCTGACCGCGGTTCACTTCCAGCTGAATCTGTCTTAATAGGGTCTCAGCCTCTGTGGCACGGCGGTGAGCCCCCGTACACCCCGCGCCACGGTTTTGTCTTTGGGTTCCTCACCCCCCTGATATCTCCCTGGCTTATGTGCTCTCTCTCTGTGAGGTTTTATCCTGCCGCTTCCCTCTCTGCCTCCAAATGTTTACCGTCAAGACTAATTGGAGTGCAAATCCCCCATAGGTTTGAAATGTATGTATGTTTTCTGTTCTGAACTGCAAGCTAATCCACCCAGCGTGTCACCCGTTCCTCATGCTCGCAGAGAGCAGCCATAGCTGTCGGCAGGCACAGTGTGTTTCTGTGTTCACTTTAGTATTAAAGCCAAAAGAACGAACAGTGAAAGGCTAATTTGGATCAAAACCTTCTTGTCATGTTTGCTTTGCTGTTTTTCAGACGTGTGTGCACCCTGTACTTTTGTTTAAGGTTTTACTGGAAACCTTACTGCGAATTCTTCATGCATTCATGAGAGCAACGTTCTTTTATGGTCTACAATAGTTATGCAGATGCAAACATTGTTCTAATAATCGTGTTAGGCATGTGTACTCCATGAATCCTTTTTTTCCGAATACATTATTTGTTATGTTAATGTAGGCAAAAACCAAAGAGCAACAAGCCCTCTCCTTTGTCTCCGGGCCAATTTCTATGTTTGGTTTTCCTTTCCCTGCACCCGCTACACAACAGATTGGAAATGATTTGGAAACCTCTTGAGCAAAGCCCCCCTCTCCTAAATTATACGTGAGCAAAGATTCGGTTAGATGGGCAGATTATAATATGCTATGCCTTTGTCATCATAATCTCTTTTATGAGTGACTGCACACAAATCACAATGTGTAAATATTAAACACATTAATAATCACAAACAAGTCTGTGGGGGTAGGGGGGTGGGGGTTCAGGGATTTTGGGGGCTGGGATTACATTTTCAAGAGGGACAGGATGGTCTGTTCAGCTAATGCCTGCACTACAATTAGACTGATTTATTCAGACTTATGCACCAAAAATACAAATGGCAGAATACATTATATGAACCAGATAACATGAAGACAATGGTAATGAATGCATTTTGTTGTTTGTTATATTCCAGGCCAGCTCCCTGATGTTTCTCCTCTCTCTGCCTCTCTCCCCCGGTTTTCACCACACCTTTCTCTTGCTCTTCTCTGCCTATCCTTCCTTTCTCCTATTTTTCCCTCCTCGCAGGCTGTGCCTTTGTGAAGTTTTCCAGCCATGCAGAAGCGCAGGCAGCAATCAACAGCTTGCATGGTGGACAGACGATGCCTGTGAGTACCCAGCTTTGATTCCTCATACACACTTGGAACACAAACACCATGTATAGTACATGAGCACTGACTCACAAACACAATGTATAACACATGAACACTGACTCACAAACACCACAGATAATACATGAACACTGACTCACAAACACCACATATAATACATAAACACTGACTTACAAACACCACGTATAATAAATGGGTACTGACTCACAAACACCACGTATAATACATTGGAACTGACTAACTAACACCACGCATAAAACATGAGCACTGACTCACAAACACCACGTATGATACATGAGTACTGACTCACAAACACCACGTATGATACATGAGCACTGGCTCACAAATACCACGTATTATACATGGGTACTGACTCACAACAACACATATGATACATGGGTACTGACTCACAACAACGTACTGACTCACAACAACACACATGATACATGGGTACTGACTCACAACAACACATATGATACATGGGTACTGACTCACAAAAACACATATGATACATGGGTACTGACTCACAACAACACATATGATACATGGGTACTGACTCACAACAACACATATGATACATGGGTACTGACTCACAACAACACATATGATACACGGGTACTGACTCACAAAAACCAAACACTATGATGCAATAACAAGCAAGGATAAAAATATGGGACTGCATAGAAAGGCAGCTGCTAAAAAACACACACGCACACACACACACACACACACACAAACACACATACACGCCACGCCACTGATTTAAACATGTAGCGCCTTTAAAACAGCCTGGGAGTGTGGAAACAAAAGAAGAGACAAAATGCAACGGTACACAGACCCTCGCTGGGTACTACTGTGCAATCGATGATTCCTCGTGTGCCGCGTCACAGCACATCAGATGCAACTGTAGCACCGCAATTTGCACCTTCCCCTGGCCCGGCCCACCAGACCTCCCAGAGAATACAGAGCGGAGTTAAACTCAAGAGCGGTCAGAAAGAGGAAGGTATGGCAGCAAAATGAGGACATAGGAGGGAAAAGGATATTCAGCTCTGAAATCAGGAGTATTGGAGATTTGTAAGCGAACTGGGTGCTCATTTGGGCCTGCTCGAGTTTATGCATTTTTTACAAGCTAATCCTTTACGATGGGCAGTTGAATATTTAGACTTTTTATATAGCTAATGGCAGTTGCTTAAGGGTTTGGTTATAGTTTTGGTTTTACGTCCGTTACTGTTAGGCCTTGTTCCCTAGTTGCATTGGTTCTCTCCATTTTGATTTAGTCGATTTCTTGTTTCAGCAAGATATCCACAAACACACGTAAAATGTTCAGCAAAAAGCAAATAGGCTTCATCTGAGATTTCGTCTTGGATAGGGTTAGTTTGGCTGTATGAAGTGTTGGACAAATGGTGTTATCCTTGCTGTATTCCGTCACTAACATTAAGCATAACTTACAACAAACATACAAAGTCTTATTTTTAATTGGACTTCCTGTATCTCCTTTTGAACTGCAGTTAATTAAATTGAGCATGTTTCTATCTGGCTTGAAAGAGAGAGGAAAAAACAAGATCAATTACAATCTGTTTGTGTGTGTGTGTGTGTGTGTGTGTGTGTGTGTGTGTGTGTGTGTGTGTGTGTGTGTGTGTGTGTGTGTGTGTGTGTGTGTGCGCGCGTGCGTGTGCATTTGTGTACTCTACAGCTGCACACACAAGCACTCACTCATGCCTGGCAGCCGTCCACACCTTCACACACTCCACTGATGTTCTGCAATAAATATTTACAGACTCTCCCTGGCTGCCAGCGAGTGTCCTGGAAGCCAGATGTAATTTACACATCTTTTTGATGCCTCCTTATTTTGCATTAGAGGTAGTGAGTGTATGCAAACGTGACGGGTTACAGTCAGACGGATGTTGTGGCCGTCTGGCACCACCAAAAGAAAAGTGTTTTGAATCAACCGTCTCCACGTCGCTTCCTCCCGGTCCCCAGGCAAGCGAACGTTTCCGAAAAACTGGTTATTGCGTTTTCAACACGGCCATAACCGATGATACTTTTTACTCTGATGACTCATTTAAATCGAGGACATTGTCGAATTTCTGGCAAATGGGCTCCGGTTTGAATACATGTCGTGTCCCCTTTGCTGGGTCTTTGTCTCTGCCAGCCGCGTTTACCTGCATGTCAGGATGCATTGAGCTCTCTGGGCGCTACTGAGGACCTGTCCAGCGCAACATATGGAACACCAAACAGCCCGCTAGTACAGCCATCCAAATGTTCATTAATAATCTAAATCATAAATATCTCCATCCCACTCTCGGTGCACCTGTTCCCCTCTCCCTAAACCGAGCTCCCATTCACAGCCATAGGCCAGGGGAGGGCGGGGCAGTTCATTTGGATATCGCTGCCACATGTCGTCAACAACAGACTACCAGAGAATGGGACGCTACGTTCACTGTCTGGGGCCAGCTGTGGTATGGAGATGAAGATGTAACTAAAGAGGTTCCAAAGTGTCTCTCTCTTTCTCTCTCTCTCTCTCTCTCTCTCTCTCTCTCTCTCTCTCTCTCTCTCTCTCTCTCTCTCTCTCTCTCTCTCTCTCTCTCTCTCTCTCTCTCTCTCTCTTTCTCTCTCGCTCTCTCTCTCTCTTTGTGCCTTGCTCGCTCCACAGCATCTGTGTTACCTGGGACACATGTGCGTAACCATAAATAACAGCAGTGCTGAGATGCCCACCAGGCTGAGAGCGAGAGGGCCCTAATGAAGCTAAAGGGTTCTCGGGCCCTTAGAGGAGGGCATGGGCGAGCTAGATCAGGGCGGGGCCCTAATTGATGGGCCTTGCCATTGCAGGTGCCCCAGAAATTGAGGAATAATCCAAACCCAGGTGATTTGGGTTGTGTCCCCCAGCAGGCGTCCTGCTGGTTCAGCTGCTCAACCCTCCAGGGGCCCGGGTGGCAGCGCTTCAAATGGAGAAGCCGGGGGCAGACAGACAGACTCACAGCATTGTAGACATAGTCGTGTTCTGTGACAGCGCACACACCGCCGGCAGTGACGATATATAAGTATGTTTGTGTGTTTGTGTATGTGCATGTATGTGTATGTGTTTTTGATGTGTGTGTATGTGTGTATGTTTGTGTATTTGTGTGTTTATGCGTGTGTATTTGTTCCTGCGTGTGTATTTGTGTGTGTTTATGTGTGTGTATTTGGTCCTGTGTGTGTATATGGGTGTGTTTTTGTGTGTGTGGTTATGTATGTGCGTGTATGTGCGGTAGTGTGACCGTGTCTCTGATGTGTGTGTGATATTTCTGCATGGGATTAATGAGAGCTAAGACCGGCCGAGAGTGCATGTCAACATAAGCGACACTTGACAAGTGCGAAACGCAACAAGCGGCAAAACGTTGTGAGACGTGAACACGTGTGTGACAAACGTGTAGCGACGACACACTCTTCTTCATAGTGAAACACGTTGAAATGTGTACATTTGTATTAAGTGCTATATCGAAATATTGAATAGCCCTACCCATGGAGATAATGCGTCTTCAAACACAACATGCGAATGCCATCATGAATGACATAACAACATGCTCGATCCCCGGCTAATGAGGACCCCGTCAGTCAAACTTTGGGTCCATGTTGCTGCTCAAAGATTTAAGTCTAAACCCGACGCCAAAATCAAGGTTTCAGCCTACTATTCCACCCAGTGCGTACGGTCCAACCAATGAATTCCTTCCCTGATATCCCTAGACCTCTTTAGTGGCTGATCTGAAGTTTGATTCCGATGCTGTGGTTCTTGGGCAGCTCAACCGGTGAGCAAGGCATTAACACTGCCTGGGTTGGGGGTTCATTTCCCACTGAGGCCTACCCTTGCTTAGAATTAATGCAGTTATCGGATAAGGCGTCTGCTAAATGTCCTTTTTCTGGTATTTTTCTACAAAATAAGAGGAAATAAACCAATACAATAGATGAATAGAAATAGATGAGTAGAAATACATAATAGAAACAACAGACAAAGGAGACATTAATGGCTCGCTCCCTATTAGTATTCTCTCCCAGAAGACCATGTCCCCTCCATGTGCGACTTGTAATAGTATGTAGTTATAAGCCCCTTCAGAGGATAAAAGATGACTGTTGTCTGTTTACCTCCTCGCTGTACACTTAACACCACTGACTTTGTATCACAGTAAAGCACAGATAAAAGCGTAAATCCCTTCCACTGGTGGCGTTCACTTCTAATCCTTCAATTACTGCTGTGTGTTTTCTCCCATCGCATGTTGTGCCATATAAGAAAATCCAATATGCGAGCCTTCCTCAAGTCAAGTGTGTTGTTGGGAGAAATTAGATTAGTTTTTGAACCTGTGACAAATTCCTTAGTTGTACCTGTCAAAACTGAAGGCTCCCTGGTGGCCCTTATCAAATCCAGCAAATTCATTTTCTCTCCAGGTGTGGCACCCATGTGGGGCATTATTTGGTTTGTTTGTCGGCTTGTGATTCTGCCACCAGCGAGGAAGGGGTTCTGCTTTGCATGCCATTGTCTCTCCGTCTATTGTCCCTCCACCACCTGTTCTGTCATTACCCGGACACTGTATTACTCCTGCTTCTAGGGAAGAGGGAAAGGGGAAGAGAAAGGGAAGGAAATGAAGGAGTCTTTGGGATTCTCCTGGGACCTGAACCCTCAAATGCGTTTTGTCCAATTGGGTTCCACCTCCAGTCAGACTGCATCAGCCCTCATCAGATTCGGGAGGAAACGAAACACGCCATTTTGACAGCAGGATATTCCGATGCAGCAACGCCAATCCTGTATTCCGCATGCATATTTATGCCGCTATTTTACATTCATACGGCCGTGCCATGAATGATGAAGGCCTGGCCGAGCGGTGGCTCAGTTAACTAGGAGGATGTTGTGACAGGGAAGAACGGGTGCTTCTGATTGGTCACGATGGGAACGCCACTGATCGCTGGTTTTCCAGCCCCGGCTCCCCCAGCCGTCAGGTGGGAGGCAGAACAAGGCCGGGGGAGAGAGGGAGGCAGGCCCGCCACGGCCCAGCGCGGCTCAGGACATTATGCAGGGGGAGCGGACCGCCGCGGGCTCTCCCGGCCGCGGCGCTCAACATGCATTCTTCATGAGGTACCAAATGAGTGAAGGAATACAACAGATACAACAAAGAGGACCAATGTGATCTAAATGCCAGCCTCTGCCGGGCTGTGGGAGGCTGGCACGCCGGGCTGGCTGCAAGGAGATATTTGCTCAGTGTTTGGTCTCATTAAACCACTCCTCCGTCTTTCCGTGCCCCCGTAAAGTTGGGAAGGACTTTAGCAATGTCAAGACGTTGGGGGGGGGGGGGGGGGGGGGGAGAAGGAAATTAGAATGAGAATGAGAAAACATGTATTTTTGTGAGGCGGTCTTTGGGCGTATTGATTGAGCTAATTGAATTGGCATCTTGGGAGGCTGCAGACGGGGCCCACCCTTGGCCTGAGGTAGGATGCTGTCCGGTTCTGATAGAATCCTGTTGTAGAAGCCTTTC
>NC_044061.1:26279380-26311880 GCF_902167405.1 Gadus morhua | reverse complement strand
GCTTTTTTAGGGGGAACATTGTTAATATTTGATCCAAACATCTGGACACAACAGGAATGTTTTTTAAGAGCTGGGAGATGTGATCACCATACACCCGCTGTCTTGATGTGTGATCTTACCTCCTGTGGAGCCGTGGCTGAGAGTGTGTGTGTGTGTGTGTGTTTTAGTGTCTTCTGTTTAATTTCTTGTGTTCGGTGTTGCCTGAACTACACGCCGCCAGCTGCTAGTTTAGCGGCTGCGTCTCGCACATGTAATGAATATGGCGGAAACAAAAACACAAGAACCTCAGCTCGCAAATCCATCTACCACTGTATGTCTTTCTGTGTATGTCTGTGTGTGTGTGTTTGTGTCTGTCTGTCTGTCTGTCTGTCTGTCTGTCTGTCTGTCTGTCTGTCTGTCTGTCTGTCTGTCTGTCTGTCTGTGTGTCTGTCTGTCTGTCTGTCTGTCTGTCTGTCTGTCTGCCTGTCTGTCTGTCTGTCTGTCTGTCTGTCTGTCTGTCTGTCTGTCTGTCTGTCTGTCTGTCTGTCTATCTGTTTGTCTCTGTGTCTGTGTCTGCTATCTGTGTGTGTGTGTGTGTGTGTGTGTGTAAGTGTGTAAGTGTGTCTGTCAGCCTATTACTATCTCTCCGTCTGTAACTCACACTTTCCACTTCCTTCCTCCTCGTCCTCCACCTCTTCCTCTTCCTCTTCCTCTCTCTGCAGCACAGAGTCCGACCGTGACGGACCCCCTCCAGCAGGCTTATGCGGGCGTGCAACACTACGCAGGTGACCTGTCTCTCCTTACTATCTCCTTCCAGCAGCCATCCCTCACCTCGCCCTGCTCTCTCTCTCTATATCTCCCCCTCTCTCTATATCTCCCCCTCTCTCTCTCTCTCTCTCTCTCTCTCTCTCTCTCTCTCTCTCTCTCTCTCTCTCTCTCTCTCTCTCTCTCTCTCTCTCTCTGTCTCTGTCTCTGTCTCTGTCTCTCTCTGTCTCTCTCTCTCCCCCCCCCCCTCTCTCTCGCTCTCTCTCTGTCTTTCTCTCTCTCACGCTCCCTCTCTCTTACTCTGTCTATCTCTCTGTCGTCCACTGTGTGTGTGTCCCCTCGTTCTATCTCTTTGTGTCTCTCTCTGCATGTCTCTCTCTCTCGTCCACTGTGTGTGTGTCCCCTCGTTCTATCTCTTTGTGTCTCTCTCTGCATGTCTCTCTCTCTCGTCCACTGCGTGTCTCCAGTCGTTCTACCTCTCTGTCTCTCTCTCTGTGGGCTGCGTTACCCACCACGTCGCGGGACTCCAAGCCGACCAGTCGTTGCGGTGTGTGTGTGTGTGTGTGTGTGTGTGTGTGTGTGTGTGTGTGTGTGTGTGTGTGTGTGCGCGACCTCTGGAGTGGATGCAAGTGAATAATGGAATAATGATTAGTGAGAGTTTTTGTTATATGTGTTATGTCAAATATGAAAATGTAAGACGTGAATAATTCCACTTTGGTTCCCCCCTTTTGAATCCAGCAGCGTACCCCGCTGCCTACGCGCCAATCAGCCAAGCCTTCACCCAGCAACCAACCATCATACCCCAGCAACAGCGGGAAGGTAAGCACGAGTGAGTGTGTGTGTGTGCGTGTGTGTGTGTGTGTGTGTGAGCGAAAGCTTGTGAGCGTGCCCACCCAAGATAAAACGTGATAATTGCCATGTTCCATTCTAATGTTGCTGCGCTGCTTTGAATTAGCGAGGAAGCGGGAAAAAGGGAAGAAATAAAAAAGCTGGCCCAGGGAAAAATGTGAGGAAAAGTCTGTCCCATTTAAACAGAAGAACATTAGCAGTGAGATGGAAAGTTACTCATTATTCAAAAACTGGACTAATTCAAACTCGTAGTGTTGGACTGCTTAATCAGTCCATTACAATGTGTTTAAGTGGTTATAAATATTCATTCGATTAATTAGCTGCATGCACAATCATTTATTACCATTCCAACTCCAGTGATCCTATGCCACAGCATTAGATGTAATAAAGCATAAGATATACTGCCTTTCTAAATCACTCCCCTTCTGCCGTTTGTCACTCACAATTATCCATCTGTATGATTGTGTGAGACAGGCTTCCACTGCTATGAATATTCAATAGGGGCAGTCTTATAATTAAGTGTTTTCCTGGAAGTGTTAGTTTATGTTTGTGTGTTCCATGGTCATGGGAAGAACATGTCAGGATCTCTGGAGCTACTGTAACACACGTAGAGCACATTGTAAAAGTGTGTGTCTTGCCTTGGACACATTTACCATTGATTTATATATATTATGACGCACATGCACACACACACACACACACACACACACACACACACACACACACACACACACACACACACACACACACACACACACACACACACACACACACACACACACACACACACACACACACACGTGCTGTTATGTAACATTATACTCTGGACTCTCTGAATTAGCACTACTCTTGTGGTAAGCTGGGAGACCATGAAATATGTCCCATTCCAATTCAATTACACAAATGGAGCATATAGAGAACAGAGTTGAATCACTGTTCAGCTTTTGTTAAGTAAAGATCTGCTCTCGGGAACACGGAATTCAGCAGTGGATTGTACAAATGACAATTCATCAGCCGAAGCTAAGGCTAAATATGAGTCAGACTCTTCAACAGCTTACATATGTATGTCTGTGTGTGTGTGTGTGTGTGATTGTATCTGTGTGTGTTAAATGTGTGTGTTTTTTGTGCCTTTGCAAGTGTGTGTGAGCGCTTGCGTGAGAGCGCTTGCGTGTGTGTGCGTGCATGTCTGTGTCTGCATGTCTGTGTCTGGTTCTGTGTGTGTGTGTGTGTGTGTGTGTGTGTGTGTGCGTATGTGTATGTCTTTGTGCGTAACGTTGTGTGGTGTGGTGTGTGTGTGTGTGTGTGTGTGAGTACACGCGTGCGTGCATGTGTGTATGCAAGTGCATGTCCTCTATCTCACTGAGGGACAGCGACACTACAGTAAGCTGCTGTCTTATCAGCCTCCTACCCAGCCCCTGCCCGTCTTGTTGGGCTATCAACTGCAGCAGCTAGACAGCAGGCAGAGCTAGCCAAGCACACAGACAGCCCTGCAGCAGAACCCCATTCAGCACGTCCACCCTGCCGTCACATTCTCACATTATCCCCTGGTCCATGCTCCTCTCTCTACCTGGGCCTCACCCTCTCCTCACCTGGTCCCCCCCCCCTCTCTCTCTCTGTCTGTCTGTCTGTCTGTCTGTCTGTCTGTCTGTCTGTCTGTCTGTCTGTTTGTCTGTCTGTCTGTCTGTCTGTCTGTCTGTCTCTCTCTCTCTCTCTCTCTCTCTCTCTCTCTCTCTGTCTGTGTCTGTACCTCTCTCTCTCTCTCTCTCTCTCTCTCAATCTCTCTCTCTCTCTCTCTCTCTTAAATACACACACACATCACCACGCACGCACACTCTGTCCAAGCTGGCAGCAGGCTCTGTGGACAGGGAGAGATGAAGAGTAATTATGGGCTGCCTACACAGGGTTTGGGGGAACAGAGTTCACCATCTGCATCTCCTCCATGCGCTGCCACCAGAACACACATAACAATACACACAAATAATACACACATATACACACATAATACACACGTAATGCGGACGGTTTAAGCGGTCAGCTCAATCGGGCCAATCACAGCCTTTCTTTGATCACTCCTGTTATATTATTCTATTCTATAACTCTTATTGTTTTTTCTGTCCCGTCTGCTTTCTTATCGATCCTCCTCCCAAACCCCTTCCCCCCCGTCACCCCAACCCTCCCTGCCCCACCACCCCCTTACCTCCACCCCATTGCCAGGGCCAGAAGGCTGCAACCTGTTCATCTACCACCTGCCCCAGGAGTTCGGAGACACGGAGCTCATGCAAATGTTCCTGCCCTTCGGAAACGTCATCTCTGCCAAAGTCTTCGTGGACCGCGCGACCAATCAGAGCAAATGTTTTGGTGAGTCACAGTTCTTTTTTTTTTTACTTGCCTCCTTCAGTTTGCAGACGACCCCGGTGCCGCCGTGAGGGAGGAAGTTACACCGCGCCTGCGTGTGTTTGCCAATCTTCCCCGGCGGACCCCCTGCTGCTTCTCCTGCAATTAATGTTTATTTTGCCTTTCATTCCCGTGTCGATCCTAATCGAGTCACAATTAACACTTTCAAGTTGACGTCGCACGCCAATGAGGACGCCACGGAGCAGACAGGAGGGTGGGAGACTGACAGGGCTCAGACAAGAGGGAGAGAGAGGAGGGGAGACAGAGGGAGGAGAGGGAGGGAGGGAGGGAGGGAGGGAGGGGGAGACGGACGGAGGGAGCAGAGGGAGAGCGGAGGGGGAGGGAGGGAGGAGAGGGAGGGAGAGAGCGGGAGGAGGGGAGGGCGGGAGGAGAGGGAGGGAGAGAGGGGGAGGAGGGGAGGGAGGGGGAGGAGGGGAGGGAGGGAGGAGAGTGAGAGAGAGAGAGGAGGGGGAGGCGGAGGGAGGAGAGGGAGACGAGGAGGACACAGAGGAAGGCAAGAGGAGAGTGAGAGAGAGGAGGGTGAGAGAGAGATGAGGAGAGGATGGAGGGAGGCAAGACGAGAGGGAGAGAGGAGGAGAAGGAAGGAGGAAGGGATAGAGCGACGAGGAGGAGACAGAGAAAAGAGAGGGAGAGAGACGCGAGGAGAGTGTGAGAGAGAGGCAAGCGGAGAGAAGGACAAAGTGGGAGGAAATAGAGATGTGCAGGATGACAGGGAAACAGGTACACAGGAAGACAGGAGAGCGAGAGGGAGAGATAGTGGAAGGTGATATATATAGAGAGGCGAGAGGAGAGCGAGAGAGAGTAGAAGGCGCTAGACAGAGGCCAGGGGAGGAGTGAGAGAGGGAACAGGGGAGTGAGACGTGAAGTGTCGATGATGCCTTCCGTGGGCTGAGCTCATGGGCATATACAACAAGGCAGACCGCCGGCGAGCGATCGGTCTATTGACCCACCGGTCTCTGGGTGATTACCATTCACTCAGTGGCTGCTCATGGTCCACTCTGATGCGCCTTCTTAAGGCAATCACCGGCCATCCTTATGTCTCTTCTTATCCCATCAATGTCTTCCAGCAGTCAGGCAACAGCTCACCATCACTGCCCTGCACATGCACACTCACACGCACGCACGCACACACGCACGCCACACGTACGCAAGCACGTACACAAACATACACATGCATACATACACACGCACGCACACATACTCACATACACACTAACACTCACACACAAACGCACATTCTCACACGCACAGAAACACACACTCACACACATCTCCCCTCCCCTGAACTTCCCACATCCCTTCCTCTCACCCAAGCTATTCATTGGGTGGAGGAGGGTGGAGGAGGGGAGGGGGATAGAGGACGGGGTGCAGGCTGGGGGTGCAGGTGGAGGGTGGGGGCAGCAGGTGAAATCAGGGGTCTTGAAGAGATAAAAATAGACCTGTGTGGGCCTTTGTGTCGATCCAGTTGGATAGCAGCACCACCCAGACACCACCCAGGACAGGCGTAGAGAGAGGGAGACAAAGAGGCCGGGCGAGAGAGAGAGGTGGGAGAGAGAGAGAGGGAACACTGGATTCCGCTAAATGTCCTGATTTCAGTCTTTCACTAAAGCTGGCCTTCTCGCGGTCACCGTGGACGTCTCCTTTAAGAGTCTGTCCTTCACTGTCCCTGCGTCCTTCCTTCCTATGATCCGCTGGCCTCCTGTCTCTTTAACATCGGCCGCCTGCAAGACCTGATCCGCTCTAATCTAAACATACGCAACCAACTGTCACTTTCCATCCATCACCGGCTGTCAAAGACGATGGGGGGCTTACCTCATCTGTCTCTCCCCTGGTCTCCCCACCCCCCATCCCCCCTCCCCCTTCCCCCAAGCTATTAATTAAGAAGTTGGCTGGAATAGAGTGCTAAAAACCAATATAAATATGTTTTATAAATAAGAAATATGTGAGAATATATCTCTTTTTCTATGTCTATATAAATATATACAGAGATATAAATTGTGTGAGTGAAAATGTGTGAGGTATCAATCAATCACTCAACCAGGCTTCTCTAACCCTCAAGCACTTCCTCACACATCAAAATAAAACATAGGTTAGCCCAAAGCACATTGCCACCTGCGTGATGATTTGTCACTTTTTTGTGCCCCCTGTGATTGTGTAATGAATAAACTGTTTGGGCTAATTAATGTGGGGGTGTGAGAGAGATAGGGATCTGTCAGCTTTTAATTTGTCAAATTATCATCCCGCTTTTTGGAGCATTTATTTAGCATTAGTTGCACTGTGTAACTGCTCTCTCTCTCTCTCTCTCTCTCTCTCTCTCTCTCTCTCTCTCTCTCTCTCTCTCTCTCTCTCTCTCTCTCTCTCTCTCTCTCTCTCTCTCTCTCTCTCTCTCTCTCTCTCTCTCTCTCTCTCTCTCTTTCTTTGTCTCCGTCTTTGTCTCTGTCTCTGTCTCTGTCTCTCTCTCTATTCTCGGCTCAATGGGGGGTTGATTCCCCTTATTGTTTCCACGCTAATCTCCACGTTGGATTCATCAGTATATTGGTGATAGTATCAACTTGTAGAGCTGTCGAGGGGGCTCATGTCTGTGTGAGAGCTCACACAAGTGGACAGTGTTTGTGTGTTCGTCATCCGTCAATGAGGGCCTTTTAAATGATTTTTAAGAGAGAACAGAGAGGTCTGCAGCTAATGAGGATTACAGTGGTGTTGGGGCTGTAGGGATTTCACTTTGCTTTTAATCCACTCTGTTGACTTGGTCAATATTGACATTCAGGTGTGATCAAAGCAAATCTCTTTATCAGGAATTAGCTGGAATTTAATGGAAAATTAATTTTGAAAGCCGCTCCAAGAAAGTCCTCTGAGGACACATGCAAACACACACAATCACACACACACACACACACACACACACACACACACACACACACACACACACACACACACACACACACACACACAACACACACACACACACACACACACACACACACACACACACACACACACACACACACACACACACACACACACACACACACAAACTCGACAAGACATTAATAAAAGGTGGACTTGTTTCTCGTTATATTTGTAACATTTCACAGTCCAAATAATATCTAATAATATAACTTAATGAAAATGTCGCTTCCTTCTATAATGTCAGTCGAGGAATCTCCCTTAATCAGGGAGGAAGTGAATAAGCGACGGTACAGTCCAAAGAGAAAACAATCTTTGACATTTGCCATTTTACGGTAATCCTTTGTTACGTCTACTTCCATCTCAGACCCACAGAGCTCTCTTCTACAGAGAGGCGCAGTCCTAAAATAAACTGCATGGCATTTATTCAACACAATCTAATAGAACCAGCGTCATTACTGTTTGCATTTGACGTGTTCATCGAAATGAAAAAAAATACTTTGGGAATTTAAATATCCAGGAAATTTACATTTTTCTTTTCATCCCGCAGCAATTTTAATGGCACAGTGATTTAAATGTGAGCATTATCAAAATGGGAAGCAGAGGTTTGTGTGTGTCTGCGTGGGGGTGAGGGTTCTGGGGTTGGCATTGCCAACTGACAGGCTCTCACCAGCTAGGTTTGTTTAAAGGTTTAGTAAAAAAAAGAAACAGCAACCTTATCACAGCGGCTGTGCTGACACCTACCCCCCTATCCCCCCCCCCCCCCCCCCCCCCCCCCCCCAACCCCCCAAAATTAAATTGGACCCACGGCGCCCCGATCCGAATCAGTTGGCAGCCGAGCTTAGAAAAAAGAGAAAAGGTGGGCCGTCAATCAGGGAAGGTGTGTGATAAGACGGGCGAGGGGGGGGGGGGGGGGGGGGGGGGGGCAGCAGCCGGGGGTCGGGGGGCTGGGGGCCCGTCTCGCCTCAGAACCCCGATTAGACCACCACTGAAGGGCCGCATCCCTACTCCCCGCAGCCCACCTGAGACACTGGGGTGGGCCGCCTCTCTCCTCTCCCCCCCTGAGACACTGGGGTGGACCACTCTCTCCTCTCCCCCCCTGAGACACTGGGGGGGCCGCCTCTCTCCTCTCCCCCTGAGACAGTGGGGGGGCCGCCTCTCTCCTCTCCCCCTGAGACACTGGGGGGGGCCATTCTCTCCTCCTGAGACACGGGGGGCCCCAGCAGCCCCAGCGGTGACACCTTGACCCCCTCAGTAGTGCTCTTCACACACACGGTCAGCAGTCCGCGGCAGACACACTGGGTCTAGTAACGGGACCACCACTCTGTATCCAGAGTTACGGCCACACAACAGCGTTCTGCACTCACGCTCACACAACACACATGCTCTCATACGCACACATGGACAACACACACACCTACACCTCCCCCACCGCTCAAAGCCACACTGGCGGGCGTGCAACCACACCTACGGGCAATTCTCACACCTACGTGCACATGTCCACTCCTGCATGCACTTGCACACACCTACGTGCACACGCCTACACCTATGTGCTCGAGCCTACACCTATGTGCACTTGCACATACCTACGTGCACAAGCACACACCTACGTGCATACTCACACCTACGTGCATACTCACACCTACGTGCACACGCCCACACATGCGTGCGCTTGCACACAGTCACCTACGAGCACGCTTGCACGCCGCAGGAAGCCACAGGTGGGGTTAATCAGCCCCTTCCCTCTGTCTCCGTTCGGTTCACCTTTCAGAACATTTCTAATTAACTTTGGCAAAGAAAGAAAACAAAGAGCTATTATATTATAGCCGGGGATTAAAAGGCCGGCTATTGTCCCTCCGCTACACCTCTCTCCCCCCCTCCCCCTTTCACCGACTCTCGTACGACTCTCTCGCTCTCTCTCTCTACCTATGGCTCTCCCCTCCCGCTATCTCTCGCCCCGATGTCCCCCTACCACTCACCCCCATCTGGACGGGGGTTACCCCTCCGCCACCCCCCACACACACTTTTCATCGCCTCTCGTACGACTCTCTCTCTCTCTCTCTCTCTCCCTCTCTCTCTCTCTCTCTCTCTCTCTCTCTCTCTCTCTCTCTCTCTCTCTCTCTCTCTCTCTCTCTCTCTCTCTCTCTCCTCTCTCTCACTCTCTCTCTCTCTCTCTCTCTCTCTCTCTCCCTCTGACTGTCTCTCTCTCTCTCTCTCTCCCTCTGACTGTCTCTCTCCCTCTGACTGTCTCTCTCTCTCTCTCACTCTGACTGTCTCTTCCCCGGATGTCTTCCGGCCCCTCACCCCTCTGGTGGCTCTTCTCGCCCTCCTTTCAACGCCTCTAGTAGCACTCTCTCTCTGTCTTTCTCTCTCTCCCTGTCTGTCTCTCGCCCGGATGTCTCCCTCCACCCTCACCCCCTCTGCTGGCTCCTCCCCCCTCAGGCTTCGTGAGCTTCGACAACCCGTCCAGCGCCCAGGCCGCCATCCAGGCCATGAACGGCTTCCAGATCGGCATGAAGAGACTCAAGGTGCAGCTGAAGAGGCCGAAGGACGCCAACCGCCCCTACTGACGCCCCGCCCCCAGCCCCGCCCCCACCGCCGCCGCTGCCCCCCACCCAGGTAACGGCACCTGCTCACACACACATGAACACACACACACACACTCACACATATATACACGAAAACACACACACACAAACATATATATACAAACAAAACACACACATAAACACACACGCACATATATGTACCCACAAAACACACACACACACACACACACGCACACATACAAACACACACATTCATATATACACACACACAAACACATACATACACACACACAGACACATATACACACACACACACAGGTATATACTCACACACATATATATGTATATATTTGTACATATATGTAATTTCCTTACCTTCATACATAAAGTTTGGATCGATCTACCCAGGATGTGGGGTCAAAAAATATGTTGATAACATTTGTTTGGTTTTGTTGTTTACCCTGCCTATGATAATTAATGAATGAATACGGTTATGATACTCAAAGAAACACATTCATAACAGGCGCAATATCTGCTTTCTGTTCAACTCAAGTCACCCGCAGGCGCAGCATTCCCTCTATTCTCCCGACGAGAAAAAAAAGAACAGATTATTTTTTTAAACGGAAGCGATTCACTTGGAACGACCCCCACGCGACCCCTTTGTCATTGCCAGGCTTGATTTAACAAATCCTTCCCCGTCCATTAAGTGCTGCAGCTGTCACGTCGTAATGATACGCTAGCACCGTGTTTTCATGTAATTGGCCAGTCAGAATTTCAGGATAATAACGTGAGACAATATCATATCTAAAATAAATAAATAAATATACAAAAATGAACGCTCCTTTTAAAAAAAAAAAAAAAAAAGGCGAAAGGGAAAAGATGGCCCAGCTGCCCCACTTACTGCGCATCTGACTGGCTAAGAGCCGGTGTTGACGTTAATTGAAGGTGGGACGCGTTGGATGATCGATGCCCTCTTTATGCCGGCCCTGATAGCGTTTTGAATGGAGCCGTAACTTGCTAATTGGGGCGAAATGCTTTCACGGTTGCTGACACCTCAAGGAGAGACTGCTGATGGTTATGTAGCCCGGTGACAAGGCAGGGGTGGTGGGGGGGATCGCTACGGCAACGATAGACGGCAGGACAGTCAGGGAGATGGGCCGTCTCTTTCTCTTCTCTGCAGTCTCGTCCTGGCAACGCGTTCTGATGGAGACGGCGTGTGTGTGTGTCGGGGGGCATGCGACAGTGTTCCCCCTTGTGTGGTGAGGTTCCCTGTGTGGTGAGGTTGTGTGTGTGCATGTGCTTGTGTGTGTGCGTGTGTGTGTGTGTGCGCGTGTGCTGTGCCTGTGTGTGCGTGTGGGTGTTATGTATTATTTTGTTGTGTCAGTTTTATTTGTTCTGGTTTTGTTTTTGATTTTGTTCGACTGTTAACTGTTATAATAGTCTCGGTCGAGACAAAAACATAACATAAAAATAGCATATATTTGTCCTTGGGCTCTGATGAAGCATGGTCTTGTAGCACTTATATTGATTAAATGCATTGCGGAGGGTAACGGCTATTAACTAAATCGAGACACGCACAAATATACCTAGTAAGTAAAAATGTCAACGTTAACATCAAATGATTAAATGTGTACGACAGCCAAGAGACAAACCATTTTTTCTGTACACCAATTTTTATATACTTAAATTGGTCCCTGCCCCTTTACTATCACTTTATTGATAAAATTGATGATCTCAACTTTGATTTCATCAATACAAATCTCTTTTCAATCTGGTTGGCCAAAGTACTGAAAGTGGGAGAGTTGTATTGAATACCGATCAAAATTCTGTTTCCTTCCTTCTTTTACATGCCTAGTGCCACCAACCTGGCAACCTCAAATCCTCTGTAGTATCCCCCCCCCCCCCCCCCCCCCCCTCTCTCTCTCTCCCCCCTCTCTCCCTCTCTCCCTCCCCTCAAATGCACCAACACTATCTTTGCATTAACCATTTTGGAGTAATTTATTTCTGGCATTTTTTTTAAATATAAAACAGGTACCTTATCATTATTACTATCATTGTTATTATTATTATTATTATTATTATTATTGTTATTATCATTATCTAAATGACAGTTAATGACCTTTTGTTTCCCACAATTAAAATTATTTTCCAGTCACGCATTTTTCCTCCACGGGCGAATGTTTACACGCGGCGCGCCTGTCTGTGTGCCGAGCGCACTCTCAGGATTGTTTTGTTTGCCTAACATGAGAATCACTTCCCATTTATTTATTTATGACGCTGCAAACCAATTACTGCGCCGGAGAAGGGCTGCGGGCTGAGAGGGGCCCGGCTCGGGAAGCATTCAATGGATGCACTCAAACCCCTCTGTGGGGCCCGCATACATATACATGCACGCTCCATGCAAATCAATAGCAGAAAGACCGATTTTGGAATACATTGTTTCGCTGCCTGTTGTTCTTGTTGCTGTTGTATTTTGGGGGGGGGGGGCGGGCCGAGCGTTTTCCGGTACGATTACAGCCCCTGAAATAACATGGTGGTAATTTTCTCACCATAGATATACAAGTTAATGATTCCTTCTGCAGCTGCAGAAAACGACACAAAGCAAAGACAGTGTCGGGGAGGGAAGCATTGTAGAGAAAGAGTCGGTTTTCTGTAAGTATAAAAGTTTGTAGTTGCCTGAGTGTAGGGAGCCTCTGCTGTAATTGGGTTGTTACGCCGTGTCTCTTTGGATCACCTGAGGTCAGCCTCTCTCCCATCGGGGGGGGGTCGCCGAGTGTAGCCGGAACAGAGGAGGCCCCCTGGCTACAAGACAGCTCCTTCTGCTCCGTCTTCTCAATGTAATGTCTTAGTTTGGGGGTACACACAGACACACATAGACACACACATACACACGAACGCACGCAAGTGCAAGCACACACACACACACACACACACACACACACACACACACACACACACACACACACACACACACACACACACACACACACACACACACACACACACAGATACACACACAGGCACAAACAGATGCACACAGACACAGACACACACACAGCCATAGACACAGACACACACGCACACATACTTTTTTTGGAGAAGATTTATTTTTTCTCCACAAAATAAAATTGAAACACAAAAGTAGAAAGCCGTAGTATATTTCATCCTTTAGAGACGTCAACAACTATTCAAAAAAAGTTGTTATTTGTAAATAGTGAGCATCTGTGTGGAAAGTGACAATGGCAACATGCAGGATCCTAAAGGAACCATTTAAAGGAGACATATTATTGCGTTTTCACAACAAGTTAACAGTTATAGTATTTGAGTTCCAGAAAACATGTTTTTGAAGCTGTTTGCTGGATATAGCAAAAACAATCAGACACACTGGGTAAAAAAATCTCGCCTACCGCTATTCCCCTATGAATTTCAGTCCCTTCAGAATGCGCTGTTTCTGGTGTCTGTAGCTTTAATGCAAATGAGCTGCTGCCATTTGACCAATGAGCTGTCAGACTGAACCACAGCATGGAGGAGAAGGGATTGTTGCTATTTGCGGACTCCTGGGGACTATAGCTACATAATATAATATAATATAATAATAATATTATGTATGGGTATTTATATAATATTATATCTAATATCAAGGCCAAAAAGCTATGTGCGCCTCGGATGATATTATGATTCATAAAGACTGCGTCTGACGTCTCTGGTACTTCCACAACAAGTAAAGACTCGTAGCTGGGGATATCTCGGCCATGGTTGAGAAGAATTGGGGTCCATGAACCGCAACATCGAGGAGAAAGGCTGCCCATGCCGGAGCTGCCGGACTGCCACCGTCGAAGCTTCGGCGGTGTACTCCGGGAGCTGAACTGCCGCCGAAGCTTTCCGGCTGCTCCGGCGGTTGTCCTCCGGGAGCTGAAAAGTCCAGCAGGGGTAGCTCGGCGGCAGTCCGGCAGCTGAGCTCCGAGAGTTCAATCCCTTTCTCCTCTATCTCTCCTCCTCCGGACTGCCGCGAGTCCGGCAGCTCCGGCGGTGGGAGCTCGGTGGCAGTCCGACAGAGAAAGGGACTGTACTCCCGGAGCTGTTCCCCCCGCCGGAGCTGCTCGTCCGCTGGTCCACAATATCAGCACTATGCTCTGATTGGAGGGGAGAGAGGAAGTGGGAGGTAATATTCAACTGTGCCCCATTCCTACGTAGGAGGAGGCGCCGAAACTCGCTCGTTGGTAACTGTAGGCGGGGTACTTTCAGAAATGCATAGCTCACTCAAAAATTCATGTACAGAGTATCTTCAAAGTTTGTATGCGTGTGGGAGCACCAGAGACCCAAAACAACACCCCAAATCCCAGGAGAAGTGTTGTTTTCATAATATGTCCCCTTTAAGTTGCTGGTTTGGATGTTGAATACAAACATCAGGTGTGTGTCTTTTCTGCTCTCAAACCCGGGCCTTTAACAGCCTCGCTTACGGAGAGTGATTAGATGTTGTTAAGGCCGCCTTTCTTCACTCACTCACTACATATTGAGGATAATTTCCTCCAAATTACAGCCTTCATAATGATAGAGCTAGATGGACACATTCACAACTGTAGTTTAATTTATCAGGTCAATATGAAAAAAGACACATTTTTGTTTTGTATGCATGTGTTTGTCTGTGTGTGTGTGTGTGTGTGTGTGTGTGTGTGGGGGGGGGGGGGGGGGGAGCTGTTGAAAGCATTAATCAGTGGTTATAACTTCAGATCGTTTTTATTTTCTATCCATCAAAAAGAGGGAAACATTTCTCTCCCCATAACCATTTGGGTTGCTATAATAATATCTTGTCTGAGGTATTTCTGTGCGCCTGTATTTTCGGTCATTTCATCTCCTGTATCCATGGTCGGGTGATTCACAAGGATGTCTCTCCTGAACCGTCTCGCCCGGTCCTGTTATCTCTCTCAGTCAAGGGGTAGCAGTCGTTTTAAATTAGACTCTCCTTGGATTAACGCCGTGGCAACCCGGACGTCTCCTCTGCCGTTGAAACTCAACATCTCCCTACACCTCCACCAGCACCCCTGTTTCAGAGGTTTTGATTGACGCGGCCTGCCTCTCGTTCTCCGTCTGCTTCACATGCTGTCGGCTCTGCCTGTCTCTTTGTGTGATAAGCAGCAGCTCGCGATCTGAACATGTGTGCTGAAGCCTCACTGAAATGTACTCTCTCTTACTTCCCCCCTTCCTCTCTCCATCCCTCTCTCTCTCTCTCTCTCTCTCTCTCTCTCTCTCTCTCTCTCTCTCTCTCTCTCTTTCTCTCTCTCTATGTCCTCTCTCCTCTCTCTCTATCGTATCCCTGTCCCTCTCTCTTTCTGTCCTTATTTGCTCTCTCACTCTGTCTCTCTGTCTCTCTCTCTCTGTCTCTCCGTCTCTGTCTCTCTCTTTCTCTCTTTCACTCTCTCTATCTCTCTGTCTCATTGTCTCTCTGAATCTCTGTCTCTCTCTCTCTTTCTCTCTCTCTCTCTCTTACACTTTCTCCCTCTGTCTCTCTCTCACTCACTCTCTCTCTCTCTCTCTCTCTCTCTCTCTCTCTCTCTCTCTCTCTCTCTCTCTCTCTCTCTCTCTCTCTCTCTCTCTCTCTCTCTCTCTCTCTCTCTCTCTCTCTCTCTCTCTCTCTCTCTCTCTCTCTGTCACAGGAGGACGGGCCTCGACACCTTATTTCCACAAGTGCAGTAAAACCACAAAGACTTCTTGCTCTGCTACATATCACGAGGGAGGCCGGCTGGTGCCCTGATCCAGCTGGGAGCCGCTGAGAGGCCGAAACCGGGAGACGGAGCCCGGGGCTTTTCTTTCTCTCCTTGTTTTTTTTCCAATTCTTTTTCCTCCGTTTTTTCCTCTAATCACAAATGCCGCATTTTTTTCCTTCTTCTTGTTTTTCTTTTTTGTTGCTGTGAAGAAGACGATTTTTTTTTTGTTTTTGCAGAGACCAACTGTTTCGCTGCTGTTTTTTAGACACAATGTGGGGGGAGAGAAAACAAAATGAAAAAAAAACACTTAATAGACTCATAATGCTCAAAGCATGCATACTGCATACACAGGATATGAATAATATACACATGCATATATAGATATACACACAAGGACACACACACA
Organism: Gadus morhua; assembly: GCF_902167405.1. Classification (NCBI taxonomy): domain Eukaryota; kingdom Metazoa; phylum Chordata; class Actinopteri; order Gadiformes; family Gadidae; genus Gadus; species Gadus morhua. Next base: position 26,296,305 of record NC_044061.1, on the reverse strand, counting down.
CCCTCGCGCATACACAAAGATCACGATTCGTACATTTAAAAAGGATGCCACAAAACTACAAAACAAAAAATGAAAAGAACAAAAAAAAAGTTTCTGAAACATTCTACTTTGTACATGTATAAATACGTGCAAATGCCAATTCACTGACACACATATGCTCCCATACACACACACACACCAACACACACACACAAACACACACACATGCAGACAAACACACATGCAGACACACACACCAGCCTGCTGCCATTTCAGTTTTTGTGCCTACACCGGTGTTGGGCTCTGAGACGGGGGCTCCTGACGGATGTCAAGAGGTCAAGAGGTCAAGAGGCGGAGCAGAGGACGAGGAGAATCCAGGATAATTTACATGCATCATTCCTTAGGAAATAGGGACCAAAGGACTAAACGCTTTTTAAAAGAATATAAATATATAAATATATAAATATATATTTAAAAACTCTTACCTTGTAGCTGCAAGTATTACAATTTAATCGTAGTTTGGAAGAAAAAAAAGAAAACATTAAATTAATATCCAGTGGCCTCATGTAAGTAAGAATAAAACAAAAATGGAAATAATGTAGAAATAAATAATAATAATAATGATGAAAAAAAAAAAGCTGAATTGTAGTTTATGGACTGATCACCGGCGCTGGGCACTTATAAAGCACCAGTTGTAGGATAGAAGAAGTAGTCTAGGAAGTGTAGATTTGACATTTTTCTCCTGTTTATAAAGAAAAAAAAAAGAGATACTTGAACTTGTAAAGAGGAACGGTGTAAAGGGCGGGGTGGGGGGTGGCGCGGGTGAAAAAATATATCTGTGCGTTTTTCTCTAAAGGTTTTGGTCACTGGATATTTCTCTCGCTCATCGAACCGTACGATTAATCGTGCTGACGGACAGGAACGCTCCGGCATGGACCGAGAAGGAGAGGAGCGCTGAGAGACACGTTAGAGAGGCTTCTAGAACACGGGGAGCGGCGAGGGGCGGGACCTGGCGCTCCTCGAGTTTGAGTGTCAGTCCACTGAAATGACGACAGGGATCGGACACGCCACCACGGAGGGTTCGCTTTGTTTGGTTGTTTTTTTGGAGTTGCTGCTTTTTTAATTATTTATATTTAAGTTTTTTTTGGTGGGTGAGGGGGTGGGGGGCTTTTTATATTACAACCGCAGCGTTGTGATTGGTCAACACTGAATACAAACTGTCCAAAATGAAGAGGATTCTTGGAAAAGAAAAAGACAATTAACAGGGAAAACGAGAGGGAGGAGGAACGTGAAGGATAGCTACTGAAACTGCCAACAGAATGATCTTAGTATATGTGCACATTGGCTCTCAGGCATTGTAGCTCCCTGCAAGATTGCCCATTACAAAAAAAAACACATCAATACTAATAATTACCAGGGCTCAGATAAGAAGGATGTCAAAGATGGTATTTTCAACTCAAATGTTGCAACGTTTCAAAAGAAAAAAGCAGGTCTGCCTTCTAGCATTAGATTAAAAGAAACAATCACCATTTCGCTCTGATTACCCACTGGTTTTGCTCTACTGGTTACACAATGCATGGCTGTCACCCTCATCGCTCTGTAACATACAGCGAAGTATACACACTATAGTGTAATGCAGACGCCACTGGTAACCCTCTGCCGTGCTCCCTGTCCGGCCTTCTCCACACACCGTACAGAGGAGTGTGTTGCAGCTGATTGCCGGCCCCTCACTATCTGTCAATGTGTTTGTAGACGTCAAGCATGACAGCCGAACGGTGGCTGGGGAGAAGGGATGGAGCCCTCCACATTTGTCATGTCTGGCTATAGAGTCCTGCAGCGCTTATTTTGACCATTACAAAGCAATTGATGCAGGTTGCTCCATAAAAGCAGATCAATATGTTTGCAATGAATCTAGTGGGAGGATATATCATGTTTCAATCACTTTCCCCCCCGAGTTCCTCGATCAAGCCTCACATCTTTACAGCTGCACCGAGTCTGCTGGGCTGCAGGGAGCTTACACTCACACACAAAGAGAGAGAGAGAGAGGGGGGGGGAAGGGAGAGAGAGAGAGGGTTAGAGGGAGAGAGAGAGAGAGAGAGAGAGAGAGAGAGAGAGAGAGAGAGAGAGAGAGAGAGAGAGAGAGAGAGAGAGAGAGAGAGAGAGAGAGAGAGAGAGAAAGAAGTTGCCAACCTTCAACATGTCAATTAAAATGGCCCCATACCAGCTTCTTAACCTTATTGTGATCAGTTAATACTCCTGCTTGTCTGCTGATTCCCCAAAACACATCATTTACCATAAGATGCTCTTAGCCAGGCAGCTGATGCCAAACCCCACGCAAACACTGCCGTGGAGCCGGTGTGGCTGCCATTTGGAGAAACCATGTTGCAGAAATCCCTCTCTCGCTCTCTCTCCCTTCTCTCTCTCTCTCTCTCTCTCGCGCTCTCCTGCTCCCTCTCTCTCTCCCTTCCTCCCTCCCTCCTTTTTCCCCCCTACCTTTTCCCCACTCCATCTCATTTCTGACCCACCTTCATCAGTATATTTTATCCCTGTGAACACGGGGACACACTCTTCTGATGCTAAATAACAAAAAAACACACTTTAATCTCCCTCTAAGTCCCTCCGTCCCCAACCCGGTCCCTCGGTTCTGCCTCACCCTCTCCTGCTTTGAACAACATTTCCAAAAGCCGCCTAATGCCTATGCTCAGTACCATTCGATTATCGCCCACACCGCATTAGACATGCTATTTCACCTTTCACTCTAATCACAGTGTAATTACCAGCCCCTATACATTAGCTGCAACCATGTGAAAAATCACCAAGGATAATCACTTGGAGCAAATTGCAGGCGCGATGGCCCACAGAATGAACAGGCTGACAGAAGGGAGATTAGGGAGAATTATATATTTTTTTGCCTACTCCCTGGCAAGGCTGACAACAGCTGACCTGGCATCCAATAACGCTGGCAAAATGATGAAAGCGAGGTTGGGAGGATATGGGACAAATCCCTCTGTGTCAGAGCTAGGTGTTAATATAAGATGGCGATGGATGGATCCCTGCCGGAAATCGATGAATGGAGGGCAATCGTACCCAATGGAGACAGTGGCAATGGGCGGGAAAACACCTCCAGAAAACAGCTGGAGACCCTGGGTTGCTGAGATGCGGCAGCTGTGCGGGTGATGTTATGTGTCCTTCTGCATCCTTTCTGCAACGGTGTCCAGGCTTTCTCCAGAGGCGACCGCTAACGAGAGAATGACGCGCCTCTAAAAGGCTTCCTCGTTTGCAGCTCTTTATGGCCATAGAGGAACCTTCAAAGCACAAAGGCTCGTTCTTCGCTCATCAGAACAACCTTTCAATAGAACCACTTTACTTTTCTGAGTAGTTTCACATTTGTTAAGCACAGAAACTCCGTCACATTTGATACAACAGGGACATAGAGCAGCCTTGTTTTTCCTTTAAAACTGCCTTGTTCGAATAACGGAATCCCTCCACAGCTCTTGAAAAGAAGTTGGGGTTGAACGTAAGACCACGAACGACTGCAAAGTAGGTCAACACGAGGCGACGGCTTGAGCGATCCATTTCTGCTTATCGTTTGTTAAATACCGAATTAATCAATGGGAAATCGAATGTTCCATAAGAAATGACATTTCCTGAGCACTGTATGCCCTGGGCTTCCAGCAACACTTGGAGCTCTTCAGAGATGAACACCAAATCCCTGTTCATACGGTCTCCTCGTTCTCGTGGTCTGTGCTTGAAGTTCTCTAGTCTGTTCTTTTTTATTTGGTTTAGATTGTCCCTCATTGCGCGTTAAGTCCAGAGTCCTGATAGGTACTCGGCTGACAGGACCCCGCTCCGGCTGTGTGTTTCAGGCCTTCCTAAATGAGGTAACGTGAAATCATCACTTCAACACTTTCGGAACCAGTGCCATAATTGCTCTTTCACCCTGAAGCGGATGTTATTTAAGTGACAGGTAGCAGAAAAGGGAGAAGAAGAAAAACACGAAACAGGTTTTGGATCAACTGACAGGACAATTTTCAGTTATGTTATCCTAACCTTAGTCTGGTCGGCATGGCTACCACCACGGCTGTCCCCTCGACTGGCCTCTGATACTGATTAAAATCCATCACAACTTGCCATGAAAAATGAAGCCCACAGGCGGTCAACTAGCCTTTGTCACAGTAATCATTAGAGTTGAAACACTCTGCTTCTAAATGAAAATGTATTTTGACATCTCTGCCCGGCATTGTAATCTGTGTGATGAATCTAATTGCCCGCCTATAGCACAGATTATAACGCACTCAGAGACACACACAACACACACACGTCACACAGCAGTGACCTATAATGGTTTTGAATTATTTGTTTCCCTAGCCCCCCGAACTCATGTGTCTGATTCTGTCATCCCCATTTATCTCTTTGATGTATGTGTTGGCGTTGCCTTTTCTCAGAGCCCCCTTCCACCCCATGCTTCCAGAAGAGCGAGTGTCCTTCCGTCAGCCGTGTCTAACGAGTCCCGCCGATGGCAGCAGTGTAGGAGAGACGTAGCGGAGCGAGGCCACGGCCTCTCACCTGCTCAGCGCGCAGCGCTGGAACTAAAATAGCGGTGATTGCAGAGGAAAGGAAGTGAAATGTAATTGACTGAGAGTGGAGAGATAATTAAAGAATCCTGTTGGACGGGCAAGGAAGAAATGAATACCCCTCATTTTAAAAAGCGGTTAGGAGTGGGGAGCTTTCCCTTCGTCACACTTCAGCGAGGCCAGGCTTCGTCCGCGGACATGAAACGAGAAAAAAACAGGAAAGGATTGCAGGCTCAGAGAGAGACAAAGAGAGAGGGACAGAGAGAGGTGGTGCAGAGGTGGGTGGGGGGTTGTGTGCTATACTGAAACTCCACAAAATCATTCCCCGTACTCAGGGCATCAGCGCTATGATGTCACGATTAGTGGAGAGGGTTCAGAGCCTTGCCTTACCCCTGATCCCCAAAACGTGGACAATGAGAGACGGGAACGAGAAGGTCAGACGGAGCCAGGGCCTGGCATCCACTCACACACACACACACAAACACACACACGCTGAGTCTGCAGGAAGTCAGCCTCGGAGCTCCTCTGAGCGACGCCTCCGATCTCTTTTGGGTGATGTAGCAAATTGAAAAGAAATGTACAATAAGAAGAGCAAAAAAAAAACAAGGACATGATCCTATCGCCAACGAAACCGCGGAGAGAGACGGTCGCCCGGACAGTGTGGGAATCGTGTCTGATAAAAAAAATAAGAAAAACGTTTGAGGGGGTACTGGGGCAAATACTTTGCTATTCCTTGTGTACATAAATACTACGAAAACAGAGTCAGGTGATAGGACTGTTTGGTAGTTTGTTGTGAGGACCCTGACTCTGAGGGACAATGATGTCACAACGTGTATCCACAGCAGTTCAGGGATCTAGGGGAGCGTGGGACTGAGTCGGAGAGCCCTGCTTTAGGTCAGTGTCGACGCTGCACCGCGACACTCGCAGGGTCGTCGGTGTGTTGGTTCTGCATTGATATTTGTACCGGCCCGCTAGAATCATGATGCATCTCTTAGTTGTGATTATGTTTCCTGACATCTCCATGGTTTCTCTGACACTGCGATGATCGAATGCATGCGAATGAGATCCGATTCGATTGTGTCTGTGGTGGCGCTGATGTGGCACCTGGAGGAGGGAGGGGTCTGTAGCATGTAGCGTCGACTGTCTCATGTCTAGCGCCCACTCCTGGGGCAGCTAACCACACCTAGATGGTTAGCGGTGCAACAGACAAACCATTTGTCTGTTGCATGAGGATGAGGATGTATCTTAAAAAAATAACGTTGGATCATTCGATCAAGAAATTTAATTATTATCATTGTTATTATTCTGATTGTGATTACGTGTGTGTCAACCTGGAGGGATGAGAGTTTAGGGCGGTGGAAGGAAGCAGTGTCTTTTAGAGGGAAACACATGCAGCACCACATGCATCCTCTGTTGACCCAATAGCGCTCCTAATTACATGTGTTACTACTGTACATATTATACAGCTGACTTTGTTTTATCACCATCTTATTTACAGATGGCACAATACACCGTGTACAAATGTTTAAAAGAAAGCTTAAAAAATAAACCACTGACAACATGGATAGAATAATAGTATATTCCATGGCGTCAAAGAGAAGGAAACGATTTATCAACAACATAAGATGATGTGATTTTATTTCTTGTACATCGAAGCACCCTTGCTCAAAGACCTGATTTTATATCCATGTGTTTAAAGGATCATGAATTTTATTTTCCCCTTCCTGCTGATTATCTGCTCTGACATTGGGCTCCATTGTGATGATTATTTTTTAGGATTTGATATTTGAAACAAACCTGTTGTTCTATATTTTGATTTCTGCACAAGCCCTGTGTACAAATGACTTGTTTATAGGAAAGTACAAAGAGATTGTATCGACCAATCACTCTTGGCTCCGTCGGGGAGATGAACGGACTCTGAACAGTCATGTGGATTCAGAGACATGAGTCTATTGCACAACTGTAAATGAGTGTAACTGAATCATTATTGCATGTATAAAGATAATTTAATTAAAGTCTTTTGTCAAAAAAAAAAAAAGAAAGAGTAGGCAAACAAGCAGCTTGTCTTGGCTGTCTGGCTTTAGAATCAACCTCATTCTCATTTCCCATACCGCAACGATTCTGTGTCCCTCCTTTCCTCCTAATGTTGAATGCTGTTTTATAGATTGGAGGTAAAAACCTATTTGTGACTGCTCTTACCTGCTTACATACCAATCCTCTCTGAGTCGGGGTGTCTGTGTGCTTTTGAGACACCATAAACCAGTGACTGCATCCATTCACCGGAGAGGACAGTGCCAACAGTAGAGGACCCAGCACACCATTGCTTAGCTCCAGTCAGGGTTTTGACGCCAATGAAGAGAGAATTCTGCCTTAAACACAGCCTGCTCTGCTATGTCTGAAAGTACTACCTGTGAACCCTGGCAAGACCTTGTTCTGGGGATGCCAAATGCTAATTTTTTAATAGTGTAATCCATTTCAAAGGTGTTTCTGAAAACATGATTTCACTTCAGAAGAAGAGCGAGGTCGATTCTTCCTCGAGCCCTTTCAGACGTAAGTAGGGACGAGGTCGCCAACATCTCCATTGGTTACAAGGACCAAATTTTTTAAAAGTTCAGCCCTCTGACCATCTTTGCAGCAATCGTTCATCCAATGAGAGCCTTTAAAAACAAATAATAAACAAAAAATAAATAACCAACAGACAAAAAAAAGAAAAGTATTCCCATATTCAACATTACCTTCACAGCTTGTGTTCTTCATTTGATCTGGTCTGCGTTTCAAGGCACAGCGGTTTCAATCCATCATGCTGTTATGACGGATTGGTAGAATTGATTTATTCTTTTGGTTCCCAGAATGTTTTCCTTTTTTTTTGCTGAAACAGGTGTGATTTGACATGTTGTTGGCCTGGGTCTGGTTTTGCCTAATCCGGGTGGTTTTTCCCTTAGTGATCCTGAACTGTGTATTTCTCTAGTTCATTATACTCTGCTTAGACTAAATAAAGCACAGTCCTGTAGAAAAATCTGCCTCTGTTGTTGTTTCTTTCTCCCTTTTCCGTTACCTTTGCACATGACCCGATATCTCCTGTGTGTGTCCCCATCTGTTAAGATGTATGTCGGCTGTCCTCCCTCCCTGGCATTGCGGAGCCAATGCATTTAGGACGTGTCATTGTATTAATTGAGATAATAGCACTAACCATATCTGAATACCAAATTAGACGAGAAGGTTAGTAGAAAATCATTTAAAAAGGGCGAATAATGCATAATAAATGGGAGGGAGATTGGAAGTGGGAGGGGAGCAGATTGTGAATTGATTAAAGAGAAACAGATATTCTGCACTTTTCTCCCGTTGGAGGTGTTACAGTCGAAACCAACTAGGATCCACCTGGGAGAGCGGCTGCTTAGCTGCTGGGGTACGGAGAATAGACACGCCGGATCAATGCCTTCGCCTGAGTATTTCCCTCCTCCTCTGACACCTTGTATCGACGGGATGCGGAGGGGCGGGTTACCTCCCAGGTCCTCGTCCGCGGCTCCTTTAATAGCCCTTTGTCCTCCCCGCGTTAACCAGGGGCAGCCGCAGACGTGGCTGATCACAGCGTCATCATCACGCTTTCTCCTCAGCGAAACCTTCACCGATTGCCAGACTCCAGACATTTGTTTTGGCCGTTTGATTTCACTTTGTTGGGTTTTCTTCTATCGACTAAATGTCTTGAAATGTGTGAAACCCCGTTTCCTTCTGCAGACCCGGTCTCCGTGGAGAAACAGCGTCTAAACATAGGTTCTGTGTCAAATGTGACAATCTGGGCAGGACGTGGAACATAAATGGGTCTAACCTCCTAGGGCGGCAAACATTATCTCTTCTTTATGGGCCTCTGTGGCACGTCTGTGTAGCACTGGTGTGGAAACAGATTTATGGCTGCTAAATCTGTGGGTGATAAAGGCAGGCATGGAAGGGCCAGTTGGGGCCCTAATGTCTGCCCATTCAGATGTTGTCTCCAGCACGGGCTCTCTGGGGAGCCCCTCATTGTGCAGCAGACGTTGCGTGATTCCAGATGACAAACCAGATTGTTCCTTCACTGAGTCCCGGAGAAATGTTTTTTCCTGGTCTTTTTGATTGCATCGGCAGCCCGTGAGATTCGGCCGGTTGCTGCCTTTGAGCGGTAAGCCCGGACGGCCAGCGTCGTCGATACTCAATCTGTCCTGTAACCCCTAAAGCTAATGAAATCTGCTAACAGGGGGCGCTTGTTGGTTTGTCTTGAGGAGGTGGGGGAGGTAGGGTGGTGTGTGGATGTGTGGGTGAGTGTGTTTATTTGAGAGAATGTGTTAGTGTGTGTGCTAGTCTGTGTTAGTGGGAGTGTTTGTGGATGAGTGTATGTTTGTGTTAGTGTGAGTGCTTGTGTTTGTGTGTATGTGGTTGAGAGCGTCTACGTGTTAGTGTGTGTTTTAGTGTGTTTGTGTGTGTATGTTTTAGGGGGAGTGTGTGTGGATGTACGTGTGTGTTTGTGTTAGTGTGAGTGCTTGTGTTTTTGTGTATGTGTGTAAGAGAGAGCATGTGTTAGTGTGTGTTTTAGTGTGTGTATGTGTTTGAGAGCAAGCATGTGTTAGTGTATGCTTTAGTGTGTGTAAATGTGTGTTTTAGTGTGTGTTTGTGTGTGTGTGTATGTGTGAACAACCAAACATGGTCTTCTGAGAGAGGGATGATCATGAAGTATATCGGTAGAGAATGGATTAAGCTATCACGCTGCGGTCTTTACCGTAGTTTGAGAACAAAACAATTCAAAACTTGTATTTCTTTGATCTGTAAAGTAACAAGGTGTTTATTATTTATTCATGCCTAAGGTTATGTTTTGGTGTTTTACCCTCATAACTTCTCAACCTTTCTTCTTGTTCTGAGCTGAGATATTTTTTTATATTTGCAGTGTGGTGTTCATAGCATACTAACATGGCCAGTGCAAAACAACCCCAAGTTCCGGGATAACAAGCAGCACTATCAAATGGAGGTCAGGGTGGGAGCACTCTGCCCGAAATATCGATGCTCAACAATTACATAAATAGTCGTCTCATGTCAAAAGAAAACAATTTCATAACTATATATACAAACAAATGTAAATTTGGGTGATACAGTTGGGCAATTTAACATTTAATTGCTTTTCAACTGCAATTTTTGCAACAACATGAAAAATAAAAATGTCTGAAGGGTAATTCCTGGCTGGGTAATGCACCCTGCTGGACTTTAAAGTACAACAGCGAGACAGCATGAGGTGGAGGTTATAGCAGCAGACCACTTCCTTTCCAAAGCTGTATATGCAGGTTCAGTACTTGAATGACTACAACTCTAAGGTTGAGAGAAGTCGCTTTCTGTAAAACATGTCTTCACCCGCTAAGTAAATAAACAAACAACATTGAAAAGAACACTAAAAGACACATTCGACTTTTTTTCGTAACCATAAAAAACTTTTGAAGGGAGAAACAAAGGGGAAACATCCGTTTTTTTTACAAATATTCACAAAAATGAACTCAACAGGCTCACTCAAAGGGTAAACTCTGCTGGGACCAAAATGTCCCACGTAAGGAGTGGATCTACAGAGTAAAAAGGTCCTTTATGCCTCGCTTTCAAAATACGAGCTTTTTGCATCCATGTCCCCAAAGGAGGTCCTCAAAGCGTGGGACAAAGTGTGGCAAATTTAGATTCTATCCCTCTTAACCACGCAGGTTCCCCAATAACACGAACAGCACAGAACTAAATGGAAGTGTGCGGTACACCTGGCTAAGCAAAGCCTCACAATCCCTTTGATTCCATTGTGTATTACAAAAGCTTAATCAATATCTAATCAAGGGGAATACAGCACGGCGTGCCTTACAGAGCTCTTTGTTGTCGGAGGTGAGGTTGCCATGGTGACTGGACAGGTGTGGAGCGCTTAGGCTGCGGCGGTATTGACGGAAATTAAGAAGCATTGATGAGACTTGAAGATGTAGGGATTTGGGGGGGAAAGGAGGAGAAGACAGATAATTAAAAAGAGAGGACTGCGGTGGCGGGAGACGGAGCCGAGGACACAGAAGAGATTTAGGCAGAATCACTGCGAGCAGCACGGACATCAGGCCATCTGTCCACAGCACTTCCCCTCCTCCAAACAAGAACATGCTGTTCAACAACAATTAGTTTTAATGCACGCCATTTGGTAGATGTACTCGTCTGAAGAACCGGACAGGATTTCTGGGGATTTCGCCCGTCCCTGATGAAAACGGAACCGTTTCCCGTAACGGAGAGCGTTGCTTTGCTTTGCCAATTCTGCTGCTTTACCGATCGACGAGCAAAAGCAGAACCAACAGGCTGCCTCAGTGTTCCTCGTGGGCCTCGTGTAAAGTAACACAAAGTAAACTATTGAAATGGTGCAGAGCTTCGATGAAGAAACAGTGTCTGAATCATCATCTTCAACTTCTAACCCTAAGCCTAAACCTAACCTTAACCCTAACCCCCCTAACCCTAACCAAAGCTAACCCTAACCCTAACCCAAGCTATTATGATTATTAAGATTTCTGAAATCATCAGATGAAGATGAGAGAATCAAGAGTCTGTGGAACTCCTTTCTGTGACATCTAACTGTAACATGTCCATCTTCGTACACTTACAGTATGGATGCATAATTATTCCTGGCTGTTATGTTGATGCCTGCAGCTGAGCACAATTTGCAGCCAAGCTTGCAGTGAACTTAAGTCGCTAACCCGATTCTAATCAAGGAGGCTTGATATTTCACAAGGTTACCAAATGTTCACTGAATTTACATGATTTCCTATTGCCTTGATTATACAAAATGAAATCAGCACGCACAGACTGTATTCTCACCTCCATTTCTCTTCCTTCTTCCCTGGCTCACTCCCTGGTTTTGCTTCTGGTAATTTACAACTCAAATAAAAAAGATCGATACAGAAATCAGAAAAAGGTAGCATTCTAAAGAGAGGCGATCGGGGTGTACTTTGAAGGGTTGACTATGTCCTGGGCAGTGTGAGAGAGAGAGAGAGAGAGAGAGAGAGAGAGAGAGAGAGAGAGAGAGAGAGAGAGAGAGAGAGAGAGAGAGAGAGAAGGAGAGAGGGAGAGAGAGAGCCCCAGCAGAACAACTGGTGCATGCACTGGTCTCACTGGCGGAGGCCCAGATGGCCTGTCCGTTTGTGGTCCCACAGAGGGCGGTCCGTCACCACCTGATTAACACTTGAGATAATCGGTCATTACAGGTCCCCTTCAATCAATGAGTCCAATCAGGTAATCAAGCTGAGACTGAATGAAGTAAAACTGGACGGGTCCACCTGGTGGGAGAGAGAGTGAGAGAGAGAGACAGGGAGAGGGAAAGGGAGAGAGAGGGAGAGAGAGAGAGAGAGAGAGAGAGAGAGAGAGAGAGAGAGAGAGAGAGAGAGAGAGAGAGAGAGAGAGAGAGAGAGAACTATTGGCATCCAAAACTCAAGGGCATCTGATAATAAAACATAAAAAATATGATTTATCCCTTCTATTCATGGCATTCAGGTATTATAGTGAATGTATCTCCAGTGACTGTCGAGTAATAAACGTCCTCAGGCTATTGAACACTTCCAAACATACAGCTGCTTCCCCTGCCGTCCCTAAATACCCCCCATCTCCCACGCCCACGGCCCCCACAGCCCAAGGCCTGCAGCCTCTCTCCTGCACCACACACACCAACTCCTCTGGAACAGAGGTCACCGTTTGAGTTTCTTAGTTTTGTTTGATGCGGCCATGAGAGGATCTTGTTACATTCCACATGACAGACATGTGGTATGATGAACTGATCGCCAGTAGTTGCTTTCACCAACTTGAAAACACTTTCAAAGGGACAAATCCCTTCTTCAGATGTGAGCTCTACCCCCATAGAGATAAACTCATGGACCTCCGTTAAAGGATACTTCAAATGCACATTAACAACAGACACATCCACATGGACACACACATACACACACACAAAATACACACTTGGACATGCCTTCAAGGAGTGTGTGTGTGCGTGCGTGTGTATCAGGCCCCGGTGGATGACGGCTAAGCAGAGCTGAAGTGACGGCATAAGGCCGAGAGATGAAGAGAACAGAGAGATCAAACATTATCATGAACAACATCCCCCCCTGCGGACTCACAGCGGACTCACGAACCGAGTGGCGGACGACAACACATCGCCACGAGAACAACGCAATGACGTAACCGGATGACCGCGCCGGGACGGGGCACAGTGAGGTTGCGCACCCCGTGACTTCCTTCAAAATAACGCACCCCAGATCCACGGCTCTTCCTCTGTGACACGTGAATACATCACTCCCGCGGTTCAGCCGGCGTCCGGAGAGGAGTCGCGGCGTTGGCGGAGGATCACAGGAGCGTGAGACGGGCGTTACGCGCTCGCCCGGCGCTCGCTTTGTCTCAGACAAAGAGAACAAAGACAGACGTAGGAGAGCCGGAGTTCCACCCAGCAGGACGGCCCCAGTGTGGACGGGTGAGCGGCAACGCCGACGTTGTTCATAAAAGGGCATTGCACTGCAGGGAAGACATCTCAGTGAGCCGCCATCGTAAAGAGACATCGTGGCGAGCTGACTAATAGAGCGGAGAGGCAGCGAGGGGGAGAATGATGCAACTCGGAGGCAATGCTATAATTTGCCCTTGGTTCGGGAGAGGCATCTAGGAACAGTCTCCGGGTTCCATAGCTGATTGGACAGTTTACCTCCAGACCTCAGCCAACCACTGGCCTCCGAGGTATGAGGTAGTTAAATTTAGGAAGGGCTCAATATTGTCCTGTCGTCTCCCCTCTGTCGGCTGCTGGGTGACAACAGATCCGAATAGGAGCTCGTCTGAGACGCGATGATGGTCCACGTGAGCTAAAAAACAGCTTTGTCGGTGATGCAGGTTTTTAGGCATGTTATTTCATTTTCTTAGGCGCTCTAACTTATTATTAGGATATGTTTTCACCTCAGTTCCCCAGCCCCGTAAATGCTATTTGTATCTTAGCAACCTGTGCAGCAACAGCGGAAGATCAGAGAAGCTACTTATTAACCTGTTGCTATGACGACGGTGGTAGGCAATAACTCAGATCGCACTTTAACCCTTTCCCTCCAGAATGCCAACCTCTATCAACGGAGAAACAGATAATGCTTAGAGCGCTTTGTGAAGGGTAAAATCAAAGCTTTCATGCTCCGTTTTCTTGTGTATCAGATTTGATTCCTCCTTTCATAGCCTGCGACAGTGTATGCTGTGTGTGTGTGTGTGTGTGTGTGCCTGTGTTTGTGTGTTACTGCTTTGAATAGAGTGAATGAATGTGTGTTTCTGTATTCATGCACGCGCGTAACACACGCAGATGACACAGCTTGTGTGCCCACACTAGTGTCGCACGGCGTGCACTTAGCAGAACGGGCGTCAGAGTTGTCACAGTGAAGCATGTGGATGAGGCAGCGGAAAGCAAACAGACACACACTTTTTGTTGTTGTGTGTGTCTCCCTTCACACGGCACTGGGAGGAACAGGTCATTAGCATAGAGATAGCACACATGATGTGGGGCTCAGCAGCCCCGCACTCTGCCTGGCCCGCCGCTCAAAGGGATTCACATGTTGCTATTCATTTTTCAAATCATCACACCGCAAAGAAGAGGAGGGAGACGGAAGCCAGAGTCGGGCGGAGGACAAAGGGTGGTGCAGCGGGCGGAGCGGATGGAGGGGCCGGACGCGGACGGAGGAATCAATGCATTTTTTAAACAGCTGCAATTATGTCAAAAGTGGTTTTGTTATAGCATTGTGGCCACAGCCTAATCACAGGCTGGCTTTGAATATAGACCCTGTTGGTTGATTGGAATGACTCCACCTAATTGGATTCAATTCCTAATTGAAATGTAATAAAAATGCATCAGTAGACGAGCCACCGACAATTACCTCATGCAAATCTCTTGATGAATTGACTTTGGGGGGGTGGTGTGTGTGTTGGTGTGTGTGTGTGTGTGTGTGTTTTCAATTTGTGAGGGTGCACGTGTGTATGTGTGTGTGTGTGTGTGTGTGTGTGAGTGTGTGTGTGTGTGTGTGTGTGTGTACGTGCAGCTGTGAGAATGCATGTGTGTGTGTGTCTGTGTGTGTGTGTGGAGGGGGGCAAGGGGGGGATGCACGTGTGTGTGTGTAGGAGGAGGGGTAATTGCAGCTGTTCAAAGAGAGCGCGAGAGAGAGATTTCAAGAGTTCATATAGTCCCATTGACGCTGGTTAAAGCTTAAGTTACATTAAAAGTGAAGTAGCTCAACACTCTACTCTCAATGGAGCCCTTTCACACAGTAAATCATAGCATTAAAGTTGGAATCATTTCATTCGAGGGGCCACAGAATCCGGCTGTATCAATACGCACACAGCCGCAGGCAGCCTGTCGACGTCTGTCACTTCTTTTGATTGACGTTGCGATTGATCGCCATGGCGATTGATCGCCATAGCGATGATGACTGATTCCATCAAACGTGCAGTATATTGATACGAATCTTCAGCCATTACATTGATCCAAAGTCAATCAATGGTAATAGTTCCACTTTGCCGTTCCAATGCAGATTCTGCAATCTAATCCTGCGTCGCACATTAACTGTCAGGTGTGGACGCTCCAAGATCGGATCTAGGTCACGCTGTGATCCGATGTGCCAGGTCGCCCACGGCGGCGGTCTGATCGGATCTCGTAGCTTCGTGGACACAATCCGGCCACGATCTGATCGGATAACTGACGACATAATTAAACCCACGCCCCGTGCCCTGAAGTCCTCGTTGTGCGTTGTACGATACGAGCGAGGAAATTAAATGAAATCACATAAACCGCGTGAAGTGGAGCGTTAGTTTTATATACAAATCTGATCAGATCGGATCACAAGTGTTGACGTGAGAAGGTGGAACCGAGGCCTGCATCAAATGTTCTCTTCTCTTTACTATGTCAACAACTGAATGACAAAGTACACCTCTTAATGTCTGTGTGTTTGTTGAAACAAGGCTGTCCTAGAGCAGAGGTTGTGATGAGCGTACACCCTGAGGTGTGAGCGCTCCGTCCCAGCTCCTCTTCGTACCGCTCGGCGCTCAGTCTCTGTTCAAACAACTGTAATTATGCCAAAGCCCGGACGGCAATTCATCACCTGATCTGCATAAGGTAATTGTTGACGGCAAGTCACTGATGCATTATTCTGTTATTGTTATGATAATGTTATTACATTTCAATTAAGGTTATAATACAAATAGAGAGAGAGACAGAGAGAGGGAGGGAGATAGAGAGAGAGAGTGAGAGAAAGAGAGAGAGAGAGAGAGAGAGAGAGAGAGAGAGAGAGAGAGAGAGAGAGAGAGAGAGAGAGAGAGAGAGAGAGGGAGAGAGAAAAAACGAGAGAGAAAAAACGAGAGAGGGAGAGGGAGGGAGAGGGAGGGAGAGGGAGAGGGAGAGGGAGAGGGAGAGAGAGGGAGAGGGAGAGAGACAGAGACAGAACACGCGATTTAGCACTCTGAGGTTGTGGTCCATAAGGAAGGGTTCAGGTGTATCAGTCTAACAGTGTCTCCATTATCCTCCTCATGCCTCTAGTCTGTCGTTTGTCCTCTCTCTCAAAATGATGGCTGGAAGATGATATGTTTCTCAGAAGTTACACGGCATCTGTCCTCTGTTTTTAAAAATATCTTTTTTTCCAGTATTTTTTAATTAAGTTATTTTTCTTGCCTCTTACAGTAAATTACAAATTGTTGATAACCAATTAATTGGCTTCCTTTGTGTTTCGTATCGCTGTGTTTGGCCATTTTTTGCTTTGCGTGGATACATACACACACATGAAAAGGAAGCATTGATGTGCTCTTTATTTCAGAATCTGGGACAACTAATGGCAAACAAAATGCAACGATTCGTACAACACTTTTCGGAAGTAGTGTCCTGACAAATTGCAAACGACTTCATCCATGATAACAATGACATGCATGTCATCAGGCAGACGTGAAAAGAGCGAGCAAAAGATCTCCCACCGACTAAATCTCGGGGCCAAATGCCAACGTGATGCAACGTTGTTGTCTGTCAATCACTCTGTCAGGGATCGCTGTTCCCTTCTGATTAAATATGCTGTTTGCGCTTATCTACAAAGCAATGCCTGTCACACTTACTCACTTACTTAGACTGGTAAAAAATGCGTCCCGCCTCAGCCAACTACCCTGTGTGTCTTTACCTTCAGCATATGACACAACATCCCTGAAATACACACACAATAACATCTCCCGAAGACTGAACACACGCGGCAGAGGCAGTCTGTTTAGCTTCTGCTGAGAATTATCTACCTAATAACATGGTCATGAAACACCAGCCATGGCGGGGCTGCTGGGGAAATACCAATTTAAAGGTAGTAGTATGATTCAAGCAGT
>NC_044061.1:26271880-26274380 GCF_902167405.1 Gadus morhua | reverse complement strand
GGTCATCTGACCCCAGAGCAGCAGTATAAACTCAGTTCTCCTGCATAGCTCTTTGTCTGAGTGTATGAAGTTAGCAGTGTGATAACTAGGCTAATATTGACACACATGATTCAAAATATGGCTTTGTTTTATGTGCCTTTATACTTCACATTAGGTGGTGTGTGTGTGTGTGTGTGTGTGTGTGTGTGTGTGTGTGTGTGTGTGTGTGTGTGTGTGTGTGTGTGTGTGTGTGTGTGTGTGTGTGTGTGTGTGTGTGTGTGTGCATGTGTGTGTGCATGTGTAAACAGTGATCTGCGTTTGTTTGTATATATAGGGGCATTTGCATCCTTTTCAGTGTGTATGTGTGTTTGTGTGTGTGTGTGTGTGTGTTTGTGCATTGGTACTTACCTTTACGTGCGTGCGTGTATGCATGTGTGTGTGTGTGTGTGTGTGTGTGTGTGTGTGTGTGTGTGTGTGTGTGTGTGTGTGTGTGTGTGTACGTGCATGTGTAGCCGAATGCGTGTGTATTTGTGTACTTTACCCTCGTGCCTATGTGCGCGTGTTCCCAGAAGCTTCCAGGCTCACGTTTCCACGCAGTCCGAGCCGTCGGTCCATCACCGGGGGACAATGGGAGCGCCGCAGTGTTGGCAAATGAGTGGGTAAATATTTTGGGAGAGGAGACAGGGACACAATTAAAGTGGCACATGTAAATGTTGGCTAAACGGAACGCAGGGAGGAGAGGGAGGCGCTCCTACCGGCTAATTGATCAATTAAGTAAACAGAGTCCCCTCCCATTGGGACCGAAGTGTAGGGCCGGTGACGGCGTGTGTGTGTGTGTGTGTGTGTGTGTGTGTGTGTGTGTGTGTGTGTGTGTGTGTGTGTGTGTGTGTGTGTGTGTGTGTGTGTGTTTGTCTGTATGAGGGGGTGTGGGGGAAGGCTGTGAGATAGATACGAGAAAGTGGCAATGACTCAGCTGTGACTGCTGTTAATTAGCATAAACAACGCTTGGGCCCTGAGAGATGGGCACCAGGGACACCTTAGAATGTCTGCAGTGGCGTGTGTGTGTGTGTGTGTGTGTGTGTGTGTGTGTCTGGGTGGATGTGTGTGTTTTTGCGCGTGTGTGTGTGTGTGTGTGCGTGTTTGTTTGAATATGTGTGTGTGTGTGTGTGTGTGTGTGTGTGTGTGTGTGTGTGTGTGTGTGTGTGTGTGTGTGTGTGTGTGTGTGTGTGTGTGTGTGTGTGTGTCTGTGTGAGTGTGGGTGACGGAGGGACACTTGAGTTGAAGCATCCCCCAAATGACATACATGATTAGAATTATTACCTTGGTATTTTGTGGGGACTAGGAATTTGAAAAGTGGGATATCTAAATGGAAAAATAAATGTTTTAAAGTACCACTCAACCTCAATCATCCTTTTTGTTTTTCACTATATGTCTTCTCTGATCTTGAACAAGGTAATCTCACCCTTTTTTGTCCCTTCCATTGAAAAATACTGTCATTTCGGAAAAAAAATGGGGCCTTTTATTTCATGTGCATCCCGTCTGTGAACATTGTAGTCTGCTCCAAACTCAAGTCCCGTTCTCCCTGTCACGTTGGAGGAGCCATGAGGGAACGCTCACGTCACGGTTTGTGTGGCTGTGTTCTGCTGTGTGGAGCTCAGTCAGGGGAGCAGTGAACGTTGATGGCTCCCCTGAAAACGCCCCTTCGATTCACCTTCAATTGGTGGGGGGCCGCTGGGTCGAACGCTGAAACAGCAGGTGAGCAGGGAACCATATAAGCCAATGAGAAGTTATGCCTTTAATAGCAGGTGTTTAACCTAGAGGTTGACTCGTCCAATGCGCCCGATGTGCAGATGGTGTGTGGGTTTGGTTCTAATTTAACTCTCAACTCAATGCACGAGTTCCAGGGCAATGTTTGGTCTTTGGTACTCCAGCAAAGCGCGTAATTGGTGAACACAAACTTGTCCACTAATAGTGAACTGTAAAAAATGTCTGTAAAGGTTTCGAATCAACACTGTGTCAACACTAGTCTTGCCACTGTAGTAATACATGCAGCACTCGTGCAAATTAGTTTTTTGTGGTTCAATATCTACATAACAAAACAGGAATACGACCCGGCATCTTGCAGACTAGTTCCCGGCCCAGACTCTGTGCCCTTTCCCCCATGCTGTAACACAGTAGTCCTGCTGGATCAGAGGTTCTGCTGTAACCCAGTAGTCCTGCTGGGTCAGAGGTTCTGCTGTAACACAGTAGTCCTGCTGGGTCAGAGGTTCTGCTGTAACACAGTAGGACTGCTGGATCAGAGGTTCTGCTGTAACACAGTAGACCTGCTGGATCCCAGATAATATTAGGTGTTGTCCATTTAACACAGCTCATGGTCTGAGTCCTGGCTGGTAGCAGAGGTCTGGTGAGGCTCCTCGCTGTCCCTGGAGCCCCGGAGGAGGTGCAGTAGGAGGGGAGGCGATGTGCGCTAAGTGGCGCTGAACGAGACGCAGCTCTGCTGACAGCCAGGTGGACAGGTCCC
>NC_044061.1:26266880-26269380 GCF_902167405.1 Gadus morhua | reverse complement strand
GTCTTTCTTTCTCACTGTCATCATGCATGTGTGTGTGCCTGTGTGTGTGTGTGTTTGTGCGTGTCCTCTTGTGTGTGTGCGTTTGTGTTGCCGTGCGTGTGCACATGTGAATGTTCTGCCGTGAGTGAGTATGTGCATGTGTGTGTGTACTTGTGTGTCTGTTTGTGCATGTGTGTGTGTGTGTGTGTGTGTGTGCATGTTTTTGCGTGTTTGCGTGTGTGTGCGTTGCCGATCGCATGTGAACGTGCTGGCGTGCATGCGTGTGTCTATGTGTGTGACCGTCTGTCTCTCTGTGTGTGTGGGTGTATGTGTGCATGGTCTTCCCAATGTCTGTGTGGTTTAACAGATCTCCACCAGCTGTGGCTGTGAGGGCCATGTGTAGCAGGGACGGGCCTATTGACAGCCCTGTCCATTACAGCTGCTGAAGAGTCACGAGCAGGAGGGGAGCGGCCGGTCCCAGCTCAGTCACCGTCGTCACACCCCCCCCCCCGTCCCCGTCCCTGCCCGCCGTAATGGATTCTTCTTTTGACTCATTCTGCTTGATCGCATCTCACTTGATGCCCATTAAGACGTCAACTCGGTGGTTAATGTATTTGAGATTTCCCCGTCGTCCGGCTAAACCGTTATTTATGACGCTGATTAGGAAGAGTAACCCGGCCATCAATTAACGTCCGACGGCCACGCCGGGCAATTGGTCCGTTGGCGTCCGACCAAATGTACCAGAACGCCCATTAATACTGCGATTCACACACAAGTGCCCACATTCAAATGAGGTGCTTTACAACACACAGGATGCAGTTTGTCAGAGGGGGACGTACTTGTAGACTCACCTTCAAGACGGTCAAGGTGCACTCTGCGAAAAATAACACAAAGGAACACGGCCGAATGCTCTGGTTTGGGATGTGCTCCCTTGCATTAATGACCTCTGGTTCAGTGTGTTTCAGTGCGTTTGTTCGTGGGTTTTCAGCATAATGTACATGAGCATTACAGAAGTGTTTACGACCGAGAGAGGGTGCACCATAGAGTAGGAAGAGGATGCGGACTGCTTCTTATTAATTATAGCCCTATATGTACGGTTATTGAAATTAGTGAGCTCATTACACATAGTATAGTGTACTACCGTGTATCTATTGATTAAATGTGTTCATTACAATGAAATGAAAAAATTGCACACAATCTTTAATTAAGTACAAACTAACTCAAGAACAACAACTACATTAACATTTACAGGAAAGGTTTAATGGCATACAATATATTACAATATATATATAACCATTATCTCACAAAATCAAACCTCAAATCGTTGTGTTTGCTACTTTTAGCATTTGGAGCTCTCTTAAGAAAGAGCACTGCAGCTAATGCTTAAATATAACATTGTGCAGGCTTCATAAATCTAAGAAACATTTCCACCGTACGGTGAACTGATTGCAGATTGGCTAAATGCCAACTCAACCACGAGGACCATTAGCTTTACCTTAAAGAAATTAGCCCACTCACATCCATCAAATTTAACGTGCATAATCATGCACATATTTAATCATGTCAGGGAAGAATTATCTTCGCAGTTAAACATTGTTAAAAAACATTTATGGTGCAGGTACAGTAAGGTAAGGTAGACATAATGGAACCGTCCAATTCTAGCTGAAGCCGCACCTTCATATTTAAACTATCGAGTAATATTACCTGGACAAATCTGTAGTCAATGCTGATCAATAGTGAGTTCAATTATGTTATCAATACAATCACATCCTATAATAATGATAATGGTATAGACTAGAAAAAGAAATGCTGGCCAGCCCATACCTCTTTCTTTGTTTACTAGAGTCTCCCTCGGTCCACTCCTAAACCCCTCTCACTCACACACCCAGCCAACCGAGCTAGGCTAGTTCACCTCACAGCTGCACGGCCGGGCAGAGCCCGCAGAACTCTGTTGTTTCGATTTTGAATCCTGAAAATTGGCCGATTACTAACTGGGGGCGGCTCAATCGTACACTTTGAGACTTTAAGTATAGTTGTGAACGTAAACAAGCGGCCTACAATGCTTTGTTTCATAGTCCTTTTTTTAAAACATGCCTTTAGAATCCAAGCTTTACTATATTAGACCATGAATATAAGACAATATAATGACATGGACATTCCCTGTCTGGAATTCTCTCTCTCTCCCTCCCTCCCTGCCCCCCTCTCTCTCTCTCTCTCTCTCTCTCTCTCTCTCTCTCTCTCTCTCTCTCTCTCTCTCTCTCTCTCTCTCTCTCTCTCTCTCTCTCTCTCTCCGTGGTCTCGGTCTCGACCTTCTCTCCTCCACCCCCTGGGTCTCGGTCTTCATCATTGACTGGGTCTGGACCGGGCCGAGGTGGTAGGACTACTGCGCTGTTCCACACCCATAAGACTCTGTGTGTGAGGGCCGTTATTCCCGGTGGAGAATGCACAGCCGTCCGGCTACAAATGCAGTTACTTACCAGTAAATGGTTTGGAGCGTCTCGACCTCCTGCAACTGGCCATT
>NC_044061.1:26261880-26264380 GCF_902167405.1 Gadus morhua | reverse complement strand
CAGCCGGTAATCGCTCTGGAGACTCACACACTGGAATTACTGTCAGAGAACCATCCGCCATGTATCGCTTTTTTTAAAGGATAGGAACAATGGTTATCATATAGGGGTTCTGAAAAAACTTTGTAATCATGTAAACAATAATCTTTTCACTTTGACCAGAGGTTGCTTTCCGGGGGGAATAATGTGATCACACCGGTCAGATTTCCTCGACTTGTATGCAAATGAGACGGTATTTTCAAAACTCGTTCCAAAAAACCCCATTGACCGGCTTCTTTGAGTCTCAGAGCTGCTGCACAACGCTGAAATCACCATAACAGTTATGCTGTTTGCTTTTAAACCCTACCCTTCTCTTCCATCCAGCTACAGAACACTGTGTTATGCAATGAGCATTTGTCACAGAGCTGCATCCACGCACGTCCCTCTGAATCCCTTTCAATCAGCCGAGGCGCCCCATCATTCATCATTCATTCCATTTATTTTCTCAAACGCTAGTTTGGCGCCACAATTATACAGGGAGAGGGGGATTGATTCAACACACATGAAAGAGAACGGCGACATCTATATTCACGCGTTAAAGCGGCATCTCGGGTTGAAGCGCGGCTCCACACGCCTTCAGAGAGCGAGAGAGAGGTGGAGACAGAGAGAGAGAGAGAGAGAGAGAGAGAGAGAGAGAGAGAGAGGGAGAGAGAGAGAGGGAGGGGGAGGAAGAGAGAAAGAGAGGGATTGACAGAGGGATAGAGAGAGGGATTGAGAGAGGGATTGAGAGAGAGAGAGAGAGAGAGAGAGAGAGGAGGTTGAAGAGAGAAAGAGGGGCTGAGCTAGAGAGAGGGGGAGAGAGAGAGTTATTGAGAGAGAGAGAAAGGGAGAGAGAGAGAGCGGGGAGAGAGGGAGGGAGAGACGGAGAGAGAGAGGAAGAAAAAGAGAGAGAGGGGGAGGAAGAGAGCGAGAGAGAGAGAGAGAGAGAGAGAGAGAGAGAGAGAGAGAGAGAGAGAGAGAGAGAGAGAGAGAGAGAGAGGGAAAAGGAGAGAGAGGGAGATAGAGTGTGTGTGCCTGGGAAGGGGAAGAGGAGCTACACTAGTCTATAACTGAAAGGCTAGTAATGAGAACTGTGTGCCAGCCGCCTGCTCGCTGTGATAAGATGAGCACGGTCCCTCCGGGGCCCGGCACTCCTGACCCAAACAGGAGCACAGAGCAGCAG
The DNA here is from genome assembly GCF_902167405.1 of Gadus morhua. NCBI lineage: Eukaryota > Metazoa > Chordata > Actinopteri > Gadiformes > Gadidae > Gadus > Gadus morhua. Next base: position 26,263,182 of record NC_044061.1, on the reverse strand, counting down.
GAGCAGGAGCAGAAGGAAAAGGAGGTGAAGGAGGAGAAGAAGGAGACGAAGAAGGAGAAGGAGAGACAACAAACCAAACCAATCCTCCTCCTTCCTCTCCTCCCCCTCCATCACCTTCGTTTTTTCTCACATTCTGTCGATTTTCTCTCATGGTGAATGTCTTTCTTCCGCTTTCTGCTTTTCGTGACACTGCTCCTCCTCTCCCTCTCCTCTCATTTTCCCTTCCCTCTTTTATTCTAAATTTTGCTATTCCGCCTTGTTTTTCCTTCATATCCTCCTAATTTCTTAAGCCCTTCTAATTCCTCCCCTCCTCGCCCCCTCTCCCCCCTCCTCATCCCCCCCACTCCCTTTATCTTAGTCTTTTTCTTGTGTTTTTTTTTAATACCACCTCGCCATCTCTATTATTACCTCTCCGGTCTCTCTCCCTCGCCACAGATCCGGCGCCACACAAAGCCTGTCTGCATGTAATCGCTTTCATCAGCGCTTTTTATTAGCAGAAGAAGAATACACCGTAATTACGCCGAGGCACCGCCGTGCGACGAAGCAGAGATTCAGCCGGCCGCCGGAGCAGAACCAGCAGACTGAGGGGAGGGAGACAAGGGGAGGGGGGACGGCGGGAGGGAGGGAAGGGGGGGAGGGAGGGATGGAGAGAGGGAGGGGAGAGGAGGGAGGGAGGAACGGAAGGGGGGGGGAGGGAGGGAGGGAGAGTGGGAGAGGAGGGAGGGTGGGAGGGAGGGATGGGGGGGAGGGAGGGGGGGAGAGAGGGGGGAGGGAGGGGAGGGAGGGGGGGAGGGAGGGGAGGGAGGGAGGGGAGAGGAGGTAGGGAGGAAGGGAAGGGGGGGAGGGAGGGATGGAGAGAGGGAGGGGAGAGGAGGGAGGGAGGGAGGGAGGGAGGGAGGGAGGGGAGGGAGGGAGGGAGGGAGGGAAGGGTGGGAGGGAGGGAGGGGAGGGAGGGAGGGAGAGAGGGAGGGGAGAGAAGGGAGGAGAGGAAAGGGGGAGGGAGGGGGGAAGGAAGGAGGGAGGAGGAGAGGGGGAGGGTGGAAGGAGAGGGAGAGAGAGAGAGGGAGGGGAGAGAAGGGAGGAGAGGAAAGGGGGAGGAAGGGAGAAGCGGAAAGGGGGAGGGAGGGGGGAAGGAAGGAGGGAGGAGGAGAGGGGGAGGGTGGAAGGAGAGGGAGAGAGAGAGAGGGAGGGGAGAGGGGAGAGGGGGGGAGGGAGGAGAGAGGGAGGGAGAAGGGGAGGGAGGGAGGGGAGTAGGGGGTTGATGGAGGGCAGGAGGAAAGAAGAGGAAAGAATAACAGAGGT
>NC_044061.1:26231880-26256880 GCF_902167405.1 Gadus morhua | reverse complement strand
GCATGACTCACCGATGCCGCTGTCACTTTTCGGATGAACAGCTCTGACCGCCCGTGCTTTCTATTCCCAAAGCCCCCAAACATTTGTCCTCTTCCTTTCCGCCCCGTTTCCGTGCCTTTGAAGTCGGCAGTTTTCTTAAAGCTGTTGAATATTCCAGAAGCAGCACATTGAGCTCTACTGTGTTCTGGGCGAGAGGCGTTTGTCTGAAGGGCTGCAGGGATGGAGAGGAGACACACACATACACACACCTCAAGGTAGCATACAGGACGCAGGCCTCACACTCCTGATTATATTCCGGATGTGAAAATATTGCTTATGTTTTGGATTGCTTGAGCGTATTTATTTCAACAGTGGAAACACAAGCAATAGGATTACACACACGAATTTTGGGTTGAATATTTTCTTCAGTGTGATTTGCTTGATGCGTTGCTGGTCTGCCGATGAGAGGGGGAAATATTTAAGACCCGCTCATCTCTTGAATAAAGCGAAACAATAAAGGGAATTGAGTGTTGCAATATACTAACAGGGTAAGGTAAACGGAAAAGAGGCAGTGTTCTGTGATTTCCCCGAGCTTCCCAAAGTAGGAGTGTGTGTCCCCTTCCCAGAGAGAGGAGAGGAGGAGTGTGAGGGGAGATAGATGGATGAAAACACTCTGCGGTGGCACTGATAAAGTGACTGGGACACACTACTGCCACACTTGGACAATTCCAGAAGCAATCTCTCCCCTCCTCCTCCTCTTTCTTCTCTCTCTTACTTCTGCTGCCATCCACTGTTCTTGCAGGCATAATAATGGTTGTTTTTCTACCCCCCCCAAACCCCCACACACATGCACACTCACACACACGCGTACAGACACACACACACACACACACACACACACACACACACACACACACACACACACACACACACACACACACACACACAGACAAACACACACACACACACACACACATTACTCTTGCTTTATGTCTCTACTGCTCTCCTTCACAGCACACACAGCGCACGCACGTACACACACGTATACAAACCCATGCACCCACACGCATACAAACACACACAAACACACACACACACACACACACACATACACACATATACATTATCATACGCACACACACATACACATACATAAACACAGACACACTCGCATATACATTATCGCACACAAATATGTTCACACGACAACCTACACTTAAAAGTGTTACAGTGCTGGAGGAAACACTTTAGGATACAGTGCAGCACCATGACAATCTCTTATTAAATAGCTCCAAATTAGATGTTTAACCCCCCCCCCCCCCCCCCCCCACACCCCCACACCCCCCCACCCCCCACACGCCTCTCTGGTGACTGTCAGGGGAACTCCCCCCCCCGTCTGAAACACTCTCTGATCTTTCCCTTGCACACATTATAACTAAGACGTGAAAATGAATTCACTTATTTTTTTACTTGAACTTTTCTCTCCCCCAAACTGCACCATCCCCCGTCTCTCGGCCCGGTTACCGCCTGAAAAAAAAAACAAATTAATAGAAGAGGGAAAAAAGAAAAGTATTACGTCAGCGCCTTCACAGTTGATGTGAGATCTGCTGACACCTGTAATAATGGGGGCCGGCAGGGTGTGCAGTTTGACATTGCGTAGTGGAGGTAGAGGCAGCGGTAGAGACTGTGCCCGCAGCCGCACGGCTACACAGATTAGAAACGCTGTGTGTAAGGATTCACCGCAAATAATGAGGAATGAATTTTAAATTGTAGCTCAATGCGCGGCGAGAGAGGAAAAGAAAGGCCTTGTCAATATGTGGCTGCTCGTGTGATGCCATGTGAGAGGGCGAGAGACTGAGGGAGAGAGAGAGAGAGAGAAAGAGAGAGAGAGAGAGAGAGAGAGAGAGAGAGAGAGAGAGGAAGATGGAGAGAGAGAGAGAGATGGAGAGGGATAAATGGAGTGAGAGATGGAGAGGGATGGAGAAAGAGAGAGACAGAGAGATTGAGAAAGAGAGAGAGAGAAGGAGAGAGATGGAATAAGAGAGAAACACAGACTCAGAGACAGCGGGGAGAGAGAAAGTGAGAGGAGGAAGAGCTTAGAGCGACCAGAGAGGGGAGGGGGGTGACAACAATAGAGAGAGCTGGGAGAGGGAGGTAGAGAAAGGGCAATAGAGAGAGAGGGAGAGAGTGAGTGAAAGGGAAAGATGGGGGGAGACAGAGTGAGGGAGCAAGATAGAAAGAGAGACAGACACAGAGAGGGATGAAAGGGGAGAGAGATAGAGAGAAGAAAGGAGAAGGGGAGAGAGAGAGAGAGAGAGAGAGAGAGAGAGAGAGAGAGAGAGAGAGGCGATTCAGGGATGACTTTGTTTTGGTTTACCGCTTATTACCATCATAATCCTTTGTCCTGTTTTCCACTCTGCAGTCCGGGCACACCTCTCCCGCCTCGTCTCTGCGTTAGACACTGTGATTGCCTTGTATTTAAGGAGGCTTCACTGAGCCTCTGTTCCGACAAATGCTTTTCCAATACCAATCACAGCTGAGTGCACCTCATTTGAATCCGTGAAAGGGGGTTTGATTCCATCAGCAGAAAGCTCGCTCCTCTGAGCGAGGTACCCACTATTCACCACCGTGGCGGTGGCGGCGGCAGGGACGGGCGGCGACACACGGAAAAGGCGACCAGAATATTCTCCCCCGGCGCGCCTACAGTATAGCGATATGCAGAACGCGAGGGGAAAAGCGTCAGTTCACGGGGGCGGGCGGGCGAGCCTGACTGACCTAGCGGCGCCATGTTGTTCATTAAGCCCCCGTTTTATTCACGCCACCAGAACCTAATTAGCTTCCGGTCGTTCATGACATGTGGAAATTACCCAGCGGTGCTCCGTGTGACTTTCAAACATGCCGCTGAAACAATAGCCCCCGCTAATGGTTTTAGCTCCTCGTCGCGGACCGGAAAGGGCACCATTTAAATGCCCACCCCCCACAACCCCCCTATCCCCCCCTTCTCTCCCTATCTCGTCCTCTCCCCCCCCCCCCCCCCCCCCCCCCGCGCTCCAGAGCACCCAACAGTAGCTATCCCTTTATCTAGTGCTAATGTGTGTACACATGGCTGTGTTAGTTTGTATGTGCGCATGTGTCTGTGTGTGTGTTTGTGTGTGTGTGTGTGTGCATGCGTATTTCGTGCTAATGTGTGTACACATGGCTGTGTTAATGTGTGTGCCTGTGCGTGTGTGTGTGTGTGTGTGTGTGTATGCATGTGCATGTGCATGTTTTTGTGTGCTTTGAGCCATTCGAGGGATCCAGTGTATTGGTCTTGTGTGACTGTTTGTCTTTGGGTTTTTCCCGCTCCACGCGGCGTGCTCGCTGCTTGCCGCTCAACGCTCACCGGTCGGTCGGTATCTGCTCGGTAGCAGACTGTTGACCTCATCCTTATCCCTCCATCTCTTTTGTCCGCCGGCCCAGAGCTCCTCTTAGCTGTCGCCCCTGTGAAGGCGTTCGGCTAATGTGTCCAAATTAAAATCTTTCTGTGTAAATCCTGCCGCCTGATTGCCTGAGAGCCTCTGAGAGTCGTGGAGCGATAATGGAGAGAAGGACTTCCCCAGCTTCCCAAAGACGTTTCTCCCTCCGTATTAGCCGGTCCGTATCAAGTACTTGTGGTAGCCCTTCAAAATAAGGGTTAATTTGTTCACCATTAATCAACCATCCGTTAACATTAATTAGTTAACATGAGCTGTTAACTAATTGTCTAGTTTTATATACTAATGGTGTTCATGTTAACCAAGGTTTTAATGTATACATGATATAGTAGGGTTAGGATCAACACTTATCCATATGCTCCTAACCCTTACCTTGCCCTTATTGTTAAAGCAATATCATAATGCTTATTGCTGCATTAACTAATGTTTATTAATGGGTCATTAATGTGCCCTTTTTGTAAAGTGTTTCCCACACAGGGAGAGTACCCTTCTGTGAGTAGACCTATACCTCATTGAGAACAGCTGGCAGGGAGTGGAAACACGCACACATACACACACGCACCAACGTACACACACACAGATACTGTCTCTCAGTATCAGAGTATTTAATGCATTAAATAAATCTACTAATCTAGCTTGCTCAAATTACTAAGCAAACATTTCCCTAACCATCTTCGTCTTTGGAAGAGATTTGAATCGTGTGAAATTCATATATTCATATGGTATGATGGTGGAGGGAATAAAATGTTAAATATTAGGTTTTTGATTTTACTTAAGCTACCCAAGTACCCAAACTTCTATTTCCAGCCCTGTATTTTAGAGCCACAACACTGACGTTTCTATGCGTCTGAAACCACGTTGATACCGGTGAGGCATTAATGCATTCAAATACAAACCGGGTTTTACATCAGAGTCAACACAATAGAAATCCAGTGAAACAAAATTAAACGTCCATGTACTACAATGTCAGCCAACTGCATAATATTACTGTGACATCCCTTACAATTTCATGGTTGGTTGTTAAGAGGATTATTACCAAATTTATACACCTTAAAACGGAACACACACACGTGCAAACACACACACACACACACACACACACACACACACACACACACACACACACACACACACACACACACACACACACACACACACACACACACACACACACACACACACACACACACATGTACAGACACAAACACACACACACACGCATTCACACAGCTAATGCTAATGCTATGGCTTCAGCTAATCCTCCTAGCACTCTGAGCCTAGATGGGTTCAATCTGCTAGTTTGACTCCAGCCGCGCGGGCTGCCCTGCCAGGCTGATGACTAAAGTACCGAGTGAGACAGTGGGAAAGGCTACGGGGAAATCAGAGTTGTTTTGCCCAGCGGAAAGAGAAGGGTCCCCGAATGTGTCAAAGGACTCGCCACTCTGGGGTTAACAATACTAATGGCACTTCTTTTGCATTATGATAATTGCCAAGACAAAAATTGCGACCTAATTTTTCCTGTTTCTAATTATTGGGCTCTTCAATGCAAGCAGGCAGTGGGAGCTCAGCATTGGCAGGCAATTACACTCCTGCAATTACGCTCCCATTGTAAAGTGCGGCTTTGCCGAGGATTTGCAGGGCAGAGAGTGATTGCTCTCCGATGCAATTAAATACAGGTTAAATCTGCTGTGGACCCACATACTGATTTTCCTCTGAAGTTGGCCACCGCGCTTTTCCCCTGCTCTTTAATAGCCGTGCCACCTCTGCCAGAAACATGCCTGCGAGGTCGCCTGTCCGTCCGTACGAGTTGAGCTTGCACCGGCGCCGCGTTGCTAGCTGCGACCGGCTCGGACTGGTGCCCGCGAATCACGACAGAACACTCTTTTGCTCAACTTCGTTCGGGGGCCAGAATTGAGTCATTTTCAGGGGGAACATTTCCAGCCGAGCATGCTGGGTGGGATTAGTAGCCGTGCTCCAGCAGCGTGTCGGAGGGAGCAGTGACCCGGTGTGAATGTGCGCACATGAGGAGGTTTACAGCTGTGTGGCGGGTGGGTTATGGGGGACCGCGGCCATCTGGAACGCCAATGACAGGAGGGGACTGCGGGCTGACAGGAGGCCATAAGCAGCCTTGTAGCACTTTTAACTATTGGCTTCTTTTTTTTCTGTGCTTTGTTTGTTTGTCCTTGTTTTCAATTATGTTCCGGTGGTGTTTTTGCATGAAATATTGGGAGAATATTGAAAATGGTTGATTTAAATATAGGTTGTAAAAATTGTGTGTCTGAAAAATGGCTATTTTTTCCTGGCTGGGTTTTGTTTGCAAGCTTGTGTCTGCAATTTACAACAAGCGAGTTCACGACTGTAGCTTAAATACTGTCACTCTTGTTATTTGTATTGAAACTTTTGATCGGACTAAAAGTATATGTTTCCCACATATACTATATCTTTCCCTCTGAGTGCTATAGAAGGAATAGAAATGCAGTTATTTATTCTGCTACCTTCAGGAAAACAATGTTCACCTCTGTCTCAGTCTGGTGAGCTAGAAGCAGCCATATCATACTGAGTAAACTTTATTGATTTCATTTCCAATTGCAACCCAACCCAAAACAGTTGTTGCAATTTAATAACGCCAGCATCTCTGGCCCCTAATTATTCAAACGAAGAGTATACGCTGACGATAGTGAAAAAATTGTACCCTGATAAAAAGAATGAGAAAACGCTGCGACATTAGCACACAATGGCTGGGGGCGATTTGTTTGCTATTTTAGCTTTTTGTTTTAACACGGCCTATTAATTGTCCTTGATTTAATTGATCAAAATTTCCCTATAAAGTCCATTAACATTGGCCTGCGGCCGGCCCATGCAGACTAGCGTTGCTATTATCAACCACCGTGGCCAATTCCGTTCGAGACATTGAAGTTAATCAAACAGAGAGCAAAAATGCACCTCAGTAGGAGCACTAAGAAATAAGAGTGCTCCAAATCCGCTCTTCAAATGTCAAACTGAAAAATCCCATTATAGCAAACTTCCTCGTCGCCTTTTTTTTTCCGCACGTTAACTACTGTTTCGGCCGTGTAATAGCTTTATAAAATCACCAAATAAAATGTCTTTATACCCCAAAGGCTTCCGTTCATTGTGCGGAAGATGCCATGTTCATCAGCAGACCGCATAAATCATGACGGGCGGGATATATATTTCCATCTGCCATATGCTTCCATCCCTCCCCTGTTCTGAGCGTTGGCTAAACCCAACATCAGCGAGCTTGTTTAACAGATCCTAACATCCCACATCAACCCCAGCCCTGATGCCCGGGCCTGGTCCCTATCCACCTGCCCCTCGCCTCTTTAATGTTCTCCTCCCCCTTCTGAGGCTGCTCCCCCACTTCCTCCCCCCAGATGAAAGTTCCCGGGCCATAGAGAGGGTGGGAGATAGAGAGAGAGAGGGAGAGAGACAGAGATACAGAGAGAGAGAGACAGCGATACAGAGAGAGAGAGACAGCGATACAGAGAGAGAGACACATCTGCATTGCGGTGCCGAGCAGAAAGCGCCATCGTTGGAGAGATATGTGAAAGAAGCATTGACACAAAGAGAGAGAGAGAGAGAGAGAGAGAGAGAGAGAGAGAGAGAGAGAGAGAGAGAGAGAGAGAGAGAGAGAGAGAGAGAGAGAGAGAGAGAGAGAGAGAGAGAGAGGGAGGGAGGGAGAGAGAGAGAAAGAGAGAGAGAGAGAGAGAGAGAGAGAGAGAGAGAGAGAGAGAGAGAGAGGATGTGTTTGTGAGAGAGGGAGAGCGATAGTGAGAGAGCAAGGTCGAGTTTGAGTGAGAGAGACAGAGACACAGTGAGGGTGAGAGACGGCGGGATTGAGTGAGAGAGACACAGTGAGAGATTGAGTGAGAGAGACACAGTGAGAACCAAGAAAGGGTGAGAGATATAGAGTGAGCGAGGGAAAGCGAGTGAGATTGAGATAACAAGACGGAGAGTGAGCGAGATTGAGGGCGCCGGTGACACACAGAGAGGGTGAGACTAAGAGATAGAGAGAGAATGAGGGGGAGAGAGTGATTGAGAGAGACCGATAGAGAGGGAGAGTGAGCGAAGGAGACGGAGGGAATATGGCCTGATATACAGTGTGGGGAGGAGAGGCGATGGACGGTAAACTGAAGGCTGACCTGTCGTTTAGCGATATAACAGCGGCGTGAGCGACAGAAAAGCATAACCGCCCCGCGCATCACAACCGCCGCACGGCCGCTCAGGTCTTTGACACGTAAACAAACCCCATTTAACTGTCCGGAAAAAGGCCCAAAGAAAAAGAGAATCAAATACAGACACAATTTGCACCTCAAAATGCTGTCACGGGGAAATTACACGGAGGGTCATCTACCATCACCCTGCTAGGCGCCAACCCCCCCCCCCCACCGCGACCCCCATCGCTCCCTCCCTCCCATGCCCCCCCCACCCCCCGCCTCCTGCCTGATATTAATGGCGTCATCATTTCTGCTGCTCACTCTATTTCATCTGTGATGGGGCCGCCCGGGTGCCCCGTGTTCTGACATGCCTCTCTAATTGCTCCATCAGCTCACCTTATGCTGAGAGTGCGTGTTTGGGGAGTGTGTGCGGGTGTGTGTGTGTGTGTGTGTGTGTGTGTGTGTGTGTGTGTGTGTGTGTGTGTGTGTGTGGGGGTGTGTGTGTGTGTGTGTGTGTGTCTATGGAGGGGGGGCGGGGGGTCTTGTATGTGTGTGTGTGTGTAGGTTTGGATCTTGGCTGGTGTGTGTGTAAGTGATTGTGTGGTGTGTGTGTGTGTGTGTGTGTGTGTGTGTGTGTGTGTGTGTGTGTGTGTGTGTGTGTGTGTGTGTGTGTGTGTTTGGGTCTTGGATGCTGTGTGTGTGTGTGTGGAAGGGTTTGTGCGTGTGTGTGTGTGTGTGTGTGTGTGTGTGTTGGAGTCCTGGCTGGTGTGTGCATGTGTAAGTGTTTGTGTGTGCATGGGGAGACCAGGGTGGGTGAAATGGGCCAGAATGTTCTGCCGTGTGTGAATGCGTACGCAGTGTGTGACGGGTGTGAATATATCTTTTCGAATGTGGCCGAAGATTTGTGTTTGTGTGTGCACGTGCGCAGTGCTAGTGTGTGTGTTCATTTGTCTGTGCACGTGTGTGTGTGTTTGTGTGCACATGCTTGTGTGAATATGTGCGTATGACGTATGTGTTCATGTGTCTGTCCACGTGTGTGAGCATGTTTGTGTGTGTGTGTGCGTGCACATGTGTATGTGTGTGTGTGTGCATATGTGTGTGTGTGTGTGTCTGGTTTGATGAGCAAACACCCCCCCTCCATCCAGGACAGGCTGCGGGTTTGTGGGGCAGAACTGCGGGCCCCTGATGCTCCCATCACGGAGCCAGACCCCGGCCCCGGGCCCCATTGGTTGATGGCCGTATAAAAAGGAAGTTGAGCAGTTACAACGTGGAGAGAGGCGAACGTCTGGCGCAGCGCGGAGACAGACCCCCGCCCCGCTGCCGCCAGCAGCCCGGACCGCCCGGGATACAACGAGACACCGCAGTGCCGCCGCACACATAAACACGGCACCGCCGCAAAGGAGCAGAATCAGATCAGAATCAGACAATGAAACAGAACCAGAATCAGAAACGGAATCAGAGGCATGAACAGAATCAGGTTCAGAATCAGAATCAGAAACGGAAACAGAATCTGAATCCGGATAAGAATCAGAATTAGGAGCAGAAACGGAATCAGAAGCGCAGAGACAGAGACAGGAACAGGAACAGAACCTGAACCTGAACCAGAACCAGAACCAGAACCAGAACCAGAACCAGAACCCGAATCAGAAACAGAGACAGAAACAGAGACTGAGACGGAGGCAGGAACAGGGCCGCGGCGGTTGAGCCGTCTGGAGTGTACCGCTAAAGAAAGCAGCAAGACACACACAAGCGCTGCCATTTGTCACAGTCCCACAGAATAAATGCTTTATTTGCTCGAACGCCGGAGGCAGGGAGGGGAGCGAGGGAGGGAGTCGGGAGAAGACACGAGAGGCGAGAGGATGGGGAGAAAGAGAGAGAGAAAGTGTCTTTGCTGTCACAGATGCCAGCCAAGGTCAGATAAAGTGGGTAGGGATGGGGATGGGGGGGGGGCGGGGGGGTAGTTGGAGAGGTGCCGGAGCACAGGGGCTGCGCAGGGAGGTGTGGAGTGACCAAGCATAGCCCCTTCTCCCGTCGTTAAACATGGCCATTAAAAAGATAGAGCAAAAAAATAGAATCCTCATAAAAACAGAGGCTGATGCAGGGCACAAGGGAAGGTGGGTTAAACGGACACAAAACAAATGGAAAGCCTCCTCGCACCTCATAACAGGAGATGTAATTCAGCCGGTGAACTGCTGAATCTATTATTTTCCTCTGAACGGACAACTTTTTAAAGTTGAATAGGGTGGCATATTATGCGCCGAAATCCCATTCTAAAGAGAGGTGATTACAGACTCACTTTAAACATCAGTTGTAACCTCTCTGTGCCTTCTTACCCCCTGCCCTCCCTCTTTCTCCCCCTTTCTCCCCCTCTCTCTCCCTCTCTGGCTCGCCCCCCTTCTGCCTGGCTCACCCTCTCTCCCCCACCAATATGTGCATGTGCACACAAACACAGTTTATTATGCAGTAACATCACCAGAAACCCCCAAAGGCAGATGCGTATCGCTCTATGACTGATGAGGGTAATTTCTTCCAAACAACAGAATGATCACTTTGGTAGTGAGTGCTCCAGAGCCCACCTCTGCTCTCTGCTCTCTGCTCTCTCTCTCTCTCTCTCTCTCTCTCTCTCTCTCTCTCTCTCTCTCTCTCTCTCTCTCTCTCTCTCTCCCTTTTCTCTCTCTCTCTCTCTCCCTCTCTCTCTCTCTCTCTCTCTCTCTCTCTCTCTCTCTCTCCTCTCTCTCTCTCTCTCTCTCTCTCTCTCTCTCTCTCTCTCTCTCTCTCTCTCTCTCTCTCTCTCTCTCTCTCTCTCGCTCCATCGCTATCTCTCCACCCTTTCCTTTCCTTTCCCTTCTTTCTGTCATTTTCTTTTCAGCAAGGGGAGAAAAAATGACAAGAGAATAAATAAAGGACATTTGTTGCCCCGTCGCGTGCGGAGAATGGATTTCTGTAGTGTCTCCTTGTTATTGGCTCGTTGACTTGCATCTGCCCCTCACCTCTCTACAAGAAAGCCGAGTAGAAATAATAAATAACTAAATATAGATATAAATAACCCTAAATAAATACAAACAGCCTATTCAAATTGTATTTACATTAATTTGCTTCGGGATCTGAGGTGATCCACAAGACAGTGGGGTTAGCATGGTGCTAAGCAATGGACCACAGCAGGTTAGCATGGTGATAATCCCTGGACCACAGTTGTTTAGCATTGTGCTAAACCCTGGAACACTGCGGGTTAGCCTTGTGCTAATCTCCGGTCCACAGTGAGTTAGCATCGTGCTAAACCCTGGTCTGCAGTGTGTTGGCATGGTGCTAAACCCTGGTCCACAGTGGACTAGCATGGTACTAAACTCTGGACCCCAGTGGGTTAGCATCGGGCAAAACCCTGGACCCCAGCGGGTTAGCATCGTATTAAGCCATTGACCAAAGTGGGTTAGCCTTGTGCTCAACCCTGGAACACAGCGGGTTAACACCGTGCTAAACCCTGGACAACAGCGGGTTAGCATTGGGCTCAACCCTGGACCCCAGCGGGTTAGCATCTTGATGAGCCCCTGACCAAAATGGGTTAGCCTGGTGCTAAACCCTGGAACACAGCGGGTTAGCATGGTGCTAAACCATCGACCACAGTGGATTAGCCTGATGCTAAATGCTGGTCCACAATAGGTTAGCATGGTGCTTATCCCTGAACTACAGCGGGATTGCATGGTGCTAAACCTTGGAACATAGTGGGTTAGCCCGATGCTAAACACTGTAACGCAGTGGGTTAGATGGGGCTAAACTCTGGACCACAGTGGGTTATGTTTCCTGTGAACCGCTGTGAACCTCTGGGACTAGCTGCGCGCCACAGGGGCTAGCCAGCCAGCGGAGAACAGTTAGGATTCGTCTGCCTCTTTCTCTTTGGCCTCATCGGTTCAGCCTCAGTGGGCTGTCTTTACCCATCCTTCCATCTGTCAGTCACACACCACAACAAATCCACCTGTCGGGGCGGCGGCCGCGCTGGATGGGGGCTCTGCTACAGCTGTCGGGGGCCCAGCCGAGGGTGGGAGCGGTCGGGCCAGCGCCCTCCTCCGGTGATGGAAAGGCCATTAAGATGCTTATTATCCCAACTGTCAGCTCTTCCTGCTCACCTGTGCAGACCCCCCCACCCTCCTCCACTTCCACCTCTCCTACCACCCCCCCCCCCCAGGCCCCAGCTCCAGTAGAGCTAATGAAGATAGCCACACAATTACAATAGCCCTTTAAACCGGGAGTCTCAGAGCTCTGCCTCTCCCTTTCTCTTCTCTTTATATTTAGTGTTCGTTGGTGCCCTTGCTCGGTGGGGCTGCTCAACCTTGCAGCCGCGGAATCGTCCGAGCGTGAGAGAGACACAGATTTGTGGCGCGCGACTTGATTACCCCAACAATGAAGCTATTAACAGAACATTATGGAAAAGGATACCGGTCAGAACAGCATCTAATAGGATAGAGGGTAAATACAGCGCACTTTAATGCCATTGACTTTCAATGGCTCTTTGAAGGATGTTTTCAATTATAACACAGGCTAATTTAATTCATTGTTTCACAGCTGAAAATGCATTTTTAAAGGTTGACTGGCTCCCTATTCCAGAACTCAGGTTTAATCAGTCATGTACATTGAACACATGCACTGGAACGTCCTCTAAAGAGATTGACAAAGTTGCCGGGGGGGTCTGCGCCCGGGCTCTTAAAGGGCCACGCGGGAGGGCCCCTCCTCCCCCGCTCTGAGGGAGGCAGGTTTCAGCTGTGGAGGGAGGGAGGGAGGGGAGTTCGACGGAAAGATGAAAGACCTGCGCCTTTAAGAGGGCTGTCTCCTCTCTCCCTCATGCTCCCTCTCAACCACAGACACTCCTCCTGTGAGCTTTTGTGGGGCGGCTCCTGTCCCTCACGTCTCTTTGTGGGGGAAAGAGCAGACTTCCCAGAACATCACTGGGAGACGACGCGGCAAGATCTCCCCGGGGGAAAGAGACGTAGCAGAGTGCACGGAGCTCCACGGCCACGCCTGGACAGGGGGAGCAGAGAGCCACGCACCCCTCCCGCCCAGCCCTGGATGACTTCCAGCCACAGGTTCAAAGCTGTGCAACCGGGAGAGCAAATCATCGGCAGAGGTCAGAGTCAGAGTTCAGCGTGTTAGTTCTGCAGACCGGCGGACCGAGATCAGCTGACGGAGGAACCAGCCACTACTGAACACAAAGGTTATCCTTTAAGTTTCTTTTTTGAAAAAAGTTAGTTTGAAGTGTGACCGACAACGTGTTTGCTGTTGTTTAAGTATACAGCGTGTGAAGGGACGGCACAGTTAAAGAACGTTATTCAGTTCTACATTTTGTTTCTGTCTGCTGAACGTTTTGTGAATAGTCGTCTCTGGATAAGCAAATCAGATTCTCTAAGAGAAAGAACATTGTGTGTGGTTCCTTTGCCACAGCGTTTTGAATTCACCAGCCGGCTGCTTTATCTCAAGTGTCCAGCTTTTACCGTGGAGCGGCTTCAAAGAGCCCATTGATAGCGCTCTCGGGGAGAACGTTAAACGGGGCTTATGCGAAAGTCTTTCAAACTTTGTGGTGGATGTTGCCTGTAGGAAGGAAAAGGGTATAAAAGTGTAAAAAATTAAATACCACCATGGGCGAATGATCCTGATCCTCTCTCCGTACGGAGCGGTACGTGACTGAAGGGGGAGCAAACCGGGACACTGAGTAGAGGAGATATGTTCACCAGCTGTGGAGTGGTGAGCGGCCAGAGCCACTACCTGCCCAGGGAAGTGGTCCGGCCCCACCCGGGGCTCGAGTTCAACCGGCAGATCCACCTGGAGGTGGGAGGCCCCCCGGGCTCCTGCCTCAGCTACCAGACTCCGGTGTATCAAACCCCTGCTCAGTCCTCTGTGGGCAGCAATGTTTTCCACCTGTCCAAACCGACTGCTGCACCACCCCCACCACCACCACCACCGCCCCCTCCGCCTCCACCGCCTTCAGCGTCGGCACCGGGTCCACCCAGCGCCCCCAAGCCGGGCCAGGGGGGCTTCAAGAAGATCCTCCGCACCGAGGAGGACAGCCCCAGCCCCTTCCCAGGCCTGGCCTCGGGGGTGCTGGAGATGCGGGTGAAGGAGGGCAGCAAGATCCGCAACCTGATGGGGTTCGCCATGGCCCGCATGCAGGGGGAGAAGCTGGACAGGGGTGTCGGGGGCGTCGCGGGCTCCGGGGGCGCCGGCGGCCTGAGGCAGGTGGTCTTCACCGGGTCAGGGCGGGCCGTCACCAAGACCATCACCTGTGCCGAGATCATGAAGAGGAAGGTGGGATCGCTGCACCAGCTGACCAAGCTGCGCTACAAGGGGGTGAAGGAGGTGTGGGAGAGCCACGACGGGGGCGCGTCAGAGATGACCGTGCACCGGACCGTGCCCTCCATCAGCATCCTGCTCTCCAAAGACCCCCTGGACCCCCGGGAGCCCGGCTACCAGCCCCCCGAGACCCTGAGCGCTCTGTGGGAGGAGCGAGAGGGCGCGGACCCCCAGCCACCGGCGGCCTTCAAGAGACCCGCCGGCCCGCCGGCGTTCGGAGGGTACCCCGACTGTAAGAGGGCGTGTCTGGGTGAGGGGGGCGGCGTGGTGCTCCCGTCGCTGAGTGGCTGACCCGGGGCGAGCCGCGGCGGAGGAGAGAGACGAGAGAGAAGGAGGTGAGTCGGCGCTGCCCTCCTCTCAGCCACAGTGGCCAGACAATCAGAGCACTTACTGAGACGGAACGGCGCTCTCCGGAAGAAAAGACTCGGGGAGTCGCCCCTCCGACCAGAGGTCAGTCCGCCGGGGACTTTCAGTCTCGCCTCTGTACGCGGACAGCATTCACAATGATCCGTTCTCGGCAGGACGAGGTTTACTTACTTCCTGAGAGAAACTGAAAAGAAAACGATGATCATGCTTGTTTCACTGTTGATTCTGTAATAAAATGACTGTCCATTTTAGATCAACGTAACAAAAAGCCATGAATTCTGCGCGGTTACGGATGACCGCTCGCGTTCATCCCCCAGAAGATTAACGACAGAATGCCGTCAGCCCTTTACCTTTGGACCGAGATCACTTTGACTGAGAGCACTTTTCTACTGTGACCTTTAAAAATATAAAAAGGTACGGCCAACAAGCTGAAAGAATATGTAAAATGTTTAAAGCCATCCATGCTATGACTAATGCTAAAAACAGCACACGCTATCTGTTGGAATAGTGAATACCCCAACGTCGTAAGTAAAAAAAAAATGAAGACAGCGTTTGATCTGCATTGTGTTTTATTTTTTGGGGTCCGACACGTCAAACAACAGCATATAAAAATCGAAATGAAAAATGAATAAATAAATAAAGAGAGGAAAAATAAAAGCACAGTGTGCAGATCCATTGATAAGGGGCGATGTGGGGGAAATTTGTCTGGAGTCAGAGCTGATTTAACACCAGTGCTGTGATAAGCCCTGGCTCCCCACACCAGCCCCCGTTGACAGAAATGCCTGGGGCAGACGCAGCGCCACAGATAATCATTAAGATAACAACACAACATCACACACAGGAAGTGAAGAAAAGGATTAAAACTGGAGTTGACAGCACTGCACACTCCCGTTCGCCTGCAAAAATATGAAACCCATGGCAACATCTACACTCCCCTTCGACCGCGCTGCTCACTGGCTCATCACATCTCTTCTATATTGCCGTTATTTTTTTTATGTTGGACCAGTGTAACACATCTGTTTATGCAGGGTCTATCACACTGGGCTTGGGTTCCACTAGTGAGCAAACTGGTTATAGATGACACACTGTGAACTTGTATGCATTAATGTGTATGCAGTCTGAACTATCACACGTGAGGTTTGAGGTTAAGGTAAAATAATGATACTACCAATCCTAGGGTAATGCCAACTGGAAACCTTCATTGTATTTTTCCATTTTGAGCAGGTTGGAGTTCTAAGGCACTCACTGTGGCAGTGCATTGTCTCCATAGCCACCGTCATGCATTTCTTTGACAAATAACCAATATTAGCAACTAAGGCATGGATATTAATGAAACCTGGCACAGAGGTGACATGTGATTATCCAATCTGCATGCCTACTCACCGTGAAATAAACCTACTCAGTCACAGCCTACAAAAATGTATATGCTGTATGTTATTCATGGAAGCAGTGACGACTTTCCATTCTCTCTGTGGGCCATGAAAAAAAGGAAATGAAGAATAATAATCCATGGGTTATGGCAATTTGTCCAGCGCATTAAAGATTTCAGACATTACCTCCAACGGTAACCCCTAGACATAACTCATCCTTGGAAGCCGTTCACTGGAGAATAGTTTTATCAAAGGAGACCTACGAATGCTTATCTTTTTTGCTTCTTTTTTGCTTTCCTGCTTAATTAACCATGTCCTCCCAGGCTAATAACCTTTTCCAAAGTTGAGTCTTGTCTGAAACGTTTCGCACTTGATCTTAATGAAAATCTGCAAAGCCCCAGCTCTGCCTAATAAAGTAAATGAATCAAAGGGATTCTCAACCGCCGTAACAATTCTTTAAACAACTCAATAAAAATATGCGGTTTAGCAGGGACGTCCCTGAAGAATTTAGTGTGAAACTTCTAAACGAACACAAATTAGCCCCTCATCCCCCCCCGAGCCCTCTCTCTCTCTGTGTGGCGTTGGCATGATTTCTCCCCCTGTTTATCCACGTTTCATACCATCTCCAACATCTTGAATGTCAAGGTACACAGCAGAGCGACAGCAGATAGATCAAATAAAGTAAACCCCATTTAATGCTCAGCGAGCCTGGATCATCCAAATGAATAAATATACAATTGTGTCTCGAGCAGCAAAGTGGTTTAGTCGGTCCCTCATTGTTCAAAGGCAAATACAGAGATGAACCTGTTTCACCTACGCTCAGTTATAGGAATCAGAGCGAAACACAGGAGAGGCAAGAGGGGGTGTGCATCAGAAATGCTGCAACAGCAATAAGACGCCTATGGAACAAAGTGTTCGTCCTCAACAGCGTGGAAGGTTATCATTCAGTTTGTTATCACTGCGTTAACAGCTTTCACCAGAGGGAGCCTGAGGCACCGACAGCGAGGGGAGCAGGTCACACAGATAGCGCAGCTATAGGTAAATCTACACATCGACCCGAGTCCCTTATCAAACCTTCTCTGTGTTTCTTTCTTTCTTTTCTTTTTATTCGGGTGCCAAAGTGTGTTGGAACAAATGCAGACGGTGAAATTAGGGATGGCAAAATAGGCCCTTTGACTGAGGGGTCAGATAAAACACAGTGACAAAAGCATTACCCCCACAGCTAAATCCAATGTGGCTGTCGCAGAATAGCAGAGCGAAGGGGGGGGGTGGGTGCTGAACAAGGTGCCGAATATGTAGTGGACAAGGTTATTCACCAGCTGAGACTGAATTCTCCCCCACTCCATGAAAAAGTAAATAGAAGGTTGTTTTTTAAATATGAGGTAGGTCATATGCATGAATACAGGGGAGAGAATGGGCTTGATTCAGAAACTAACATTTTCAATCTCGTCCCTTTCAGTGTGTCCTGTGCACTAACTACATGTATGTAGACGTGCCGTGTGGAAAACATGGGGAAAGCTGCCTTTTAATCTTGATGTTCTGGAATCAGAGGAGCCCAAGCCCAGTAGACCAGTACTGATTTCAACATCACTACATTGGTGCTAAATTTGCTAATAAGCTGATCAGGGGACAGGTAAAGAAGGGGTTTCCCTATTTGATATAAGTGTACAGTTAAACTGACACCTTTAACAAGGATGTGTGTATTCTGTGTGTGTGTGTGTGTGTGTGTGTGTGTGTGTGTGTGTGTGTGTGTGTGTGTGTGTGTGTGTGTGTGTGTGTGTGTGTGTGTGTGTGTGTGTGTGTGTGTGTGTGTGTGTGTGTGTGAGTGTATATATGTGTGTCTGGGTGTATAAGTGAGTGTGCGTTTATGTGTTTTTAGGGATGTATTTTAAGTGCAGTATGTTTTACCTGGACGGTATAAGAGGCACCCTGGTATACTCAATGTGAACATATTGAACAATGCTATTTAATGACGGCTTGAATAAGCGAAAAACACGAGGAGTACCACAAGCACGCCTTAATGAAGCACACACACAGTTCCATCTGAACACCAGTCACACGTCCAGAACAACCCATTATTCTCGAAGGCCTGCTGATAAAACGAGGGCCAGTTCAACCACAAGTCCCCCCCCCCCCCTCCCCCAAAGAAATGCCAATACCTACATAGATGGGGTGAATCAATTCATTTTGAACCTGAGGTAGTCACCAGCCCGGTGCCTCGGTGGATGAGAGCAGGTCTCGGGGAGGCTGAGGGAGTTCGCTATCTGCCAGCCTCCAGATGGCTTCGTCTGCTCTTATCTAGAAGAATGGGTGCCGCCTCCATTTTTCAACTCCTCTTATCTGGGAATCCTTTAAATTGAATATTTACTGGGCCTATGTTTTTTCCGCCCGCGTGTGCTAGCCTTCTGGAGACGCCGTCGCTCTCTCGCCCGCCCCCCTCCTAAAATATTGTTCTCGTTATTCTGTTCACTCCGTCTCTCTGTGCCTCGTCAAGTAATGGGACAGTGATTGATTGTGTGATTGCCACAAGAGAATGAGGAGGTGGGGGGGCCGCTAAAGTGTGAGGGCACACTGTTTATTAATGAACGGCAATACAGGGAATGTGTCCAACAATAGACAAATACGTGTTCGTCGAAAATTGCCTGGGGGGGTGCAACCTCCATCTTGTGTCAAGAGTGAAATAGATTAAATTAATCACTTTGCTGACACTCCATTGTTCCTTCGTCGGCCTCCACTAGAGGTTAAGAGAACACTTAAAGCAGCCATTGAGAGTCTCAGTGCAATATGGCGGGGGTCTATCTGCATAAAAAAGCTGGGCGCATCCGCCTCTCCCCGCTAAGTGTGTGAACATGTCTTTTCAGAGCCATTATGTGAAATACCTCCATGTTGGATTAATCAGTGCAGCTGAGGATGTAATTGCCACACCGGAGTCAAAGCTGTAAGTGCAGATAATGAACACGGAGAACCGAGGCTGCCAGAACCCAGCGCGAGGCAAACAAGGAGTTTATACACCATGAATGAGGGCATGTTTCTTAAAAAATAAATTGCTTAAAAAATGACAAAACACATTTTTTTATTTGGACTTATTTTTTTTCCCGTGGAAGTAAAAGTAAACAGAGTGAGGCTAAACACTCGGGTAGTTATTATGATGTTCACTTTGTTTTTTGTCGTGAGGCGTTTGCTCTCTGAGAGCTTAATGTGTGGGTCTGATAAGCCGCTGATTTGACTATTGCTGCCCTCTGCTGATGGAAAAGTTCATTAGTCATTTGCTTGCGGGATTGAGTTGTAGAAATGGGAGCACATAGCACACACATTCCCAGGTTTAGTCTCGGAGCGGTGTGCCTCAGAGTGCAACAATGATGGGCTTCTACTCTATCCTCCCCGATGCACACAGCAGGGATACAATTTAACTGTTGTTGTTCTTAACATTTTGGTAAAATGGTAACTGTGGTAAATGCTATTTTCTGGATCATTTGTGGTTTTATCTGAGCAGAAATCACCTTGCTCCGCATGGACTGAGATGTTAATGTGCTGTCTGCGGGCTTCGTCTTAGCTGCAGATGAGCGGGACACTCCCTTGATTATCAGAGAACACCCCGGGTGGGTCGGAAATGGCTCTGCATGAGCAGAAATTACTTGGATGCACAATGTTGTTGCTGTTTTGTGTTGTAAACATTAGTGTCCCCAGATCATCGTGCCCTGACCATGCATACGGCGGGAATGCAGATTATGGCTCCAAACGCTCCCACTATGACTCCAGACATCTTGTTTGTGTCGCTGAATCATTGGTAGAATAGTGGAGCCAACCTTGGAAATGTGTCAAATGTGTACAAATACAATATTGACAATATCAGTTTTGCATTTTCACTTTAAAATATACAAACAACATAAACTCAGTTCAGGGAGCGACACCCCCCCACACACACACGGGGGGGGGGGGGGGGGGGGGGGAGGGGGGGGGGGCAATTGTGTTCATTGTTTTTGGGCATTACCGTCTGTTTTGGTGCCATTCTCAACATGTCTGCTGTGCATGACAGAGCGAGAGAAAGCGAGTGAGAGAAATTGGATGATTTTGTATCACTGGTGATTGGCAATCTGTGCGTGTGTGTCAGTGTGCGAATGTGTGTGTGTCGTGTGTGTGTGTGTGTGTGTGTGTGTGTGTGTTTGTGTGTGTGTGTGTGTGTGTGTGTGTGTGTGTGTGTGTGTGTGTGTGTGCGCGCGCGTGCGCGTGTGTGTGCGTGTTGTGTGTGTGCGTGTGTGTATTACATATTTTTTTAAATATGTTGAAAAAATATGTTTCTAAAACCCAACAATTTCACCGAATAGGCCTACACAGAACTATTTTGGGAGCGGCTACCAGAAAACCAGGACAGCAAGAGAGGTTTAAATTTACAAAACAGGAAATGGGAATTTAAAAAAGACAAAGGAATTAAAAATGATAGAAACATGAACAAAAGAGAACATAAAACAACCCAGCGAGAGACAGTAACATCAAACCGGCTCTACACTGGAGAGGGAGATTCTGTACATAAACTAACACGTTTATATATCATAATTAAATACCTTATAATTATCCATGCTATATTCATCGATTATTATTCTAGTAATAGTGTTTATTACACAAATTATATTAAATCTCCATCCTCACACATAACGTCATTCAATTTCCCCCCCTTCAAATGAATAGACTCCTCCAATCAGTCAATCAATCACACTGTATCTCTACATTAAATGTATTATTATTATTATTATTATTATTATTATTATTATTATTATTACATGCAAAGGCTGTTTCCAGCCCGCACACAACTGCCCTGAAGAACTAGACACACATACTACATACTTTTACTATACATTCTTTCTTTTAATTATTTTGGAGCGGACATCAATAACTATGCTGTACTTCGCTCCGTTTGCTCCAGGAACAGGCCATACCTGGTATAATAATCGATGGTGTCTTGACATTTGATCATTCGTGAGAAGTAGGCTCGGCGCTGAAAAAGTTAGATTTCCTCAAATTTGTATCCGTCCCTCCCCCCGGACATCCCTCCGTGATTACTCAGGGGGGGAGGCAGCCTGTACACGGCCCCGTCAGACTTCATCAGAGGGAGTCAGCCTCCACACTCCTCCGTCAGACCTTAGGAGGGGAGGCTGGATCACAGATCCCACCTCCGGTCTGCTGCCCATGGGACCCGTCAGGTGAGCGCGAATGGCCCCTGCTTCGTTACGCTTCACCGACGCAACGTTCGGACCAGCCGGCAGGTAGGCCACGAACACTCAAAAATAATTAAGCTGCCAATTACGCCATCTCACTGGAATTCAAAGAAATGACTCATTACCTAAACAACGGTCAGGCTGTTTGGTTTGGTTTTAATTCCCTTAAGGAGAGCCCTATTGGCTAGGCCTATGAGCCTTGCAAGTTCATTGATAAAGTTTATGCCACCAGATCGATAAGATTCAGTGAAAGCTTCATCAGTAAAAGTGTCTTTTGCCTCCCACTTTGTGATTGACACATTTGGTTCCTCTGTCTAGTATGCCTTCGACGATTTGTTCGTCCATTTTTCGCCTGGCCATGTTTTCCTCTGTGTGTGGTCAACTGTTGGGAGACTCTGAGACAGACCGAGTACAAGACCTGATGTCAAGATACCCTCTAATTGACGGGTAAGCAGTGTGTGTGTGTGTGTGTGTGTGTGTGTGTGTGTGTGTGTGTGTGTGTGTGTGTGTGTGTGTGTGTGTGTGTGTGTGTGTGTGTGTGTGTGTGTGTGTGTGTGTGTGTGTGTGTGTGTGTGTGTGTGTGTGTGTGTTATTGCTCAAAATAGCCGGTAAACATTTCCCACTCTGGATAAAATAGAGAATAGATATCTTTCCCACTAATCTTTTCCTTTTCCCATCTTTGGAATTCACTTCCTCCCCTCCCGCCCCCATGATCTGACCTTCAGTCCAATGTTCTCTAACTCCGTACCATTTGTAATGGAGGGATGTAACTTAAAGTGTAATTCCGGCACTGTCATTGTTTTGGCAGGAAAATGGCAAATAAGCCCTCCAGATATCTTTTTCATTGAAAATCGAGTATTACAGTTTGCCCGGCGCAATATTTGGCGTCCATGTTATTGGCTTGGGGCATTGAGTTTAGCTTCCAAATCATCATTTTTGAACCACTAATATTGCTAAAAATAGCACCAAACCTCTGCAGTAGCATGACTAGGGTCCCTACGCATAAAACGAAGCACCAACAACTTAGTTTGCAAACCCAGAGTTTATTTAAAAAGACAGTTTAACAAGCATTACCGGTAGGTCCGCGTTTACAGGAAGTCCACACAAGTCGATTGCCGAATGCGTCGGAGTTCAGTTCAAGAAAGTTTTGGAATTTATAATTCATATAATTTATATTTATAAATAATATATAGCAAGTGTTGACACGTAAATTAAAGGACTTGCATATTTAGGTTACAGTTAAAAAATATTTGTTCGCTACAATCATGCATGGCACGTTGTTGACAGAAGACACACTGCACACGTGATTAGCGCATAGAGTGAAGGATAGCTCAAGCACCGGAGAAGACGACCCATCTACAGCTTGAAGTCAAGAGAGAGAGATGGTTCGTGTTTGTGTTTGCCCCGGCTGCAGAAAACAAATGAAAAGTTACACCCCAGAAACTTTCCATAGACTGCCATCACGGTACAATGACCGATCTCTGGTAGACCAGTGGCTTATTGTTTTGAATATGGACATTGAGACGCCAATCGATATGCTGATGCCAAACGATCACCGTGTCTGCAGTGCTCATTTCGATGAGGACGACTTCATCATTCCTAAAAGAGCTGCTGATCCTACAGGGCTCCATACTTATTTTTTTCACTAGGAGCACTGTGGCCCCTAACTGAAGATTTTTGGGGCGCAACCAGCAATTTTAGGGGCACACACATGCCAACACATGCCAACAACTCAACATGCCAACCAAATATGCACATTTCTACTAATTTCCACTGTATTACTAATAACTATTTTGATAATAGATGCAGAAATTACAATGTGCTGTTTCAAATTCAGTGTCACATTTTATTATGATTCTTATCTATCCCGACGGTTTCCAGGTTTGCGCATGCATGCGTTACGGAAGCGACGGGTGTGCCCGCTTGTCAGGACGCTGAGCCTCCTCTCTGCCCGCTCTCCTCTCCATTGAGAATGCATTATCAGGCCCGACAAACGCCTGTGAAAAGCCCTTTATGGCACCTGAAGAAGAGTCCTGCACTGGTTCGGGTGACCCGCAGACTTTGAATAGCGCGGGTTTTGCGATTGCGAGCGAGACTTCACCGGTGCTGGATATAATCAGGAGCGGAGGAGTCAATTAAAAACGTCAACAGTGGATGATGTGCTTTTTTTGCACAACAATCTAAAGCACCAAGCCAAACAACAGATGTTGTAATTACCATCTAATGTTTCTAATTTTCCATCGTGTGCGGGTCGGGTGTCGATATCAATTTATAGCAGGTCTGATCGGGCTACTGTCGGAACACGGGTCGGATGCGGTTTGAAGTATTGCGGGTACGGGCGGGTGCAGGGTTTGTAAAATAAGACCCTTGCAGGACTGACTTGCACTGGCAGCCTAGCCGAAGGTCGGAAGAACGAGTCAATAGTTTGCTTGCTCATTGTAATCGCACGTAGCAGGTTGTGAAATCTTTGTCCTTCGCACAGACGTTTAAGCACGCTCGATAATCTCTAGGATCCTCCCCCTCGACACATTAGCGCCATTCCCTGTCCTTACACTCATTGGCCTGCTAAAGATTTCGGATTCATTGACGCGCCCCTTCCACGTTTAACGTGTAAAAAAAAGAAGGGCAAATTTAATTTTTTTTTTAAAAAAATCGATCGCACACTCTCAAATTCTAGTCGCAAAATGCGACCATTTGGTCGCAGTCTGGAGCCCTGCCCTAAGAACCCAAAGAAAGTGTCATTGAAGAAGAATGCTATTCCACGAGTGCAGCTAGTGGCTATGGATAGACTTGAGGTAAAGTGGTTTGCTTATTTGTCGTGTTATATATGATTGTTCACAATTGGTGTGGGGGAGGATGAGTCAGGAAACAAATTCATAAGTCCTAGAAGCCCTAACTTCATTGGAGAAAGTGAAAGATGATCTTGTGAGTTGTCCAGGTGGGCTAACCTCGATTAATCGTGAATAAGGAGTTGTGGTGGAAATCTTCGGACCCCATCAGCCATTTTCTGTGTAAACTGTGTAGAATAAACATGACCAATAAGCAAACAACTTTACCTCAATTCTATCCGTAGACACTTGCTGCACTCGTGGAATAGCATTCTTCTTCAATGATACTTTCTTTGGGTTCTTTGGGTCAGCAGCTCTTTTAGGAATGATGAAATGAAATGAAGAAATTAGCACTGCAGACATGGTGATCCTTCTGCATCAGCATCTCGATTTGCGTCTCAATGTCCATATTAAAAACAATAAGCCACTGGTCTACCAGAGATCGGTCATCCTATATATTATTTACAAATATAAATTACATTATAAATTCCAAAACTTTCCTCCTTGAGCTGAACTCTGGCGCATTCGGCAATCGACTTGAGTGGACTTCCTGTAAACACAGACCTACCGGTAATGCTTGTTAAACTGTCTTTTTAAATACACTCCGGGTTTGCAAACTTAGTTGTTGGTGCTTCGTTTTATGTGTAGAGACCCTGGTCATGCTGCAGAGGGCTTATTTGATGGGTTTTCATGCCAAAACAAAGACCCTGGGTTCAATTTTCGCCGGAATTACTCTTTAATTAGGTGAGTGCTGCATGCAGCTCTCAACAATTGTTCTTCTTAAGTTTTATTCTTTCTTTCTTTATTATTCTCTACAAACTTCTGCTTCTTTTCAGATTTTGTTAATATTTTATACTTTTTAAGATATTCTACTTTTAAACTACAATCTTTTTTGTAACGTGGGAGACAATGGGAGGAAGGCGGAGCCGTTTTAGGCTACCTTTACATGATGACGGTCTGAACAGAAGACACAAATGTGGCGTCGCATCTTCACTTTTTATTCTGCGTTTAGATGAGCGTTTTCGGGAGGAAATCTGCGTGCATACGGTGACGCAAAAGTGTGTATCATCATAATTCGATTGGGCATGTCAGGGGGCTAGGTGGTGCTGTGATACACTTTCACACAACACCGCCATGTCTGAGCACATTCGTAGAATCTTCCTTCTTCTCTTATCTGCGCCGCGAAAACAAAAACATAATTACAGATCCTTCTCTGTTCAGTAATACTATCTGTACATAGAAATTATTTTGCATTATCAG
>NC_044061.1:26179380-26229380 GCF_902167405.1 Gadus morhua | reverse complement strand
ATAATTCTTCTCATTTTAATTCTCTTATCAACATGGTGAAGTGCATCGGCTTGCCTTGTGCAAATG
The DNA here is from genome assembly GCF_902167405.1 of Gadus morhua. Lineage (NCBI taxonomy): Eukaryota > Metazoa > Chordata > Actinopteri > Gadiformes > Gadidae > Gadus > Gadus morhua. Next base: position 26,229,314 of record NC_044061.1, on the reverse strand, counting down.
ATTTTTTATTGATAACAACATTGGCATATACACTGATCAAAACAGGACAATACAAAAAAAGAGCCTATAGTGCAATTAAACGACTGCTTTGAACAAATGTCATTTGAACATAGCAGTCAGGCTACTGCTTCTTTGTTTTGAGTCAAAGAAAAAAAAAAAAAACGCCGTTAAATTTGGTTTGCGTTAACGCCGTTAATAACGTGTTTAACTGACAGCTCTAATATCTATATATCAGTACCTGGTCATCATGCGTGTGTTTCTGCTGGCTGCGGTCAGGACTCCGCGGGGCAGAGTCAAGGGGTAAGATAGCGTGTGTGCTCAGCATCGAGGGAGGTCATTCCCTGGACAGCAGCCTGCCCACTCTCCGGATGTTCTACCTGCTGGGGGTCCGCTCCATGGCCCTCACACACAACTGCAACACCCCCTGGTGAGGAGGACCTGGGTCACTAGAACATCATCTTCTTTAATTAAGAAATCATGGTCATGTGATTAAAAACGGGGGCTTAGTTTTAGGTTGGGTTAAGTAGATGGTGTAGTGTGGTGTAATGGGTTGGTACCAGTCGAAAGGGTCCGGGTTCAATCCCCGATGTCCACAGTCTAACTGTAGTTATCCCTGAACAAGACTGCGTAACCCCTACCTGCTGCTGATATGCATCTCCAGTCACTGGAAGCAGCTTTGCATAAAATGCGTTGATGATTTAACAACACACACATACTGACACACTCACCAAACATGTGAGGAGTTTCTTTGATGTTTCAAACTTGAACATATGTCTCATGAGAAGCCCAGGATATAAAGACATCTTATTCCTGAAATACTGCGTTTCTTCATGGATCTATGTTGTGTTTCAATCCTCTTTTGGTAGGGCCGGGTCCTCCTCAGATCTTTATAATTTCTATCAGAGAGAGAACAACACCCTCACTCTCTTTGGTCAGGTACGCTCCATCTTTACGTTGCGTTCTGTTCCTCATGCTTCACAATATTGTTCCATATTATTTGCGACAGGCATTGTTACCCGGGCTATTACGATCTTTACATAAAACCAAATCCATGTTTTACATGCCCCAATTAAAGCCAACAGGTTCTATTATCTACAATCCAGGGTTCCTGTTCCAGTTATTAGGGGATGTTTGTTCTCTACGTGTCGTAGTTTGAACTCCGTCCTCTCGTCTGTGGTCCGCCCTTTCTGCACATGCCAGAATTAAGGATTTTCTTGTTTCGTACTCATATCATGGATGGATAACTCTACTAAATTGACTTTTATATTAATGGGGGTTTTAATGAATGAAATCTATCTTAATCAAAAGTTGGAGTACCGTACCGTTTTTTTTGTATAGATAGAGGCGAAGCCCGAGTAAACTTCAATGTATTTTTCTCCTTACTTAACATAACAATGTCCAGCCACGCATACAGTTCTTCCTGGCTTCTACACGCCAGGGAGAACAAGGAGAATTCCCAACAAGACGAGACACGTCTGCTGATGAAAGGGCTTTGTAAAGCCCCATCACCGGTCGGATGTGATGGTGCTAATGCCTTGCTAGGCGGTGGTGCAGGAGATGAACCGACTGGGGATGATCGTGGACCTTTCCCACAGCTCCTGGGAGACGGCCAGGGCGGCCATCAGCGTCTCCAAGGCTCCCGTGGTCTTCAGCCACTCCTCCGCCTACGCCATCTGCAACCACAGCCGCAACGTCCCCGATTGGCTGCTGCATGAACTGGTATGAAAGTGTGTTTGTGTGTGTGTGTGGGGGGGGGGGATGTCAATCATTGGTATGGTGTCAATAGTTTTTTTGTATTTTTCCAGAATGAGTGAAATATTTATAGTTCTGTCTCCGCAGAAGAAGAACCGTGGTCTGATCATGGTGACTCTCTTCAGTGACTTTGTGGCCTGCGAGGGTCAGGCTAATGTGTCTTCTGTGGCCGGTAAGGAATCTGTGTGGATCAGCCAATCATCTGTTTCTGTTGTTTGTATGTGTGGTGAGTCTGTAAATGTTCTGAAGCCTCTGTTGACATGCTTTTATCGTTTTTTGCAGACCACTTTGACCACATCAGAAACACGATTGGAGCGGAGTTTATTGGAATAGGGGGAGACTATGAAGGCGTCCTTCGGTAAAAGAAAAAAAGGTTTTTAACAAGCAGCAAAATTACAAGTTCAACATAGATATGTGCTTGTTCTTTGTGCACCATTCTTACATTTAAGGACATTTAACCTAAATACACACATGCAAGGCGACAGCCAGCTCGTCGGCAGTATTAAGGGGGAGGTGTCTTGCTCAGGGACACCTCAACACTCAGCTAGGAGGAGCTAGGGGTCGAACTAGCGACCTTCCGGTTAGAAGTTAACCTCCTGAGCAAAGCCAACCACCATCAAACAATGTGTGTCTACATTCTTTAATTGATCAACAGATTTCCTTTGGGACTAGAAGATGTCTCCAAGTATCCCGTCCTCATCAAGGAACTGCTGCGCAGGAAGTGGCCCGAACAGGAAGTGGCGGGTGTCCTGCGACAGAACTTCCTGCGTGTTTTTGACGAGGTGGAAAAGGTGAGTGATCCCATCATAACCATCACATTTAGTGTTACTATCAAACCAATGTGATTCATCCTTATTATTTGACCTATTTTCTCAGGTGCGTGATGAGTTGAGGTTGAGCCCGCCGGGTGAGGCGCAGATCGCCCCGGAGGAGGTGGATCACCCGTGCAGACTGGTGCTCCGCCCGCCCCGTCCTCAAGCCCCCACCTCGGCTCCGTCCTCGGGACCACCACGGTTCCTTTCGGTCGCGCTCCTGCTGCCCGCCAGCCTCCTCGCTCTTCATTGATCCGGGCTGAAACTCGGGCTGAGGATCCTGAATCTCATCATGTATCGCTGTGCTATAAAACAAACCCTTAACCAAAACGTAGAGCCATCTTTCGAAAACTATTCTTTTATGATTCATTTTGATATCTTATATTTTATATTCAAGATTTATTTTACAAAACACTGTTTATCCTAATAAAGATATTAGCTGGACTGAAGATTATAAGATATAGGGTATCACTTTGGAATACTTGCATCTTTGAAGCATTAACAATGTAGTAACTAGACAATTCAGCATTTATACACCGATACTTCATGCATAATCAGTTAATTAAATTATTAATAAAAAAATGGAAGAACAAACTATTGACGTGTTAACTGATTATGAATAGCATGCCAATGAGTATTCATACTTGATAAATGAGAATCACTATAAATTCTTAAAGGTTTCAGTTAAGTGTTACCGAGATTTGGTGTATAACTTTATGGCCTTATAAAACTAGCAGAGTTCATGTAGCTATTTCTGTTAGACTCAAATCAGGCAGGCAGCACACACAATCTGCAGAGTTATGCTGTTTGATGAATAAGTATTTGATTGCAAGTGACTGTTATACATAAGACACTCAACTTAAGTTGACAAATCAAGGAAAAGCTATCCAGTTGACAAAATACAAGACTCCAGGCATTCCATTTCCTTGGTGTTTTATTTATTAATACAAAAGGTAGTCTTTCCCATCCACACTTCAATCTATAGAGTAAGAAACAGGAATGTGTGCAACAATGCCTGTGATGGCGCAGGAAATATATCTTGTTTCTAGTCCGTCAGATACAAAATCAAATAAAAATACATGTGTGGTGATTCCAAAAACTATTTATCTTCAAAACGTATTTCTTAACAATATAAATCCTTGTCGAATACAAAACATCCATAAATAAAAAAAAAACAAAGAACACCTTCAGCAATTGCTTTTACAATTCCCTTGCATCTACATTCACAAATAACATTTTAATACACGTCCATTACCAGCAATGACTTTTACAATTTCTCATCATGTTTATATCTCTCTAACCTCATTGTGGGGAGAACTAACAAATAAATAAGGTAATAAATACATTTCTGCTGCCAAGGCGCTGCTAAAAGCGTTGGGTGAGGCGCACTGCAGAAGCTAGCGTAGCAGAAGAAAGAAAGAAACCAATCCACTGTCCAGAAGAGTCCGTCTGACTGCGTTGTACAGAGTCCCTATTTAGTCGCAGGTGTATCTACACGCTAGCATAGTTAGCGAGCTTCTAACTAAGAAAATACAAAAAATACTGACATCGTTGATGGACGTTTGGTCTGAACGTGACTTGGAAAAGTTGGGATATTAACAGATATTTCTGAGAGAGTCTTCTTTTTGTAAAGGATCTCAGAAGTCGTAAAGCGAACACCAGTACCGCTGGTCATGTGTTGCTGTGTATCGCCGGGTCTGGGCCGAGGCCCGGCGAGCCCTTTATAGTAGTAGTATAGTAGTAGTAGAGTAGTAGCAGTAGTTAGGGTTAGGGTGGTTGGTCAGGAGTAGATGGTGATGACTTCCCGCCCCCCTCCTCGGACCAGCAGCACTCGCTCCAAGCCCTCGGTCAGAACCTCAAGGAACTCCATGTCTGACGCCAACGTTAAGCCAATCAGCCGGGGCGAAACAACACAGAAAACATGCATCACATATTCTATGCTGCTTGAGCGCTCCGCTCAACTACCTCAGGTGGACGCCTGGTACCGCCATCGCTCAGAGCAAGCAAAGGTCCATCATCAAAGTCAAAACAATTCTCTGCATTGGCACCGCAGCGGTGGAACGAGCTCCCGGCTGCCAGGAGAGTTGCTCACCGGCTACCGCAAAAGACTCAAGACCAGAGGCGCTGCATCCCATTAGGCATACCAGGCAATTGCCTTGGACCCCGGGCCACTACTAGGGGGCCCCCTAGAGCCCAAAAAAAAAAAAAAAAAAAAAAATCGCTCCATACCCCCCCCCCCCCCCGTCAACAATCGCTCCCCCCCCCCCGTCAACAATCGCTCCATACCCCCCCCCCCCCCGTCAACAATCCTCTGCCTCGGGCCCCCACACTCCCTAGAATCGCCCCTGCTCAAGACTCACTTGTTCAGAGTTCAGCTGGACTCTGCATAGCCTCCCCAATAACCCCCCCAACCTTACATACTTATTGTATAATGTACTTCCTTGAACTTAATGTCCGCACTTATTGTACGTTGTACGTCCTGGCACTTAAAAATAGTACTCATCATTGTGTAGCATCTTATCCGAGCTATCTTTGTTGTATACAGGGAATGGGTTAACCTAGTGATTGTGAGTGCTTGGCTCGGTTCTATGAACATCCTTACTGTACCCGACAGCGATATATGGTTTCTCTTTCTTCTGACAAATTAACTTATTTTAAGTCGCTTTGGATTAAAGCGTCCTCTCAACACCCTGAATTTAAATGTTAATGTAAGAGGAAGTAAGAAAAAATATTAGGTAGATGTTAGCTTTGTAAGGATACAGTTCTCGTCCCCGCCCGTGTCCCGGGGCGGGCCGGGCATGTTGAGCAGCACCAGGCGGGCGTCGTGGGACCGGTTGACGATCACCTCGTTCAGCTTCACCGCCGTGTGCATCCGCCTCACGTTGGACTGGTCCCTGGAGGGGGAGAGAGAGAGAGACAGAGAGAGAGAGAGACACAGAGACAGAGACAGAGACAGAGAGAGAGAGAGAGAGAGAGAGAGAGAGAGAGAGAGAGAGAGAGAGAGAGAGAGAGAGAGAGAGAGAGAGAGAGAGAGAGAGAGAGAGAGACACAGAGACAGAGACAGAGAGAGAGAGAGAGAGAGTGTGTGTTAAGGGTCCTTATGGCACTCACAGGGTGAGTGTCTAACGCTGCTTTCAGGCGTAACGACGTGATATGGTGTGAGATGCACTTTAAGGCTGAGTAAACCACCACGACACTTTGTGCCATTGGAAAATGCTCTGTATGTGTCTCAGAAGTGTTGGAACAATGCTGTGTTCATTTTGACAAAAATGAGTATGTCCTATGTACACACTGCATGTTACACTCCTCGAGTGTGATGTGAATTTTGACCATGCTTGACAATGTCGCTCTCACTTGCTCAAGGTAATACCAGTGTGTAGTTTTTCGAAAACCATTACGACTGTCACGACTTTTTGATATTTGAGGTGGAAAAAAGTTGTTCTGCTAAAACAGGCATTAAGTGTTCGGTCAAACGACGAAACCGATGAAGTCATTTATCCTCAGTCATTAAGATTCTCAAAACAGAAGTCGCTCCGACTCACGGTTTTAGGCTGATGAGCTCTCTGAAGTTCTCTGGGGCGTTGGTGTGGTTCCTCCTCTCCGCCTCACACTTCTCCTTGGTCCAGGTCATGTGGACCTTCTCCGTGGGAGACTCCAGCACCTCCTCCTCCTCGTCAGAGTACAGGCTTCCCATGCGCACCAGGGAGTGCCGGTCCTTCACCAGTTGGGCCTTCACAGGACAACAGAGGATCAGGAGAGATGAAGTTCTGGGAAAACCATGATTTTAGTAGCTTTAGTAACTTATTTATTTTTTACTTATTGCTCTGTTTTGCAGTTTTAAATTTTTTGGATTGATGTATTAGCTGCTTGATTTTAAATTGAATATCCTCCCCATTAAAATTGCATGTCAAAGACTCTTCTTTCATGCCTTGAAAGAAATTTTATTTCATATATTAAAGCCGAGGATAATGGAAACCAATTCCGGTGTAATTACCTTAAAACAGCTTGCTAAGTGCTTTCACATTATGAAATCAGTTAGCAGGCCTATTCCAGCCTGAGATATTTCTATCTCCCCGTAATTACAGACTTGATTTGAACAGTACACACCACGGTTGTAACATGTCCCCTAGCAGTTTTGCGACGGCTAAACCATTAAGACTTCACCACACTCCGCAACCTAATAGTTTGAGACATTCCCGTTTGAATTAAGCACATAGATATTTGTTGAATAAAACGTATTGACGACATGAAAAGCAAAAATACTTCTCACTATCTTTTTCATATTATCAACACTAGCTATCCTTACATTATGTACCGAGATAACATGAGATAATGATACAGAATCTAATAGTCTAATAGTAATGTAATCTTATCCCGCCCTCTCCTGAGGCGAGAAACATATTTGGCAACAAATAAGTTAAAATGATTATGCTCATTCTCAATGAGCCTTGACACGTACCATTCAGTGAGTGCTACGGGGACATAGGGTTGAATTGCAGACAAGAGCCATTGTGACAAAAGGTTTATGTTGCCGCTAAGTGAGTGGGTGCTGCGCACTTGACTTGAATTGTTAAAGGAGTTTTTGCCATCATGATAATAATGATGATGATTTTTCTGGCATAATTTACATTTTGAAGCTAGCCAACCGTTTCAACCCCAAACGATTTGATCGTCCCACTAAAAACATTAGGCCTATTCAAAAATTAAAATACAGTATGATAAAAAGGTTAAGAAACAACAGGCAATGCAAAATCACACTGGAATGTTGCGATGTCCCCTAGTACCATGTAGAAGGTAAAGGATCTGCCAGAACTCACCTCTCGGTCCCTCTCTGCACTGGACAGCCTCATCTGCCTCAGCATCTGAGACCTCTGCTCCATCATCAACGTCCGCTCGTACGTGTAGGCGGAGATATCGCTGTCGTGCTGCGGAATCAAGTGTGTGCGAGTATGAGTGTGATACACTGGTCCACTACCAGGACCCCTATGTCTCAGCATGGGATCTGAGCACGTAGACTCACCATCTCCACCACCTCCACCTCAGCCTCGATCCTTAGCTGGTAGAGGAAGGTGGCTAGGTCCTTCTTCATCTGGATGCTGTTGTCGTCCATCTGGGCCACGGTGAAGATGCGCATGTTGCACTTCCGCCACACCTGGAACACAGAAGCCAAACATTTTAACAACATTTAAATTTTTTCTTTAGACTCAATTTGGATGTTACTTTCATGTTTGCTTCTTTTTTTCTCGAGGGAGATCAAATACATCAGGTATATGAAACAAAATCAATTGTATTAACCAAACATTATACGCTGACATATATACTCTTTGTTTAGTCTTGATTACCCTGTCACTAAAAATCTATTCATTCATTCATGAACTGTAAACCATCCATAAATCAGATCACGTGAAGCAGTGTAGATGTGTCTATCAGATAACATGACTCATAATCATACTTCTAGAGCTGTGTTGAAAAAATCGATTTTCCGATTTTTAATCGATTCGCATATTAATGACCGATTATCGATTCATACGTCCAAAGATCGATTTTTTTTAATAAAAAAAAAAAAAAACATTAAAAAATTAATATTTTATATATTCATGGGAAATATTCATGGGATTCCCCTGAACACTTAGGGTGCTGCATATTCTTGAAAACAAATCTTGAGTGTGGTTTTAGAACAGATTTGAACATGCTCATATAGACGCCATTCAGTGCTTTTACAGTTTAAAATGTTCTGTTCTTATGTTCGCACTTTAAAGAAAAATGGTCAACGTTTACATTTTATACTTCCAGTTTCAGTACTTCTCAGTTTATTAAGTGTGAGCAGTTTTAAAATAAAAATGCTTTTGGTAGCAACCGCTTTTGGGTGAATTCTTAATTATTTTCAAGCATAATAATAATGCACTGGTTAGTGTCCCAGTAGGAATCCACTGTTGCAGATATAGTCACCTCAATGATGTCCTCCATTTATTGTCCTGAATTATCTTTCTTGAAGGTAGATTGACCCTTAACCTTTTCATCACTCTTCCAGCCATCAGTAACTACCAATACTTGTAAGATTTGCTGTTTAATATTGCTATAATACTAGTTTTAATATGTTGCTTCTCTACACAGTCATGAAGTGAAGGAAACGGTTCAAATACATTTTTCATTTTTAATAACATTAACCCCCGGATCGAATCGAAATCGGATCGAATCGGAAATCAGATCAGAATCGGATCGAATCGGATGGAATCTGAGAAAATCGGAAAAAAATCGATTCTGAAACTTAAAAATCGGAATCGAATCGATTCTTGAAATGTGAATCGAAACCCAGCTCTACATACTTCTATTCATAAAGGCCAGTACATGTCTTAAGGTTTAGCTATGAACTTAAAGAAGAGCTGTCTGGAGGAGTCCCTACTAGCGGTCACCTTGTGCTGCTTGAGCAGGAAGGGCAGCAGCATGAGCATGCCCCCGTCGTGTACGATCCACCACACGTCGATGTTGCCGTCGCTGAAGCGTTCGTGGTTGCTGGGGTAGAAGGACACGTTCTTGGGCACCATCAGGGCCAGGTGGGCGGCCGTGGTGCAGCGCACCGTGTCTGGGGGACGGACAGAGATCAGCCGTTAACAATATGAACAGGAACTGTGGATATCTACACCTGATGTGAGCAGTGGTGAGAATTTCCCCCCAAAAGACATATTTTTTAACTATATAGTATTCTATTCTATTTAACATATTTTATTATAAAAAATGTGCATGAAAAATATTAATTAATTTTTAGGACGTACCTATTGGTTAAAAATCGCTGCATTTTTTTTGTACTTTTTTTAATTTTAACAAAATAAAATAAAATGTAACTTCTTTTTTTTTACAACATTTTTTGGGGGATTTTTCAATCAAAACTTGAAGGACAAAAATCCCTGGTTCAATCTGAAACCAAAATCCCAGGTGAGCATCTTCAACCACAGAACTCAAAGGTTTTGTCCCTCTACACGTACTGATGAAGGTCTTCCAGGCGCGGGGGTCCTCGCTCTGCCTCCAGCCGTAGGGCCAGCCCATCACCACCGTGTTGTGCTTCATGCCCCCCAGGCCGCAGGACTGGATCAGGTGGGCAATGCCGTCCCTCACCTTGGAGGCCACCACCACCTGGCAGAAGCCCTTCACCCGCTCAATCTCCATCATGTTCTTGATGGCCTAGGGAGGGATGCGGCAGGGGAGACTTTAGAGGGATGAACCAGGAATTCTGCATTTGTGTTTATCCTTGCATGTCTTTATTACACTATTTATTTATTTATTTGTTAGTTCTTCACTACCTTAACATTGAAAATAATTATTTATTTGGAGTCATATTATATATTCAATCTAAATTTCTTCTTCTTCTTTAATATATTAAAAACCTTATAATATATTTTCTAAGCTTTGAATGTATGGGAAAGATTGATGTTGATTATTTTGGTGTTACTGCGTGGACTGCAGTACAGACAGTATAGCCCCGAACAAACAAACCAACAGAGCTAGCCTGGTGGGCCAGATGTCTGCCTGCTGTCTCTACCTGTTCAGACGCCTGTGTTTCCCCATAGCTCTCCAGGAAGTTCCCCTGGATCACAGAGCCCACGATGGTCAGCCCTTTGCCCGCCTTGAGCTGCGAGGCGAAGGTCAGCAGCCGGGGGTACTTGACATGGAGGTCTTCGTCCATCTTCAGCAGCACCAGCAGCTGAGGTCTTTCAACAAAGATAAGAATACACAAAAGACTGTGAGTAAATACTTCAACACATTTTAGTTTATTGACTTTGAATCAGATGTGGTGCTCTGAATCAGGCCTACTGATATTGAGACCATCTTGTACCTTCTATGTCATGCTAGTTCCCTCACAGAGACACTGGCCAAGAGTGTATACAAGGCTTTATAAGACACACATGCTATAGTTGGAGCTAAACAACAAGTGGCCTTGTTAAATATCTGTATAGCATAAAGGCCAATCCACTTATAACATTTAGAATATTCTCAAAACACAATGTAGGTTACGATAATGCGGCTCATTAATTTGTGATATCACAACTCATTTCAAGTACATTACAGCCATACTAGATGGATAACTAAGTATGATCTTGCAATGTATTTTTAATGTAATGCATTTTTAATTGTTCTATATGCAAGGCACTTGCTATATAAAATGCTATACAAATAAAGTGTAATAATCTAATTAATATTACGACCATCGTTCGTCTGACAAATTGAGTCAAATCAGGAGTTAATGAACCTACAGTGGCTCGATTCCCCGTCCAGCAGAGTGCTGTCTTATATATGTGGTGTGTGAAGTCCCAGAGTGCTGAAGTGTTTTTCATCTGAAGCCCTACCTCCAGTTCTTGGTGTGGGGCGGCCCGACCTCCAGTCTCAGCAGAGCGTAGCGAGCGGCGCTCAGTGACAGGCCTCTTATCCCATCGCCCCACTCCTTCTCTGCCCTGTGGTTCCAGAGGCGGACATAGGTGACAGATAGCGGGAGGGACACAAATGGAAAAACAGATACACAAGTCAACACAGACGTGTGGCGTATGGTAAGTAGCTGCCGCAGCACCGGCAGCTTGGTGCAATACAGACAAAGAGGGGAAAACACACAGGGAACAGTCCTCCACACAAACACACCGGCGAATAACAGACTGTACCAGGGAGAGAATCGCAGCAGGAGAAGAAGGAGCAACCTTTTGATAATGTCAAAAGCAAGTCGGTTTGGATTTGCTTCACCCTGCGGGTGACTCATGCCTTTGTAGCAAACGTGTTCCAGTTGGCCCGATCCTTTATGAGTAATTCCTTCCAAATTAGTGTTCCTAAACGCTGTTGTTTCAGCTGAAATAACGTGATCGTAAAGGGGCTTGCAGGGGCAAGTCCTCGCTGTTACCTACTGATAGCATCCAGGAGGTGGTTTCATTTTGCATAATGGAGCATCATCTCTGAGCAAAACAACGGAAGGCCCGGTGTGTTTGAAACCTAATGGAGACCATGGCAACTCATTCCACATCCAATAATGGACAGCATGCTGGGTAATTCACTGATACTGATACTGATGAATGTAGTTGAATATCTAAGTAAACTACATGTTCTCAATAGGCAACAAGACTACGTACTCCCCATCATAATTTCTTACAAAAGGAAAAAGGTATTATCATTATCGCACAACATTAATGACGTGGTGGAAAACGAAAAACCAGTGACTCACCCTTGGTACTCGATGTACTTGTAGATAAGGCCGGCAATGCCCATGGCCACGATGGCGTAGTACCAAGACGAGATGAACATCAGCGCCACGCACATGATCATTCCCAGGAAGGACAGCGCCCTGCGGACCAGTGGAACGTCACGGTCAGTACATTGGAATGGTGTCTTTATAATGGACAGTTACTTGGAGACACTGTAGTGGACGCAAACATTTTTGGTATCCACAGAGAGATGGACCCAGTGGTTCTCGTCTTAACCCGACATCACACCTCCACTCACCAGTGGTAGTACTTGAAGCGTGGCCTCCAGTTGGGTGTGCGCAGCAGAGTTTGGACGGCACACGCCAGGTTCACGAAGAGGTAACACATCAGGAAGAACCTGTTGGATCAACATGTATAGCGTTTATACACACTGGCGTCTGCATCGATGGAGCTCAAGGTTTACATTGCAGAGGGAAGATTTATCCTCTGTGCAGACGTTTTAGAATTGATCGCAGGTCGACATTATACTTTCAAATTTTGCATGTCTACGCATGTCTACGTTGTATTTTTGCATTTTTGCATCCTTCGGTATCTTGTCAACCATCACAATTCATCGGGTATTCGCATGAGTTAGCATGTATAAAACATGTTCAAAAGTGGGTGCTTGCGTGGGTGCTGACAGCACCCACACATTTCTCTGAGAAATCAAGAGAGATAGAGAGATTAACTTAGAGAGACAGTGAGAAAGAGAACGAGACAGAGTGAGAGGGAGAGAGGAACAGAGAAAGAGAGAGAGAGATAGAGAGAGAGAAAAAGAGAAAGAGTGAAAGAGAGAGAGAAAGAGAGAACGAGACAGAGAGCTAGAGAGAGAAAGTGCGTTAGCTCACATGGAAAGGATGGGGGCCACCATGTCCAGGGAGGCGATGAGGATGCCTAGTTCAGCGATGACCCCGGTCAAGAGCAGGGCCCAGGTGGGCTCTCCGTTGGCCTTACCATGCCCAAACACCTGGCACGGGACGGGAGGAGGACTAGTTTGAGTGCTACATAATGTTTGAGTGCTACATAATGTTGGGTGTCCACCAGGCTACCCCGTTTTGGGTTAGGGTCCGAGTTGTCCATGGGAACATCCCCGTTTATTTTCTGGCGGGTTTACCAAAGCTTAAACACATCATTGTAAACCATCGGGCCTGTTCTGCCCCAGGCCTGTTCTGCCCCAGTTTACTACAGGCCAACATTCACCCTGAGAAGAGGAGGCTAAGTGGAAATAGGTCTGTTTTCCTTTCAGAAATATTAACATAAGATGTTTGGTTGTGACATGCCGAACTACAAATTTCCCCGCTTTTTATTTCAGAGATCTCCTTAGCATAATGGCTGTGTTGTTCATCCCACGAGTGGTGTGCGTGTGTGAATTGTGCTCGTACCCGTAGGAACGGGATGATGTTGTCCTTGGCGATGGCCTGTAGGAGACGGGGAGCACCGGTCAGGGACTGGAGCCCTGCCCCCACGGTGGAGAAAAAGGAGCCAATCACGATGACCCAGGGTGACGGCCAGGACAGAGTTCCCACCACTAGATTCTTATTGACCGCGTCCCCAAACCTTCATACAGCCGCAGGGGAAAGGTTTGTAAGAGTGAGAGTCTTTCAGTACGTTATGATTACCTATGCTAGGTGAGCAAACTAATATGACTTGGCTTAACGCACTATGCGTACAGAAAAACAGATCTATTTCTCATATTCTACATTTTGATGACTTACTTGTCCCTCAGGACCACACCTTCGATGCAGGCCCCAAACAGAACCACAGAGCTGAAGTCTGAACGCAGCAAGTCAAGGAGAATACTCTGTTACAATGCTCTGTTACAACTTTACATCCTCTCAGATGACTGGATTGTTATGATTCATATTCTAAATAAAATCATCTCAGGCATACATTGACTGTCATTATCACTTCAAGCGGTGGTTAAGTGTGGATACAGACGAGCGACGTGGTGGTGATGGCCAGGATGGTTCCCACAGGGATGGACTTCTGGGCGTCGCGGAGGTCTCCCGACCGGTTAGACCCCGCCATGATGCCTACAGGACCCGGGGAGAAAGTGAACCGGATCAGCTGATTACATTGTATTCCAATGCATCCACATTGGAATACTTCATGCCTGAAGTTTAAATGAAGAAAGGCAAGAGAGAAAAGGTATTAATTGATTTACATATTCAACAATATTAAAAAATCCATTATCAAACCTTCCTCACTGAAGAATACTAAACAGGTTTGGCAATTTCACTTGTATGAAGCTTAGTATGAATCTATCCACATAAACACGGCTTAGGATTAAGAACAGGGTTAGGGTTAGGGTTGGTTGATAGGGTCTGGGTTAGGGTTGGTTGTTAGGGTTAGGGTAAGGGTCAGTGTTAAGGTTAGGGTTAGGGTTAGTGGTTCCTGGTCTTTATGAGCGCTGTGAGGCGAAGGCATCGTACCTGTAGCGGAGGGAAAGAAGATCCCTACCAGCAGCGTGAAGGATGTGGCGATGTCTGCGGTCACATACATGCCAATGCTCTCCGCCGGCCCCTTGGCATCCACCGAGGACAGGCCCGCTTTCTCCATCACGTCATTCTTCTGCATGTAGTCCCCCCACATGTTGTCTGACGCAGGCAGACAGAGAGGCAGACAGGCAGACAGAGAGGCAGACAGACAGATAGGCAGGCAGGCAGACAGAGAGGCAGACAGACAGACAGACAAACAGACAGACAGACAGACAGACAGACAGACAGACAGACAGACAGACAGACAGACAGACAGACAGACAGACAGACAGACAGACAGAGAGGCAGACAGACAGACAGACAGACAGACAGACAGACAGACAGACAGACAGACAGACAGACAGACAGACAGACAGACAGACAGGCAGACAGACAGACAGACAGACAGAGGAGTCAATACATTTGACATTGGAAGTATTTGGAACAGGTTCACTTGACAGATAAATGCACAAGAAGAAATTAAATAATAATTAACTTATTATAAAACTGAAAGTGAATTATAATGTCTTGTGGGAAGGAGGAGTCCACCTGAAAATAACTTTCCTCAGATTAAAAAATTCACCCAATCTGCCTGACAAAGTCCCACAGTGTATTATTTAATCACCACTGATAATGCCGCTGGCCAGGCCGGGGATGGCCGGTATCTCCGTCAGGTTGTTCTGGCTGAAGTAGTCGTCACACTGAGCGCTGCTCACGTTCCCCTCGGGGCAGAAGGACCTCCACAGCTGGCTCGGGACGGTCTCGTTGCCCACCACCACCGTCTTGGAGCACACGTCGAAGAGGTCTCTCTCCAGGGTTCTGTTGCCCAGCATGCAGACCCTGCAGGGAGACGGGACGTTAAGGTAGGACAAATACTAAAGTACTTAAGTACTACTCAAAGTCACAATGACCAGCGCCACAGGAATACCTACCACAACAATGATAAGTAACAGCTAATAATCAGTCCGGACATTTGGAAATCTATGGATGGATTAAAAAGGGATATGACATTGAGAAGGCAAAATAAAGCTGCCATTTCTGTTAAAGAAAGAAAACAACAAAATACCGAATTATGCTATTTAGCAGACAGCGATTAGTATTCGATTTAGAATTACAGTTAGGCATCTTGCTCAAGGGAAGCCTTCCAGTAGGGTGCAGTCATTGGGGGATCGAACCCTTCACCTCTAGACCCTCTGGTTGTTTATCAAGGTGGACTCACGTGAACTCCGGGGGGTGCGTGATGGACTTGATGGCACCGGCGTAGATGGAGAAGATGGAGATGATGACGCAGGCGAGGAAGAGCGAGGCCAGCTTGTTGACGTACTTGACGCCCACAAAGACCACCAGGGCCATGAGGCTGAGGCAGAGGGTCCCATACACCCTCATGTTGTTCAGCATGGCGCTGTCCCCGCCGTGGGGGCCGCTGGCATGGAATATGGCCGCCTGGGGGAGAAGGTATTTCTGGAAAAGAAGAAGAAAAATTAAAGAGTACATTTGATTGAAAAATAAAATATATAAAACAATCACTGACTGCAGCAACTAAATGTTAAATCGTAGTATTGTGCGAAAAACAGCTATTTTATTTCTGTTAAATATTTTTATCTCTGACCCAGCAGTCCATCAAGGTTATAGCTGAACTTCTTTGGGGGGCATAGAGCCTTGGCCGGAAACAGGAAAGGGGCGGAGTTTCACCCTGTTTCCTGGAGCGAAACTCAGATATTCTAACCAAGAAAACTAATTAGCACGAATGGAAGAAGCCTTCAGAAGGGGATTTAACTTAGTTTTTTCTGCAGTGGCCGGTCTTCACAGCAGGATTTGATCCAGCAACATGATTGGAAGAAAAAAATATGAGGGGAAGAAATGCAAACGCCTGTCCACGCAGATTTTAGCAGTTCTGCCGTCAGTCTTTAAACATCCATCGAAAGTCGGATGGATAAAAGGACAAAACTAATCGGCTTCACCTCTCGTCATTTACGTATCTTGTCAAGAACCACATCCCACAGTGGGCACGGTTGACGGCGTTCCAACATTCATCTTAGACAGCGGATAACAACTAACCAGGAAGATTTCTATAGCCCCAAGTATGTACATGGCAGCGGCGAAGGTGGTCCCCAGGTAGAAACACAATCCCACCGCCCCTCCGAACTCTGGGCCCAGCGAGCGGGAGATCATGAAGTAGGCTCCTCCAGCTGAAAAATAGGACCCGCCGTTACACACTCAGAATGACTCATAACTAATACCAGCACCGACACGCATTGTAAGTTCTGACTGGGATTATAGTGTTGTTGCAATTCATCCACACTTCGGCCTCGTACCGCCCGTTACTCTCAGTTATCCAGAGGGCTGTTTTGGGTTAACTTGTTCATCGGGGTTGGATTATTTCACCACACCGAATAAAATGTGATTCAGGGGTGGAGGGGTAGATAAAGGGAGAACTGTAATTGCAAATGTCTGTAGAGTGCATCATATTTTGTATCATAAAAACCTAACGATACAAGGGAGCGATAATACGGTATTATCGAGTTTATGGTATAATTACCTGGAACCACACCGTTCGTCGCAATGGCACTCATTGATATGGCTGTTAGCATTGTCTGTGAAGAAATGAAAAAATGGCCGATATAAATATAATGCTTTCATCTCTCATTGAGATCTTACATCAGCCGACGCTCCTACACTAACAATGAGAAGCAGGTTATTGAAGAAGCAAAAAGGGATAAATGTGTTGGAGGCTAAAAAAACACATGTTTAACGCTGATAGGTTTGTTTGAAATGATTCACATGCCACCCTGCCCTGACTTCCGTCACCAGGCAACACAGAGAGTGTATTCTTGTTTTATTGACTGTTGGGTGAAAGCAATGGATTGTGACCCAGATTCATATTGGAAACAACGACCACGTGTGTGTGTGTGTGTGTGTGTGCATGTGTGTGTGTGTGTGTGTGTTCGGAGTGTGTGTGTGTGTGTGTGTGTGTGTGTGTGTGTGTGTGTGTGTGTGTGTGTGTGTGTGTGTGTGTGTGTTGTGTGTGTGTGTGTGTGTGTGTGTGTGTGTGTGTGTGTGTGTACATGTGTTTGTGTGTGAGTACTTACACACGAGCAGCACATGAAGACGATGATGAGGGACTGAGCGATGCCGGCCGTTCCTACGATCCAGGTCAGCCGCAGAAACAGAATCACCCCGAAGATGTTCTGCAGGCAGGGCAGGTACACCCCCATCAGGGTGCCCATGTTGGGGGCCTGTCGGAGGGGAGTGGACTCTTAATACAACAGGGATGGAGTATCTCACACGTCACCAATTCATAACAGGTAAATACACACAATAGTTTATGTGATAGTTCGGGGTGTGAATAAAATCTAAAATGAATGTAATCTAATCGAATATTCGTGATTCGCTATTCATGAACTCAATCCACAGTGAATACGTGCACCTAATAGACACTTGTAACTAATGTTACACAGTACACCTTACAGGGAACATGTTTAGAGCAGGGAACATGTTAAGAGCAGGGAACATGCTTAGAGCAGGAAATATGCAGAGAGCAGGGAACATGTTAAGAGCAGGGAACATGCATAGAGCAGGGAACATGTTAAGAGCAGGGAACATGCATAGAGCAGGGAACATGCATAGAGCACGGGACATGTATAGAATAGAGTCATCAGATGACCTCTGACCTTCGGGGCCTTCTTGCGGGAGACGTTGGCGCTCTCCTCTTCCTCGTGCTCCCGGGCTCCCTGCGTGATGTTGGTGTAGTTGACCAATCGGCTGAGGAAGCTGGAGACCTTCGGACGTATGTCCAGCTCTTCCTGTAGGGAACAGAGGAAGGAGGTAGCCATGGAAGAGTTGATCCAATGCATGAATGAATACATCTCATAGGGGTGGGACATCTTGTTTGGGAATGTGTAGGCTACAGGTGGACTGCGGACGGACGGCAGATGGCTCAGGTGGTAGAGAGGGCTGGCTGGTCACCCGAGGGTTGCCAGTTCGATCCCCAGCTCCTCCTAGCTGAGTGTCATGGTGTTGATAATTATCTTTCTCTGATGAGGCGGCTGTCGCCTGGCATGGCTGACACCTCCGTTATTGTGTGAACGTGATTGTGACCGTGTGTGTGTGTGTGAACGTGTTTGTGAATGGGTGCCTTTTAGGTGTTTTTAGAAAAGTGCTGTATAAATGCAGTCCTTTTACCAATTAGACATTAGGATTCGACCCCCCAACCTTATGACTGGGAGTCAAACAGCGTACAATTGTGAAAAGTTAGTACTATTACCTCAAGAAAACTATGTCTACAATTATTTATATTATTATTCCTTTAACTAGTATTAACACTGCTACTGTTATAGCAGCACAACCAATACAATTAACAATAACAAAGAACCACATACAAAATAAATCAATTGCTCTTAGAATACATTTTCCATCTGCATATCTTGCGATCATTACGTTTAATGGCTGTGTGTCACAAGGTCCATAATAAGGATTATTGTGATGCGAGCTATTAGCTCAGTGGGATCAAAGCTAACAAGGTAAACAGCTGTTTGCAATAACAGGGGGCTGCGTTCCAATGTTAAGTGTCATGGCGTGGAGACGCAGCACATTAGCCTACACTGGAAAGTGCACAGCATAAAGCACTAACGGGGCGCATTTGTATCGCATCTATGTGAGCTCAATCATCACCATTGTGATTTGCACCACACTCTGCAACCATACCCAAATGCTCCTAACCTTTGTCCCATTCTCATTTCACTGTTTGATTTCCGAGAGTCCCCACCGTTATGTCTCTCTCTCTCTCTCTCTCTCTCTCTCTCTCTCTCTCTCTCTCTCTCTCTCTCTCTCTCTCTCTCTCTCTCTCTCTCTCTCTCTCTCTCTCTCTCTCTCTCTCTCTCTCTCTCTCTCTCTCTCTCTCTCTCTCTCTCTCTCTCTCCCTCCCTCTAGGCTAGTGTGGTTGTAATATGTTATGTAGGATGTTTCTTAGTAATGTGTAGCGTTTGTATAAACAGACCTCAAACAAGGCCAGATTCCGGTCGTAGAAGTCGTTTTTCCTGGCAGCATCCACATTATTAAGGAATGGACTATCTTCTTTGTGATTCCCAAGTCCTAAAAGAGACACATTTGAGCGACAAAGTAAGAATTGCTCAACAATGTATCATATATATACTTTGATGAAAAATACAAAACATGTCAACACATCCATGTTGAATCCAATTGAACAAATATGATTAATTCATTGTATGACCTTAGTAATTTATGCAACCTGCAATTTTGAGGAAACATATTATTGTTGTTTTAGGATGTCATTATCAATTAAGTCATTTTTTTAAATGAAATGTATCGAGCAAAGCAAGCAATATATATAGTTTCCAGTTGTACAGTCAAAACCTTTTTCCAGTTACAGTGTTCTGCACAACATTCCCCAGAATTTGAATTACACGGTTGACCTTCAAGTCAAAACATAATTTTCCAAAGCAGATTTTGAGCTGAGAAGCTTAAAATCAACTTACAAGGGATGGATCTCAAGAAACTGTGGCGAACATTGCCCTTGCCGAACCACTGGCAACCATGTCAACGTAGCTTAGCAAACTTGAGGCAACAATTACTGTTGTAATCTAATTTCATCGTCAATAAAATCCTGCATTCCAGGGGGGGGAGACAATGCAGCAGAGAAAAGCTGAGCGCCTAGAGCCAAGAAAGTGAAGCTGCAATTCACACACACACACACACACACACACACACACACACACACACACACACACACACACACACACACACACACACACACACACACACACACACACACACAAACACACCTCATTAACAAAAAAACTAGCATGTGATCTGTGGGTTATTAGAGCATGTAGAGTTTGCCACTAAAACCTTCCTGCTGAATTCAATTACGCGACAACAAAACACTCCCAGCTCAGTGGGCATGAAACAAAGTACCGGAAGACCCTCGGCGGTGCTCTCTGCTGCCTGCATATACCTAAAGTACAGCTGCTGCAAAGTGGAGCTGGCTGCGTCCCCGTAGAGCCCCTCCACTCACCTGTGGTCCAAACCCCCTTGTAACTGCTGTTGTTGTGGGGCAGCATGGTTGCTGAGGTCCCTAACTGGGCTGTTGTACTATGATGTACTACTACTCCCTATGATGTCGGCTGTGGTGCAGCACTGTGCTCTGAGCTGCGAGGGGAAAAGTCAATCACCATTCAGGACACACAGCATCACCCAGGGTCAACAAACAACCGGAGGCCCCGGCACGCACGCTCATACACACATGGACACCCGGACACACACTATAGTCACACGCAAACACGCTAACAGACTGTGAGATCCAACACAACAGCTTTCACTGTAAGTGTTTTTCATCATAAAAAGAGGTTGAGTTATGTTATAAATTTATACAGGCTAATAGTGATGCATAATATGCCAGAAAATGCTGAATACTCTTGCAAACAAAACAGGGAATATGACCCCTTTTAAATACAAAATAAAAATTCCCCCAAAACGGTGGCGATCTTGTTTGCAAGATAAGACATAAGCAATGCTTATGCTGCCCTCTAGTGTATGAATGCTCTTAGTGGCTCTTCAGGAATATCAATAAAAACAGAAAACAATTATTTGATGCAGTGCTCAGTGTTGGATGTGGCTTTCTAATGCAACATATTTTGAGGACCTGTATCATGACATGTTCCAATCTTGAAGTCAAAAAAAGAAAAGTTCAGGCCTATATTTGCGATGCATTCAAACATTGATCCAGTTGTAAAGGAAATGAGTTCAGGCTCATACCCCATCAGAGCTGGTTATTCATGTTTACGTACATTTTAACTTGTTGCTGTTGACATGGTAACGCTGTAAGATTGCCACAGGGCCCTATGTTCACTGCATGGAGCCCTTAATGCAGTGCACAAGGTCAAAGGAGCTAGCGAAGGGGTGTTTGGTGTGTGTATTTGTGCGTTCCTGTGTGTGTGTGAGTGTGTGTGCGTGGCTGCGTGTGTGTGTGTGTGTGTTTGTGCATGCCTTTGGTGGGGGAGGGGGGGAGGGTCTCCAGCTAATAACTTCACTTTGGACTTCTAATTACAAAGATTAGGGATTAACTCTGTTACAAAGTCACAAACACACACACACACACACACACACACACACACACACACACACACACACACACACACACACACACACACACACACACTGGAGCTTGCCTGCCATGACAGCCTTGTGTCAGGGCACACAACGGTAGCACAGGGGATTTATGCTAGCGTGTTTCGACAAGTCACTCGTTGGTCTCTCCTCTCTGAGAGACGATCCACCACCTCTCCGGGGCTGAAACACTATCTGAGATAGCTGGGAAGGTAAGAGTAACCGCACAAGCAGGTTTTGGAACAAGCTGAGGTATTTTAATTAAACTGCCTCCTTGTTTCAGGCGACCACCCCGGTGCTGATGAACAGATGAGCGCTGTGTATGAGTGATGAGATGAGTTGTACGGGACATCGAGAGAGCATGTCACATTAGTCCGTGACATGTCGGACCTTTGGATGGAGATGATGTCATGGGATCACACTGACCCTTCTATGGCAATTACAGCAAGTCAATATTAGCTGTTGGACTATAGAAGCAGGGCACGGTGTCTCCTTGAAGGCTGTGATCAATGATCATCATTTCCGAAATATTACACCGTTGTGATGATAATGAATATCACCCCTCAGCATTAACCCCCAGAACTTCTCCAGAATGTTCTGGGGTTGGGAGACTTAGTAACCAACAGGCATTTGTGCAGATGGGTATCAGCCAGAGAACGCTACATCATCAAAGAATCCAACCTCCCTTCAGGCCATCCTCAAGAACTTCCCCAAAACATAGGACTAGTTAGCTAGCTTTAGATAAGGGACTGCCTAAATTTGCCCAAAATGCTTCTAAAATACATTGCCAACCCTATAGCATTAACAGCTCTTTGACACAGGTGGCTGTTTCGTCTCTTCAGCTGACCTTGGGTCTGATAATCAACCGAAAAGATGGACACAGTGATATGAATTTGATGGGCCTTTCATGGGCTAGATTAGTCCTAATTAGAGTACAGTTTGTATGACAAATTGGTCATGTGAAAGTATATTTCAAACCCAAGACCGGATCAGGGAATCACAACCGAGACGTCCTGGATGAGGTGGTCTTATAGGTCTCATATCGTATACACAGTGAGACGGGTACCCTGTTGGGTTTTGCATGGTGAGAAGGGAACTGTCATTACCATGACATTAATGATGGACACACACAACCCCCACTGCTCAAAACTTCACAAAACATGTCTTGTGTGATACGAAGCAGTTGTCTCTAAAACACGTGAAGCTGGGGCACTAGTGTCCTGTACGGCATTTTAGTAGTGGCACCAACTAAATAACACATAGTGTGTTTGTATGCCTATGTGTGTTTGTACGTGTGACTGTTTGTATGTCTGTTTGTGTAGGGGTTAAGAATAAGCCCTTTCTACCTTGAGCCTCTACTTCACAACATCTCGGCCCTGATAACCAAAGAAACCGCCAACACTGTCACTGCATAGCCAAACTGGGATTCTTCAAAAACACATAAACATAGATTTTGTTATTAATAAGTTAACT
Organism: Gadus morhua; assembly: GCF_902167405.1. Classification (NCBI taxonomy): domain Eukaryota; kingdom Metazoa; phylum Chordata; class Actinopteri; order Gadiformes; family Gadidae; genus Gadus; species Gadus morhua. The sequence goes on along the minus strand of NC_044061.1, from coordinate 26,206,457 downwards.
GACAAATGAGGGGCTTTATTATAGCTTTTTCCTTCTATTTATAACCTAGTGAGAAAAGTCAGCATGCCAGGACTGTTAGAGCCGATTAGCCGTGGAAAACAATATCGCTCACCATTAGCCCCTTGGGCTGTGAAAGCTGCTTTGCTGAACATCCTGTTTAATGATCATTTAATACTGAGAGGCAGAGAAGTCATGCAGTTTAGCCCACTCTACCATGGGGTAAGTTGCCAATAAAACTGTTTGCGTGCGTGCGTTTGTGTGCATCTCTCTCCGTGCTTCTTTGATGAACAAGTGTATAAAGCGTAATGATGTACAGATGTCATAAATATATGAATATCTATGTGTATAAAACGTAGGTCTCTTAGCCAGGCCCTCAGTTTAATTTCTTGGTGGCTGAGCTAATAATAGTAATATCAGTTTATTAGTCAGTATGTCATGGTTGTCACCTGTGCTATTACCTACTCAATAGAAGTTTGAAGTATAACTTCATCCAATATTTGCCGAATTGACCAGATGTCCAACCATGTCGTCACATGCAACAAACACCGCTCAAATCAGTTCTGCAACCCTTCAAACGGCGTGCAGGAACATCATGGTTCCTTGATCTGGAAGACTCCTATCACAAGACCAGAGGAATGCCAGCGTGCGATGCAGCGGTGCATGCTAGTTCTTGACTGGCGCTAATGATGAGGAAAACGACAGAAAAAAAGTCTAGAAGGTCACGAAATGTGAGAGTCGGTGGATCAGTGTTGATGTTTTCCGGGCTGCATAGTAATGCCATTGAAGACAGCATGGTGTCTGTCATTAGCAGAGAATATCTGTTCAGTATATTGAAAAGGAATCCACTGATGAAGCTTCAGACATCCCTCTGATAGGAGTATTTAACAGATGGTGCGGCAATTATGATAACACTTAAAACCAGTTTGCAAAATAAGCATGGATGTCTCCGAAAGCCTGTGGAAGAGTTCTGTCTACTTCTTAGGGAAAGCATTCCACGATATACCATTCAGGAGAGCTGATCCAGTGTCTTTCACTTTGTCTCAAGCCTCACAACAGCCGTATAGAATGCTATGTTCTTTGCACATACCATAGGGATAAAAATACATATTAATTTTGCACAGAAGTTTGTTTCTGGAATGAGAGCATTAGGATGACGATCAATCTGTTGGCCTATTTAATTATACAGCACCGAACTTTAAAATGGCTCTGGGTATTATCTCTAACAATTAATGTCAATGTCAATGTTCAGTATCCAGGGTTATTAAACAGATTATATTTCATTCGCAAATGCATTGGTAATATAGGATATTTAATATTTAGTTGTATTGTAAACAGCACCAGTATCCATATCCATAATTAAGATCTTATGAAAAACTATAAGAAAAGTGATATAATGTGTTTGTCCTTTCCTGTCCGACCTAAAATGCCAGAACCTTGGAGTCTGTCAGCATGAACTCATTTTCCAATAGGGTCACAAGGTATCCCTGTCCTTAATCATGAGTGGCCAAGTTTAATACGACCTTCAAGGACACAAGCAACTTCGCTAGCCTCAGGGAATAGTTTAAGGTAAGGGGAAAAGGAAGGGCTTCCTGCTGTTATAAACCGATTATCTCAGGTTTATTTCAGGTCATATTTGTTGTGCCCTATTCTGTTTCACTGATTTCTCACAAAGGTTTTCAAAACAACCTGAAATGTTTACCATTTACCCGATACATTACGGCAACAGCATCGCCAGTCATTCTTGACAGCTGGTCCAATAGAAGAATATCAAAAGTTCTTAAGTTCAGGCAAACACTGAACAAACAAAAGCGACCACATGCTCACCTATTATAAGGGCGCTATCAGTTTGAACAACCAAATTAATCAACTGAGAAACTCAATGCAATATCAACATATCAGCATTCAACATGCGCCCCCAAAATAAACGCTATAAGTCTTTATAAACAGACAGCAGCATGTACCCGCACACACACACCCACATATCTATCATGCCCTCAGCATGCCTGACCCCCACTGCCCTGTGAACATAGTCTTAAGCCGTTTTGTATGATATATCTCAGCATACGGTGTACAGGAGTATCATATACACCATGTGTTTGGACTGGATCAGAGCGAGCCACTGTTCTTCCAGAATGTGTTAAACCTGAGGAGGGACTGACTCTGAACTCTTCCAAAGCAACACTATCTGGCAGACAGCCCCGTAGCTCCATATAGGAGAAAAAAAAACAGTAGTTGGGATCTTTACGGCTCAGATGCCTTGGTGTAGGTCACTGGGGCAGCAAGTTGGGCTTTTGTCCACTGGTCTGTCTGCTGTTTCTAACGTTTCCTGATGCAATTGAATGAAATAAGGGCTGTAAGCATGCACAGTGTTGCCACGGTGTTAAAAGATCTCAAAGCATGGGCACATGTAAAGATGCAACTTATTTTATTACACTACATATAATGTTTTGTAAAATAATCTAATTTAGCACATGACACCATCAAATAGAATGTAAGGATAGCATATATGCACAAGGAGGAGAACGCAGTTTCCGCTAAGACAGTTTGAAGTGTGTACCCAGGCCAGCAGTTCACAGAGAGACACAGATCCAGCACATGGCCGGCATACTGCACTGGTCCTCTAGTGGAGGGCAGCTCAGCTACAATGGCCACAGTGTTCAGTGAGCAACGGGGCACAGAGTTGTGTTCTCAGACCTGAACAAACTCAGCCCTGTGACAGGCTAGCAGGACGGGACATGACACTGGGGTCCTTCAGCATGTTCCATACACGGAGCCACCACACCCACCATGAAGTCACGCTTCATACGTCCGTTCTTGGAACACACATCTGGCACATCGGTGTTGTTTTTATCCGGTTCCACCCTCGACTAACACGATAGGAAAGTTGAGTTTCTCCATCACATCTTTTTATCACTTTCAGGACAAATTTAAAAAAACGATGTTTATTCAATGAAGATGAACCCAAGGATTATACCGGTCAGGGAGACCAAACCTTCCTTAGAGTCTCTCCTGCCATCACTAAAACTTCCGTTACCGCTTCAATTAAGCAAATTCTCTTTTCAGGACCTGTACTTTCTTTTAAATATTTTGCAACAGGGGACACACAACGCTACTGACAACACATCACCCACATCCATAAGGTTATGCCAACTGAATTTTAAGAGTTTTGTTTGAACTGGAGAAGCCGTTGTGATCATTTCCATAATTAAAGATATTCTATCACTCGCTCTCTCTGGCTCATGTGTTGAGGCAATAGAGCTTAAGTCTTATTCAAATGCTTTAGGACATACTGTTGGTTTTCTTTCAAATGGAAAGGCAGTGGGATCAGAGGCAAAAAGAAGTCACTGGAACAAATTGATCAGCCCATAGCCATAGCCATAGCACATAGCTAAACTGTCGGGCCTTAATCTTATCAATATTCTCCATGCTTGAATTAACATTTCATATTTCTTTCATGCACTTCTTTGCATTCGAGGGACTTAGTATCAGAAAACTTTGCAAAAATGTCCTGAAACGCACTCCCTCCTTTTAACACAGTTTCATACGTCGGATAGACTGATAGACACATGTGCTGACAGACAGACAGGCAGACATACGTGCAATCTGACAGGCAGGCAGATAGACAGACAGACAGACAGACAGCACGTGGGACAGACTTGTGTGTCGTTAACGGTGGTTCTCCTGGTTAAAGATTAACCGTGCTCAATGAGTTTACACGACCTGACATGGACTGTCAGAGAGGTTTACTGGCAGCCACGCAGCAGTAAATGAATGGGCAGCCAATGTGTGCGACCGCGGCCAGCCCTGTTCCATACAGTAGTAGACCTCGGGCCGGCCCACCCAGCCATGTCACGGTGCAGGGGCTGCCACTCCCAAGCCTGGCCTTTTATTAGCCCTCTGCCTGGCTAAGCCTTGTCTCTAGTTTGTCCCTTTGTTTATTTTATGGTTTTGTTTGCGACTCCACAGTCCACCCAAACCACCATGAACCCAGCAGTCATGAAATCCAATCCAGCACCAACACAAAGACTCTCCTTCTGTGTGCCTCCGGCTCTGTGTGAAGGAGTCAGCCATATCTGGTTGTCTTAGTTGCTACAGTACACAAATGTGGAAACAGAGAGGGAGAGAGGGCCAGACAGACAGACTGAAACAGGCTGAAACAGGGAACTGAAACCTGGGGTGCTTTGCACTGCGTAGTGGAGCTGAGTGCGCTCAGCCTGCTCTTTGTCAGAGGAAATCCTCTCTTGGCACAAACACAGCTCCATCTTTTGTCCATGGGAGCGCTTGTTTTCGAGTTTTTTAGTTTCCCCTTTGCTGTAGGGCTGTGCCCCTGCCAGTCCCTCGCTCTCCCCTCCCCCCCCCCCTCTCCTCCCCCCTTCTCCCTCCCTGGCTCCTTCCCAGGAGCTTTCGCCTCCCACATTGTAGTGTCTTTGTCCCTATTCCCCATACATCTTTGAGAGGAGTTTGGGGTGTAGGGTTGGGGGTGGGGATCATTGTAAGGGTGATGGAGCAGACACATGCCCAAGTTCTGTTGAATTCGGGGTTCATCCAATATCACAATCTTCTCTGCTTCCTTCCCTGTGACAGCAGTGTCTCCGAGAACATACCCTCGAGTGAACTTAAAAACAAAAAAACTTTCTGCTGGGAAATAAAAAACCAAACAGTGCCTGTTGACCTGAGAGATCACCATGGAAACCATGAGAAACCAGCTGCTCAGAGCACTCGCTAAACACTTATTACCAGCTCCCCCCCCCCCCTGAGGACGTGTCTTATCACCCCCCTCCGGATGAGATAAGTGTTCCCGTGAGCGAGGAAACAAAAACAAAACAACAAACATGGTAGCCAAGAAGCCAATCGGAAGCGATTAGAAGCGGTTGCTGTAAGTCGGCGGTGCCTTGGGGGCTCCTCACCATCAGAGCTGGCCGTGTCCTGGTGGCCCGGGTAGCCTCCGCCAGCAGCATCCCTGTGATCCACCCAGTTGAGCCCTTCCAGGCTGTCATAGTGGGACTGGCCGCGGTCCTCCACCGGCACCACTGTGAAGTGAGGCATGGCTGGTTGTTGTTACTCTTCTTCTTCTTCCTCTTCTTCTTCTTCTTCTTCTTCTTCTTGTTTTAAACTCAGCCTCCTCCTTTTGGGTGTCTTTAGGCAGCACTCCTACATAACGGGCTAGCTGTTAGCCACCCACAGCCCAACTCTCACTCAGAGGCTTCAGAACTACATTCCACTACTCTGCGCTCACTTCCTCCGCGGGACATTAACATACTGCCCGCCCACACTGCCGGAGACCAGCCCCCTCCCGGAGCCGCTGGGAGAGAGGAGGCAGTGGTGGGGGAGCGTTTGTGTGTCAGTGAGTGGGTGTGTGTGTGTGTGTGTGTGTGTGTGTGTGTGGGTGTGGGTGTGGGTGTGGGTGTGTGTGTGTTTGTGTGTGTATGGGTGTGGGTGTGGGTGTGTGTGGGTGTACATTCATTTGTGTGCGTGTGGGGGTGTGTGTGGGTGGGGGTATGTGTGTGTGTGTGTGTGTGTGCATGTGTAGGTGGGGGTTTGGTGTGTGGGGGTGTGTGTGGGTGTGTGTGTGTGTATTGGTGGGGGTGTGTGTGTGTGTGTGTGTGTGTGTGTGTGTGTGTGTGTGTGTGTGTGTGTGTGTGTGTGTGTGTGTGTGTGTGTGTGTGCGTGTGTGCATGGGTGTGTGTGTGTTGGTGTGTGTGGGAGTCTCCCAGTGGGGATCATTACAGAGGCATGTAGAGTGGAGAGAAAGAGAGAAGCTTCCTGTGAGAGTGTGTTTGTGTCCATGTCTGTGTTTATGGGTGCATGCGTGCTTGCATGTGCATTTGTGGGTAAATATGTATGTGTGTGTGCGTGTGTGTGCACTCACCAGGCTGGCTAGTGCTCACAGACTAGAGTAACTGTTTAAAGTTCATACAGCCAGCCCACTATGTGTGCGTCGGTCCTTTTCCTACCAAAACAGGAGCGCAACGTGGCAGTTTGGAAAATGACCGAGCCCTGCAAACGAGGGCCGACTGACAGCGTTGAGGATCAGTTCCTGTGTGTCACTGAGGTCACCGAGGGCACAGGGGAGTATACTGTTGTGTTGTCTGGATACCAAACACAAGGCTGAGACTTCCCCAAATGTCTCTTTTGCATTCTCATGTACTTGGTGGGGTGTTAATGGTTTTCCTGGCATGGTACAGCAAGGTTGAGCAAGACTACAATAATCACTTCTGTTTGTGTTTGTGTTTTTGTTCTGGGGTATTCAAATTATGTTTCTTCTCGGTCTGTTTACTTGCGCCAGCTTGCAGAATTTTCTTTCCGCAAATCACCTGTTGCCAAATAAAACATCACACGGTATCATTAAAATACAGTTGTTCTTTTTGCAGTAAAACTGATTAATCCGTTTCCAGCCCTGGTTTGGGGAAAAATTGCAAATGCGCAACATTGTTTTGACAAAATGCTAAATTATGACAGTGATACTTTGACCTTAATCAAACTGAATCAGTGTTTCATGAAAACATATCAGCAAATGTTTGATTTTGTACCACTGTTTACTTGTTGCTGGAAATTGCCCAGGGTCTATTGCCTAGCAACTGTTAAAGTTGAAAATGTGAATTCCTCCTGTTATTCAGAAGATATACTGCCTGACCATAAAGAGAACTACATCAAAGGCAACTTTCTAAACTGTTTGAGAAAATCAGCTGACATATCTATGTGTTAATCAATTTACTTGGTTTAAAGACAGTAAAGTACTACATTGAAACCAAACAAACACAGATAAAAAAAAAGGGATAAAAATAAATGTCTACATTCATTATGGGGTTTTCCCTGTCAGTTTGGATAATGTATTGCGGTGATATGTATATTTTCTATTTCATGACGAAATATACGTAGTGTGTTGAAACTAAAGCTCCAAATAGCCTTGTAATAACAAAGGCTTTCTTCTCCAATGTAATTAGTGTTCCCTTACTCTTCTCCTCAGCCTCAAACACGTTCTATCTCACTGCCTCGGTTTTCCTAACTGGCCTGTGTTTACATTGCTATTACCGTATCGACCATATAAGGTCTTTCCCTGCTGTCCTTCCCCTGGGGGGCGCTGTTTGGCATGATGGGGTCAGTGAATACCAGGTGGGCCAGCCTGACGCGCTCCGTTATCCCACTCACAGTGGGACGAGACGACCGCTGATCCAAAGGGCGGCTTCCTGGAACCCAGGGCCCTCGAGGGGTCGTCATCGCTGTGTAAGCGGTACGGAGAATAATCTGTCTGTGTATAAGGGTGTGTGTGTGTGTGTGTGTGTGTGTGTGTGTGTGTGTGTGTGTGTGTGTGTGTGTGTGTGTGTGTGTGTGTGTGTGTGTGTGTGTGTGTGTGTGTGTGTGTGTGTGTGTGTGTGAGTGAGTGACTGTTTGAGTGAGTGACTGTTTGAGTGTGTGTGTGTGTGTGTGAGTGTGTGTGAGTGTGTGTAAGTGTGTGTGTGTGTGTGTGTGCTTGCGTGCGTGCTCGTGTGTGTGCAATTGTGTGTGTGCGAATGTGTGTGTGTGCGTGTGTGCGTGTGTGTGTGTGTGTGTGTGTGTGTGTGTGTGTGTGTGTGTGTGTGTGTGTGTGTGTGTGTGTGTGTGTGTGTGTGTGTGTGTGTGTCTGTCTGCCTTAACGCAATTATAATGGATTTCTTAAGTAGTATTAAGCTTCATATCAATGGGTTGAATTCCAAGACAGCCACTAATATAATGGTGGCACTTGTAAGTTACAGGCTGTCGTAAAAAGTACAAAAAACCCTAACATGTAAGTTGTTGTTTGCCCACTAGATGGCAGCACTTGAAAACAATAGTCTCCTAGAATGTGGCCCCGTCACAAGTTATCTGTAGTGTTTTGGTTTTCAGTAAAAATAAAATTTATAAAAAACAATGTTTTCTTAGAACCACTGAATTTGCCGTCCGGACTCGTTTGGTTCCAACACAAAAATGGTTCAAAAATGACAGATTGTCTGCTGGATCATGACTTTAATTAAACAAAGAAAACCTTATATTGAATGATGACCGGTCCTGTGTAACCTTTTAAGGACCAAAAGATGAGTCCTTTCATGGATACGCACAAAGCTACTTGTTATTGCGTCCAATTATTTTTCCTTCTCACGGGATAACAGCATTTTTGTATGAAACACTCAAAAGTCCAGCTCCAGCAAGGCATGTTTTGTGTCAACAATTGAAGGAGTGGTACTTAGCACGATGGCCTAATCTAATTGCTTGTGAAAGCCACGGCGTCTCTGTTTCTCTGCTGGTGACATTGATTAGGATGTCCTAATACCGCGCGCCTAAGGGGCTCAAGTCAATCCAATCACCCTTTGCCGCTTTCATTAACTTGACAGGACCCCGGAGGCCCTTCCACTTTTTCCTTGGCATTCAACCGGTGAGATCCGGGAACAAACTGCCCTCACGGAGCCCCATGCGACGCTCTGGTGACGGGATGGCTGGCGGTGGCGAAGACAGCCCCCGTTACCCCGCTGTGCCATGCCAAGAACACGCCAAGAACACGCCTCACGCCACACCTCTAGTGTGTGTGGTATAGCAGACGGACAGCTCTATGGTTTGACCCGAACATGAAGATTTTAGTTTTTTCAAAATTTGCCACACTTTTAGCGTGTGTTGTTGATTCCCTACTGGATAGCATTGTAGAGTGCAGTTTTGAAAAGGGCAACCGTTTCTGGTAGTGATTGTTGTTTTTGCTCGGGTCAATGTCGCTCTCTCTCTAACCCTGTGACCCTTCTGAGCAGTACACAGGTGAAGACATAGCTGTACACCCAGTACTGGGGTTTGGGAAAGACTTGATATCCTTGAATGCTTTGTGTTACCTTGAAAGCTCATATGAGGTTAGTCACTTAAATGCGTGGCAGCCCTGCATTGTACTTAAAACACAGACAGGACATCTGCGATAAGGATAGTTATATTCGATTGTTTGGTCGCCTGTACTCAATCCCTCATAAGGTGTTCGGGTCTGTGGGACCCGTTTTCAGTTTTTAGCGATGATACAAATAATTATTTTTTTGAAATAAGATTCGTTGGCTTTGGCTCATTTTCTTTTAGGAACATGAATCAGAAAACATTTTCAAGGACCCCCCCCTGTATACCCCCCCATCACATTTATATTACACACAGGGTGTTCGGGTCCCGGAGCTAGTTTAAGTGTGGAAATCATAGGTTCTGTGCACCCTCATTTTCCCTTTCTCCTCTGTGTGTGTGTGTGTGTGTGTGTGTGTGTGTGTGTGTGTGTGTGTGTGTGTGTGTGTGTGTGTGTGTGTGTGTGTGTGTGTGTGTGTGTGTGTGTGTGTGTGTGTGTGTGTGTGTGTGTGTGGAGAGTAAAGCAGGTGAATGGGCCCTTGGTGGTGAGCACCCACAGTGTGCACCCACTGTTCCCGCACAAGGTTGCAACATTGGAGCACCCAACACTATCTACACCCATATTCCCACACATTTCACCCTCTGTCTTGCGGGAACCAAGCTTGGGGATCTGACACTATAAAAAAGCTCTGTCAGCGTGGTTCCATACCACAACTGATCAAGATGGCAAAGCGATTCTCTGTTCAGACTGCCTTACAGTTGATATTTGAAGAGACAGAGGGTTTTGATGGTGATGCAGAGGAAACAGTTTCAGAAAGTGAGGATAACATTTCTGAAAATTCAGAGTCTGACACTGAGTTTGAAGAGGAGGATCAGCATCAGCCAGCTCCGAAACGTAAAAGACAAATACACAATATACATAATACATAATAATATAAAACACAATATACATGCAACCAGTGCAAAAAATACATATGCAATACACACACAGTGAGACTCTGCCCCTCATGTGTGGTATAGACTGATATACGTATAATGGCTGTGTTCAAAGGCTTTAATGTGTTGTTCAGACAGATGTTATTGAGTGTTTCAATTTATAATGATGTTGATAATTTCCCAGTTATGCCTGTTTTATGATGCATTTCCTTATTTTATTACATGCTAATACAAAAATAAACAAAAACGAGTGGCACCTCTATTCATAAATGTGATTTAACAAAGGTAAAGGGAACAAATTTAACATATGTGTTGTTTATATTACTTGCAATTGGATTGAAGTAACCATTTGGTGAGTATTTAAAAAAAAAGTTAGATTATGTTGAATTAAAAGGCCTAAAATGCAATGGGTCCACCAGACCCAGCAGCACCTCCTGTGTAACAAAAAAACGAACACCCTATGAGGGTTAAGCCTCTTTTGTTAACAGAACTGATTTAGAAATTGTTGTACGTTCCTTAGAGTTCTTCAAACACTATGTGATACAAAAGTGTACACAAATATGGAATATATTCATTTATTTATTCAATTATTTTGTATACGTTCTTTTAAATAACCTGCTGCAGCATTCATGCTTTGCAGTAAATAAAGAATATCTTACCATGTAATAAATCAGCAACATAATACACTATTACAAGTTTTACTTTATATGTCCCTTCCCTACTCTAATGGGCCTGTGCTCCAACACCAGATGTCCAAGCAGAGACCATAGGTCCGATAAGAAACCTGAAAGGTAAAATAACCTGGACTTAACATCTTTACGCCCAATGCACACTCTGTGTTCCTCCACACACACTCTTTGTTTCCCAAGCAGGACAGGACGAGTTTACACTAAAAAGTATACAACGTGTACCCAAAATACAACAATGCACATGATTATCTACAGCACTGCTTCCGCACATCTCCCTCCACGTACATCCGTTGTCCAGTTGGCTCTTTGTTAGTTTGTCGTACACCTGTGTTTATCCCAAGAAGGCCCGTTGTTGAATCACACAGGGCTTGATTGACATCATCACATCATCCCCTTGTGTGTTATTGCTTTCTATTGCACACTTCCTTACATTTGATGTCACTTCAGAGCGTTTCCCATCGGGAAGAGACCCCCCCCCCCCCCCCCCCCGCCCCCCCACCACGAGGGTCCGTGGAAACACACGCTGCCTCCCCAGGAAACTACTGCAGATGGACGAGATAGCATCAAACATCCAGTCCATAACCCTGCAGTGACAGGCTGCAGACCAGAAGAACCGGCCCAAACAGGATTTAGCATTGCTGGAAATGGGATGAGAGCGAGAGAGAGTGAAAGAGATGGCGGAAGAGAGAGAGGGATAGAGAGAGAGAGAGAGAGAGAGAGAGAGAGAGAGAGAGAGAGAGAGAGAGAGAGAGAGAGAGAGAGAGAGAGAGAGAGAGAGAGAGAGAGAGAGAGAGAGGGGGGGGGGGGGGGACAGTGCGAATAAAAAGGGACTGATACCTTAATAAATCAACAAACATGGGTTAAATGAACAGAGGAAAGAATGGTAAATAAATAACGAGGATAGAGTGAGATAGGGAGGCATGGGGATGAGAATAGATGGCGATCTTATCCCATGGGTTAAACAAACAAACACTCAGCCCTCTCTGTCTACAGAAGCTGTTTGCTCTGCTCTGCGCTGCTCTTGCTCGCCCAATCCCGGCCACCACTTTCATGGCAACTCCTTTCTTCTCCAGGCTCTCCTTTGATATGACATCCTCTACAGTGGCAAACAAAACAACTAACCCTAACCCTAACAACTAGTGAAAAGACCCCCCCAACCCCTAAACATATTTCAAGATCCTGCCTGATGTGCTGACAACGACGGATGCAATTAGCAGAAAATATAGAAGGAAAGAAAGAATAGAAGAAGAAAATAAAAATAGATTTGTAGTATCTAGCCTACAAGTAATATGTTGCAGGCCTATACAATCTATACTTGAGTAACCATCTTGATGTCTTGTTGCATTGTGATGTACATCCGTGCTTCCTGTGCAGTGTGTGCAGAAACAGGTCTGTTCTCGTGAAGGTTTAAGTTGGTCTTTAATGTCATGACAGATGTGCGCCATGTTTACTCATGGAAGTCCATATTGTGTCAAATGGTGGTGTAGTTTATGATTAGTGGATCTCACGGTTTAACATTTGACCTTTTAACGTTTTACCTTGAAAAAGCCAGGACCATTTTAATTAGGTTGGCTTTTCAAATTAGAAATCATTAAGTACTTATTTGAGTACTTTTCTCTACCTTTGGTAACTTGGAAGAATAAATCTGATGATTCATAGTCTCTATTTATTTATTGTTGCAATGTGTGGTTTATAAAACGCATAATAGTAGTGAAACAACTTGATTAAGGTTAATAGCTCTGCTGCTCTTTAACCACATTGCCTTCAGTATGACCTCTCGGTTATCTTTAGAAGTTGTGGACTAAATGAACCACCCCAGTCCTGCACTGAACAGGATGTTGCTTGACTTTAACACAAAACACACACACACACACACACACACACACACACACACACACACACACACACACACACACACACACACACACACACACACACACACACACACACACACACACACACAATTGCACACACACACACACACACACACACACACACACACACGCGCGCACGCACACTCACACACACTCACACACACACACACGCTCACTCACTCACTCACTCACTCACTCACTCACTCACTCACTCACTCACTCACTCACTCACTCAAACATTCACTCACTCACTATCTCATACACACTCACTCACTCATACAGTCACTCACTCACTCACTCACTCACTCACTCACTCACTCACTCACTCACTCACTCACTCAAACATTCACTCACTCACTCACTCACTCACTCACTCACTCACTCACTCACTCACTCACTCACTCACTCACTCACTCACTCACTCACTCAAACATTCACTCACTCACTATCTCATACACACTCACTCACTCACTCACTCACTCACTCACTCATACAGTCACTCACTCACTCACTCACTCACTCAAACACACACACAAACTCAAACACGGCCGCCATGCCGAGGGACTTGGGGTGACTAAGGCAGTCAGCCATGTGGTGTACAGCCAGGCTTATCATTAAAACCTCTGTGTCAACAGGAAACATCCCATAATCCCCCACCCCCTGCTACTCCCAGTCAGGTCAGTTAGAGTCGGGTCTGTTGGAGATGCTGGCATCCCAAGTGTTCGATGTGTAGAACGCTGCTGTTCCTTTGACTAGGATTTGATGGATGCTGTCACCATTTAGAAATCACAAGTACCCATACTCAGGTCCTAGTCTAGCCATGCTTGTTTGATGTGGGAACTGTGTCTCTAGTCCTGCAGGGTTTCAACACAACAAACTGTCAAAGTTGAGACACAAAGGACAAAGCTTTGGATATGTGAATTATAGGATGCTAGCCTCAACAGAGGATACAACATGAAAACATATTTCTTAGGACAAATTAGTTTGCACAAAGCCAAGAACCCCATAGGTGATATAGTGAATTTATTTATTTTTTTCCCGAAATCCTTAATTCATGGCCAGAAAATACTTATTTTATGGTCTTAAAATATTTACATTTGCTTGTGTTTGAGGCCTCAGAATGATGAAGTCACCATGCTCAGTGCTGGATTGCGCACCTGCTTTGAGTGACTTCCATTTCTCCATCCTCAAAATAATATCCTAATAATGTTCCTTAAATTGAATTATTCATTATTTATTATTTATTCCATGCTGTGCTGGGCATTGAGTTGACATCATCTTTTCGAATCTCAAACGTTTTATAAAATTATCTAAAACTAATTTTTGGCAACAAAATACAGATTTCGAGGACAGGAAATAAGTATTTCGAGGCAACAAACAGACCATAATACATAGTGTAGCTGATAAGAATAAATAGCTGGAATGGCACACCACTTTATGTACATTGTAATATCTTATGTAACTATATGCTACTTCAGTACCTGACGAAAATCAGTAATCTTAGAATCTGTTCAAAGGATTAGTGGATGGGAAACATTCCAGCTAACAATGTCAACATGTTGTTTAAGTACCGTCTCTGCAGGGCAATATGTTGGCTATTTTTAAACATGAACTTCTCCTAAGATTCACCAATTACACATATCTGATTGTTGGTCCTTGAGCCATTGTTCATCTAAAGTGAACCACATGTTTCTCGATCTAAAGCCTTTTTATGTCTTTTACAGGCAGTAGTCCTCTGCATACGTAAAGACTATGCAGTCAGTAAATCCTATTGGAACAAAATAGAGGAAACTAATTCAATATAGAGCAGAAAATGGAACTTATGTATTAATGTACTGTAACTTGATAGACCTGATCGGATTTAGACACAAATATTACTAGCATACAGATTGTAGTCAACTTTTGACCCACGACTACATTATCTGCACAGATCAGCTATAGACCCTGGGCTCCTGTTTTAGACAGGAAATATGCTTTTTATGTTTTAAAAATAACTGCTACGAATAAACGTTATAATAGGCTGGCATGCAAACAGAGGCTTTTCCAGCAGCTATTGTCAGGGCATACAATTGTGTCGTTCTACAATGAAAAGAGGAGATATATTGGTATCAGGTCAATGGGGCATTACTTAGTCTGCTGAGGGACCGGGTTCAGACACTTCAGTGGAGGCTATTCGAAACAATAACCAGGACACCAAACACAAAGCAGAAATTCTACTTCAAACGTCATGTTTGCATGCACTGCTTTCTAAACGATTGCTGGGAATGAAATTCATCAGTGACGTTATGTTTTTTAAATTCGGCCTCTGAGGGGATTGTTTGATGATGTATATGTGTGTTGGTGGGGGGTGTGAGGGGGTTGTGAGGGCCGTGTGGAAGTCATCCCCTGGCCCACTCTGTGTGGAGTGGTCTGGCCAGGTCTTGGAGGAGACAGGTGCTGGTTGTCGATGTAAATAACGCTGGAATGTGACCTTCCGACAAGTCCCTAAGCCTCCACTGTAAACGTGAGTGCAGTGCGTTCAGTAAAGATAACAGGCCCAGAAACCTGGCCAGAACTCTGTGTGTGTCTGCGTGTGTGTGTGAGTGTGTGTGTGTGAGTGTGTGCGTGCGTGTGTGTGTGTGTGTGTGTGTGTGTGTGTGTGTGTGTGTGTGTGTGTGTGTGTGTGTGTGTGTGTGTGTGTGTGTGTGTGTGAGTGTGTGTGTGTGTGTGTGTGTGTGTGTGTGTGTGTGAGTGTGTGTGTGTGTGTGTGTGCGTATGTTCGGCGTGTGTGTGCGTGTGTGTGTGTGTGTGTGTGTGTGTGTGTGTGTGTGTGTGTGTGTGTGTGTGTGTGTGTGCGTGTGTGTGTGTGTGTGTGTGTGTGTGTGCGTGTGTGTCTGCGTGTGTGGGTCTCATGATGGTTTCATGATTTCTCCCCCACTTTAGGAGTCAATAGCGTAACCTTTTGAAAAACAATTCTCCGTCTGGGATATGGAGTGGGTGTTTCCATATTAAAACAGCGTTATAATATTTGAGATTTGGCCAACCGATGTGGAAAAATCCCTATGGCCCGGTTGTCTACGAAAAATACTGAGACAATCACCCGCAAATGGAGCAGTAAACCTTCTCTCCTTTAAACTCAGCAGGCAGCGAGGGATCCTCAGGTGGCTGCTGGACGGCACGCCTTAAAAGCCCATCCCTCAGTGGGCTGCTCCTCGGCCTTGCAAGAAACACCAGCTGTATTTACTGTACCACAGAGGACCACTGCAGTCTGCCTGCCCCCGGGACCCCGACCCGAGAGGAAGGCTGCAGATGAAGAGCAGCCGCCAGCCAAATGTTACCCAGGAGTGTCTCCGCATGAGGCAACAGTTAGGTGACACGTCATCACAGAACACTGGAGGGAACACATTCCATGTTCTCTGTCTCTCTGTCTCTCTGTCTCTCTCTCTGTCTCTCTCTCTCTCTCTCTCTCTCTCTCTCTCTCTCTCTCTCTCTCTCTCTCTCTCTCTCTCTCTCTCTCTCTCTCTCTCTCTCTCTCTCTCTCTAGCTCAAGACTTCAACAACACCTTACCTAGTCCTGTAGCTGTCTAACTTGATGCCTCACTGTGATGTCATTACTTAGTCTAGCTTCCTTCAATCAAGGTTCTTGGACATACCAAGTACCAGAGTTGTTGGCAACTCTGGGTCCCATTCTAAGAAATCACTGTTTAATTGTACTTTAAGCAACACTTCAAATGGAGTGATTATGGCTATTATATTGTTATTGGATATCCTTTTTTCCATTGTTTTAATTAAGATTTGATGACACAAAAGGCAAAATATGATGCATGAATCGATTAGGTTATGGTGTAACATCACCAGCCTCACTATTTTAACAGATGGAGGAAGGCAGGGTTCAGTGGAGGACGGCTTGACCCCGGTGCTAGACTGGCCCCAGAGACCCAGCTCCAGAGTAGACGAGCTCATGGGAGAGGGATCTGGGGAGGTCCCCTGCCAAGGTCAGCATCCTCCAAACTAAAGTGCAGCATTCCTTGCCCATCGCCGGCTTCCCCCTGTGTGTGAGGGGAACGTGTGTGAGGGGGTGAACCGCGCTCGCTTGTGATTAAGAAACTAAGAATACATTTTGGCCCTAATTGGACATGCTTGATAGGCACTGAAAGGTGTTGCAGGGTAACGTTTGGGCACTGGGTTCTGGGCCGTTTTGACACAAAGTGCTTTGTGTTTTAATATGGACTCTGCGTGAATGTGCTCTTGTGCTTCTCTGACCAGATCTCACCTTAGGTAGCCGGCTGCACCTTAGGTATCCGAACTTGATCAGCAGCTCAGGTTCTGTGTGTTTAGTGTGTGTGCGTGCATGAGCTTTTGTGTGTGTGTGTGTGTGTGTGTGTGTGTGTGTGTGTGTGTGTGTGTGTGTGTGTGTGTGTGCGCCTGCATGTGTGCGTGTGTGTGATATGAATAACTGACCCGGCCTGTTAAGAAGTTTGACAGATGGATGGCTGGCTGATTTTGTACGTGATATACCGGTAGTTTTACAGAATATATGTGCTCTGTGTCAACAAACAAACTCTACTTCGCCAAATGTCACGTCAATCAGTTGTTCAGAAGTTGTAACGCTTTAATCTGCTGTCGAATCCAAAGTGGATTACAGTCTTATTAAACGCTGAGTGCAAGTTTTGAAAGTTAGTCTGCCTCTGTTATTTATTTTTAATTTGATTTAAGTAGGGACTTTTGCAGTATACCATTGTATCCATTCCCTTTTAGTTTCCAGGGAAGGATTATCTGCAGAATCTGACGCTAAGATAAGTCTAGTTTTAT
Organism: Gadus morhua; assembly: GCF_902167405.1. NCBI lineage: Eukaryota > Metazoa > Chordata > Actinopteri > Gadiformes > Gadidae > Gadus > Gadus morhua. Next base: position 26,189,350 of record NC_044061.1, on the reverse strand, counting down.
TGGTGGGCATGTAAAGAAATATTACCTACTATTACAAATAACTGTCTACACATTATCTGTCCATTATTTGTTTTGCGTTCAAATAGATCTTTACATAATGTATTAAGGGGACATATTTTACCACCAGGAGTGAATGTGATTGGCCTTACAAGCCATTTTTCGAAAATCTGCCCCTTCTGACATCACTAGTGGGCGTGTCCACCTAGACCTGTGCTGGATAGATGAGCAACGTTTACTTCAGTCCACTGGGTAGGCTGGTAGACTGATCTATCCAGCACAGACCTAGGTGGACACGCCCACTTGTGATGTTATAAGGGGCAGATTTTCGAAACGGCCTGTAAGGCTAATCACACTCACACCTGGTGGTATAATATGTCCCCTTTAAGCTGGAGAGTAAAACTTAAGGAAGACGTTGGAGATACCTAGATAAATATATTATATCCAACATTCTGTTCTTTATAAAGTTTATAAGTCGCTTGGAGAAAAAATAACCTGAAAAATACACATGGGGCTCTCCTGGGTCAAATAGCATGTAAATATACTTAAATATATTCCAATGAAAGCCTAGAAAGACATCCGGTTTGGCTTATCTTTATTGACCCAACAATGGAAACTTCCACTGCAATAATAAGGGGATAACATGTATTTTTGTATATTCCCTACTTGCTCCACATCTCCCTCATCTCCCAGACTCTCTCTCTCTCTCTCTCTCTCTCTCTCTCTCTCTCTCTCTCTCTCTCTCTCTCTCTCTCTCTCTCTCTCTCTCTCTTTCTCTCTCCCTCTCTCTCTCTCTCTCCCTCTCTGTCTCTATGTCTCTCGTCCTGATGATCTGTTGAGATAAAGAGCCTGCTTGATATATCTCCTCCGTCTTATGGCTGTCGGTCTGGCTTCGCTCCCAGTTGTATACGTCCAGCGCAGCAAAAAGGTGAAAACCACATACTTTCATCAGATTTGTTTAGCCAATAAAAGTCAAACCGCCCTACATACACAGCTACTTAATTGGCAGCTCAGTGCAGCCCTAATGTCATTGTTCCAAATAGGAGCTTTCCTTGGTCGGACCGCGACCTGACTCCTCGGTGCCTGCTCGATTCCCATTGAAAGTAAACCATGGGACTCGACCTCCTAATCCCATTATAGATTATGGGATCCCCTTATACGGGGATCCTTGGAATACACCAGACAGGAAGGACTTTGTGGGAGAAAGCTGCTTTTAACGACCCTCTGCGGTTTGTTCCCAGATCTGGGGAACGCTGAAAAGAATACATGAGGATGAATGAAGGCTTTCTTGCAATGCAACAATGATAAAAAGGATACATGGCTGTCTTCTTTATGTGGAATATATTGCAGTGGATTGAGCAGTTTGAATATTGAATATTTTATCTGTATATATCGTGGAAATGACCCTATGGTGACCCTCTTGGTTTACATGGATGCCAAATTGTGTGGTTTTTCTGTTTTGTAAAGTGTGTGTGTTTTACCACAAACACATGTCAGGTTTATTTAACCTGAAGGCTTCATCAATGGGGTTATATATATGGTTGCCTTTTTTTTCAGTCTGTGCAGTGTAACATGGTTTATAACCTCACCTAATCTAATCAGTAAGACCAGAACAAGTAAAGTATTTATGGACAAAGTAGTCTTTTTTTCCCCCTTGGTGAAGTAAAAAATGTATACAATGATAAAAAAAAAATATATTAACTCGTGAAGAGTTATTTTCTATTTTCTGGTGAGAATGTGGAGTTCCCATCAGTGAAAGTGTGTTGAAGAGGTTACTTGAATGCAAATGTCACTAAAATACCTTAAGGATTTTTAGATGATGCAGTCCTGGAATCATCTTTCAGCTTTGAATTGTGTAACCCTGTTTATTACCCACCTCAGTATAGGTTGTTGTGCTGGCCTGCTGAAGAATAGATTGTACATTGCGACTATTATGATATTTTTAAAGAAGAATGTTACAATGTTGTTTCAGTATTAAATAATGAAGGATCCTTCTCCTCAAAAACAGTTCAACAAAGGGGTTGCTAAAGTTAATACAAATTATAATTAAATGGACTATAAATCAACAGGTAAACAGTGGTAGGTGGTCGGAGATGAGGCATATGGAGCTGAAAGGAGGGCTGATCCTTGCTAAAAGAAAAGGGAGAATTCAGGCCAAGTTTACCCTTGGGCTAACGAAACAGAGCACAGCTAGCTGTGAGAAACCTGCCTCAGCATCACAGACAACATGGCCGTCCCCTTAACAATTAAGTCAGTGTTTTGGCATTTAGGCCTGGGCAAGAAAATTTAAGTTGATACGAATGAAGAGTTTGGTAGTGCTCTAACAATAACACTACACACTTAAGCATTGCGTTTGTTGTAAATATTGCCTGTCGTTCAGCTGTTGCATTTGATGTAAGTAGAAGTCTGTCATTTGTCTTCGATGTCGGGCAGAACTGCTCTAACGTGCTGTACTGTAGCAAAGTGCCATTGACCTTGGTTGAGTGGAAATGGAAGCAACAGTAGTGATTATACTGAGAAATGTACCCTGGAACGATTAGCCAAATCAGTATGCCAAGGACATAGAGTAAGAGTTTAGTTTTAATGCTAATAAGTATAGTGATCAGGAAAAAAGGGCTCGAGGACCTTTAATTTATAATATATATGCTGGATAGAGGAACCTTGAAATACAGCTCCACCATAAATGTGCAGCCCATTAGAGATTAGAGTATAGAGACGAGAGAATAATGTGTTCTTCTTTGGGTATTTAAGACATTTCAAACAAGTTTGACTTCTAACAGCTGAAGGCTTTAATTTGGGTCACATTCATGAAGCCTTGATAAAATAAAATCATGAATGAGTTGAGCATCACCCAGGATAGTGAGCATGGAGTGTGCTCTATGCTGCATTTGATGGTTGGTAAAGTAAGGTTTATGCTGATTATATTCTGGTCAAGGCTGCCCAGCAGAATACTCTACCCAGTAATCAGGTTAGTTCATTGAGTACGCATCGCTATATTTCAACCAAGGCACACAAATGGAAGTAACTATTATTCTGAGCAACTAAAACGTATATGTTGTCGGTATGCTTTGGGATGTTGAATCCAAGGGGCCCTAGTTGAGTATAGAGCCAACGGATGAGGTACAAAATAAAAGCAAAGCCTACGACCGGCAGGTTTGTGTAGAAGAAAATCTTTATTATGACAGTGTGAATAGTATTCAGATTTCTCTTGATAGATGCCACTAACACTCAACAGGACAGTGGTAATGAACGTAGTATTTCTGTAAACAAGGTTCCAGGAGAGCAGGGGCGTGAGCCCGCGACCTTGCTGGAGATTACATCTCTTTTCACGTTTCCTCTTATACATCAAACACTGTGGTACAACAGCTGACAGTTACACCTCAAACACTTTACATTCACTGTTTGTTATAAACGATTTGATAAATACAAGATTAAATATGTAACAAAAGAATATATTTAGATCGATTTTTTTTATATCTTTCTCATATATATATCACATGTTTAAAATGTTCTATGTCTTCCTGCCGCTATATAAGTATATCTTCTTCTAATTCAAGGTTTAAAATACACCTTCAGTTTAGTCCCAATAAATAAAAATGTTAAAAACAAACTTGTAAGTGACTTATTTTGGCACTTCCTTGGTTGTGAAATACAGTACAAGAAATGTTTCAGCTGAACACAGAGAGAAGCCATGATGCTTTTGGGGTAACAGTCATAGAGCACAACCAAAGCTGAAGTTCAGAAAGACCCATATGCAGACACAATGTTCTAGATAACCCAATGCATCCTTCTCTTTGTCTCTTTCTTCCTCAGACACACCCACACACACAAAACACACAAACATACACACACACACACACACACACACACACACACACACACACACACACACACACACACACACATACACACACACACACACACACACATACACACAAACAATCACATACACACACAAACACACACACGCACGCACACACACACACAAACATACACACACACACACACGCACACACACACACACACACACACACGTACACACACACACACACACACACACACACACACACACACACACACACACACACACACACACACACACACACAAAGACACATCAATACCAACACACACACACACACACACACACACACACACACACACACACACACACACACACACACACACACACACACACACACACACACACACACACACACACATTCACACACGCATACTCTTTGGAGAGAAGTCCATTACATTTCCTATGAGAGCACTGACTGTACAACAGCTTCTTGTACAGTTAAAGGCATACAACAGTGACACACAGAATGGGGGGGGGCGGTTATATATATGATCTAAGCAGGCAGATATCGCCAGAAAGATCACTTTTTAAATGCTTATCATCATACTATTATCATGACATACTCCCAATGGTTTGTCTGAATGTTTTCAAGCCCAGGAAGGACCAGGGGTGCGGCTAGCGTCCTAACCACGCACGCACCGTCCCCGCTGGTCCTCTGTAATGCAAGCAGACAAGACGGCGAACCACCAGGCCTGTTTCCAGAGGCACTCTAGCATGACCCGGGCACACCGTGGACCTCTGGCCCTCAGGGATAAATATCAAGAGGACCGGGTCGTCCACACCGCGTAAACATTGCGTCTTCAAAGTTTACAGAATGCCATGTGTCCGCTGGGATCTCCACTGATCTCGGGTGAGTTGGGTTCCTGAGTCAAGCGACCGCTGATACTATGTGTTCCTGTTCCGGACTGGGGAGAGAGGGAGTGTGACACCTGATAAGGCACACACAGATAAGCTGCGCCTCCGTAGGAACAAGGAGGACTCTGGGGTTAGGAGGATGTGGTCCTACGGATGGCATGCTTTATGAGCACTTCTGCACAGCTGAATAATACTTGTTTTATGGGAGAAGTATTTACATTTAAACCCCCACCCCCCTCCCCCCGCCAAATTGCTATAGGTGCTGGAAAGATTACGCCTTGAAAGAGAGATGAACCAAAGTGCTTTGAGACATATATTGAAGTAATTATGTTTCAGTTTTAGTATCCAGTCTGTATGGTGTAGGTATAGCCAACCTCAGCTTATGCAAAATCATGTTTTAAAAAATAAACATAAATAAATTAAATATCAGAGGTCAACGCAGCCCAAGAGAGAGAGAGAGAGCGTAGAACGCAACGACACGATGACTAGACTCTCAGCGCTTCTCTTTTCTTTTAGCGTGTCGTGTGGCGCAGTTGGCGTCTGTTTCACGGCATGAGCCTGAAATCTACAAACGACAGATCTGCAGGTTTACACAGACAGCCATAAAAGGGAGTGAAGTGGGAGAGAGAGGGAGAGAGAGAGAGAGAGAGAGAGAGAGAGAGAGAGAGAGAGAGAGAGAGAGAGAGAGAGAGAGAGAGAGAGAGAGAGAGAGAGAGAGAGAGAGAGAGAGAGCCAACAGCACACTGAGAGACTGCAGACAGAAGAGGTGATTTCTGCTCTCGCCCGGCTGTCAGATGGCCAACCAGTGCTTGAGCTGAAACACAAAACACAGATAAATGTCAGCTCCATTATTTCCTGAGTTAATGAATGGAAAAATAAAGAGTAGACCAGTAAAGGAACAATACAAGAGGAACAAAAACCTACGGTGAACTGCCGAATGTTGCCCTCCTTCACCAGATGATGCTCATGCTCCGGAGTGACGCAATAGGCGATCCTCTGGAAGACAAAACGTGACGTCACTCCACGACCAAACGCAACCTCTCATCCTTTCACCCTTTTATTCCCTCCCCTTTCTCCGTCCAATTGACCTTAGCTAGGCGCTGCAGTAGTTTAACACAAGCATAATTTATTTTGTCAAATTCTGCTCCTGCACTAATCGTCCCTCTCCTTCAACCCAATGCGAGCTCTGTTTTGGAGCATTCCAGGGGCCAGGGTGGAAGGAAATGCCATCGTGGTCCATGGGAAGCAACAATACCGTGGCGTATTAGCGTAGCATGCTAGTGTTGCGTTCTAGTGTAGCGTGTAAGCGTAGCGTGTTAGCACAGCATGTTGGCCCAGCTTGTTAGGGGGCACAGGAATAGGAGGGGAAATGTTGCTTTGAGCTGTTATTTCGATTGCATCGTTGTTATGTGTTTACGATGCAAAACATGCCTGGAACACCCAGAAGAGTGTGTGTGTGTGTGTGTGTGTGTGTGTGTGTGTGTGTGTGTGTGTGTGTGTGTGTGTGTGTGTGTGTGTGTGTGTGTGTGTGTGTGTGGGTGTGTGTGTGTGTGTGTGTGTGTGTGTGTGTGTGTGTGGTTGTGTGTGTGTGTGTGTGTGTGTGCTTGCATGTGTACGTGTGTGTGTTTGCATGTGCCTGTCTGCTGCATATGTGCATGTGTGTTGTATCTCCAAACAGGCTTATGAACTACAGTACTGAAGGCGTTCATATGCATCTTACCTCCTAATTAGACTATTACTAATATTTTTCAGAATCAGAACAATTTTAATTGGCTATTTTAGCAAGTCAAGTTCCTCCACATATACCTAAATACAGTGCATGCATAAAAACGTTTGTTTTATACATGTATATAATGAAAATACAAACAATAGATATAATAGTATCTCATCTGTATAATATGTACACAATGTGTTCCCATCATTCAGTGGCGGCGGGGCGGTACCATATCCCCACTGAACTGACCTCTTTAAATGTCCCGGGCATGCTGAAGAACTTGTAGACGGCGTAGACGGGGACAAACAGCATGGAGGACAGGGCCACGCCCCAGCCCACCACGTTGGACCAGGGGGGGAAGACGTAGTCGTCCAGTGTCAGACCGGTGGACGTCACGATGCTGGCGATCACCACCACCTGTTCCCATGGGAACCAGAGGATGAGGTGACAGAGAGGGAGGAAGGACCACAAGTCAGAGTGAGAGCTGATGATGGCTGGCGTCACATCTGTAATGCATCTAAAATATTACAAAATGTAATTTGATTTAACTTAGACGTATCTCAGTGGCACTCATCATGAATCAGTCTTCTATGTTACCCACTTCAATTTCTTAATTGAAGTGAGCAACTTTTTAATCAATAAATTGTAAGTTTTTAAACTTAAAAGTACCCAACACTGTGTGCCTACAGAGCAGAACACAGTAAACTGTAATTAAAGGCAGTGTTTCATGAAGCAGTTCTTGTTTTCCCTGCTTCTCCGCTAACTCTCCCACTGGAAAGCAAAGGGCACCGACGTCTCTCTGCTCACAGATGCCAGGGCTGATAAGGCCAAAGTGTTGGTTGCGGTCCTCCTGACATATTGATGTTTTTTCCCCAACGGATCCGAAGCAGTTTATAAACGAGCGGAGAACCGTCCGTAAAACCCCAGCTAATGGATGGAGGTTTCCTGCTTTTAATGGCCAGATGCCACTTAAATTGTTGCCTTAGTGGATTCTTGAACTGGATTGGATTCTAACTGATTAAACTCTTTGTAAAGGTATAAACAGAGGCAGATTTATTTAACAATGCAGTTTAATGCAAAATTTAATCAGAGCATTGAACTTTTATATGATTAAATATTTTTCATATTTGATGATTAATATGCAGGGTATCTGCAGGTTTTAACAAGTTTAATTTAAGTCTTTTCAATACCTTCTTAATACTTAGAACACAATTGAACACAGATTTCACAGTCCAACGTTGTATGGGTAAATGACAGTGGGTGACCTGGATTTGTTTTATAAGTAGACCATTAACATGGTGCAAAAGAGCAGGGCTGCTTTCTTGGCAAGAGCATCCTGCACACATGTTCTCACACCAGTTGTCAACATCTCATGCCACGGGGCGAGAACATAAACCTATTTCACATCAAACACATCCAAATTTGACATTCATTGGTATGAGGTTTGTTACTTATCTGCTTCCAACAAATAAATTGCATCCTATGCAAATTACAGCTATTTTAAGTCCTAAAATTAAATAATTAAATAATATATAATTAAAATAATAATATGACTAAGACTTTTTCATACATTCATTTTTAACACATGCATTTAAGGTCCTTAAGTTATAATAAAACTAAGACTTATGATATAAAAATTTAAAATACTTTTCAATACTTTAAAAACTGTTGTTGTAATAGGAACCCTCCATGATTTCAAAGGGCTGGGTTGGTGGTTTGTACAACCTGTGCTCTGTCCCTTCATGAGGTCGGAACATATTAAATGGCCCCATAGAAAGGATTTGAAAAATATATAAAAGTCGGACAGTTGGCGTCGGGGAGCATGAATCGACCCCACAAGGCGAGGGCTCACTGTTCGATTCCCTTCTACCAGATGAGCAGGCTCCCTCTTAAAGTCCACATTGAACACTTTGCAAAGATCTTTAAATCAACCTGTTGTGGGTCATTTTAGCGGCCCATGCAGTTTAGTCTTTACTCCAACAATGGTTTCTTTGATTTTGGTCTCAGAGCCAAACATCACATAATGAAAGCGTGAAAACAGCTGTGGTTCCTACCAGCAGGAAGGTTGGGCTGACGAACTTCCAGCACAGTCTCCAGTAAAGACCGGGCTTGAATCCCATCATGCGCTCAATGTCCTCACTGAAGCGGTCCACACCTGTTCACAGAGAGACACAGCGCATGGAGGACTGGGAACTGGCAACCCTTCATAAAGGGTTAATGGTATCACCCTTAATACCCTTAATCACAGGTTCAGTCTCAAAGGACTCAACAGGTCTTACATTTATGAAAGACCTAACACCGCTATTGTCCCTCATTGATGAAATGTAATTGATGCAGAGGAGCGTCTCACCATAAAACCAAGACACTCCGATGGCTTCGATAAGCACTCCGAACAAGATGGATGTTCCTGCTGCATAGCTGTCCAGCAGCGTGAGCACGTAGATCCCGCCCTGCATGAGGAAAGAGAAGATGTACATTTATAACATGAGAGTGAGAGAGAGCGAGAGCGAGAGCGAGAGAGAGAGAGAGAGAGAGAGAGGGAGAGAGTGAAGGAGGGAGAGGGAGAGGGGAGATAGAGACGGAGAGAGAGAGAAAGAGAACGAGGGAAAGAGAAAGGGAGGGAGGGAGGGAGGGAGGGAGGGAGGGAGGGAAAAAGAGAGGGAGAGAGAGAGAGAGAGAGAGAGAGAGAGAGAGAGAGAGAGAGAGAGAGAGAGAGAGAGAGAGAGAGAGAGAGAGAGAAAGACAGAGAGAGAGAAAGAGAGACAGAGAGAGATGGCCTGCACAACTTAGAAGATACTCTCATGGAAATTATCGAGTGGGTCCAAGCTCTAGGAGGAAATGCAGGGCAACATAAGTACAATTTGCTTGTCTTCGGAACACAGTGACCCATCGGGTTACAGGGGCCAATCGGGTTACCACAGACGAAGCGTTGATAATCTCATTTGTATCAAACCAAGACACCACGGGGTTGCATTCTGACCCTGAACTCACACAATGAGCTCTTTTATGAGCGCTGACTTCTAAACAGGTAGGGCTGAGGGAAGGAACGGGGACTTTAGAGATGACTATCAAAACATAACATTTCTCGGCACCGTTCGATTTAATTTAAACAAATCTTTATAAACGGTAATGCCATTGGATGTTCCATGATGTTAATCGTGGAGTACACGCAACAACCTTCTCTCACAAAGCCTGAAGTGAATATCTTCCACTGAGACATGGGAGGGCCGATAACCTGCTGGAATACTGACGTTGGTGATGCAGAGTAAGGCGAACAGGAAGGTCCCGAACGCCGTGGCGAAGGTGAACAGCTTGCGGTGTTTCTTCAGGATCTTGAAGTCATCCGCGAGGCCGGTGATCACTGCCTCCATGCCGCCCATCTGATGGACACAAGCAGTGTGACTTCAGCATAATGGTGAAAATAAGTGTCAATGTAATCATCATGATTTCAGCATAACAGTGAAAATAAGCAGTGACTTCAGCATAATGCCGCCGTAGTAGTATGCATTACTTTAAGGGCATTCTACAGCAGGTTCTACAC
>NC_044061.1:26156880-26174380 GCF_902167405.1 Gadus morhua | reverse complement strand
GCTCCCACCGTGGGGGACCCAGGTCCCCTATACCCCGACTCTCATGGAGGTGTAGCACACCACGCCTGGAAGCAGACACACACACACACACACACGCACGCACGCACGCACGCACGCACGCACACACACACATACACACACACACACACACACACACACACACACACACACACACACACACAAGATGGATGCATACATTAACACACAAACAAATACACACACAAAGACACAAACCACATAGACAGACGAGAAGACGGACACCCCACAGACCACCGGGGCTGTGTTTCAGACCGTAGACCTCAGGCGTAGAACATGAACAGGCGATGGCCAGTAACACAACATTAAACATACATTCACTCTCCCTCTCTCACTCCCTATCACTCTCTGCACAGACACACCCCCACACACGTCACTTTGAGAACCATTTTTAATAATCGCACATGTTTTAATTAACCCCTCTCTAACTTGAATGGCTGCACATATTTGTACCTGAAAGACAATAGCTTTGTCTCTTTGAAACTTGGGCAGGTGCCAAGAAGTTGGTTGTGCACTTAAATCAAATGCATTTTCTTGGAATGAGGCCCAAATGAACATCTCTCCCCTTGTTTCACTCTCTAGAACACACTCACACAAACACACTTTGTCAGGCTTGAGAATGAATAAAAGATCCCAAAAGCCATTACCCTGACCCACCTCCAGGGAGGGGCGGGCGTTTAAAGGTTCAAGTGTTTAATCAGCACATAAATAACTGAGCGGGGACAGACGCTAAGCCTTCCATCTTTGTCTAAATATTGTACTTTTCCGGCTCAGCCCTAAGAGTGTCTGGTCGTCCGCTCTTAGAACCAGTCAGTTTAGACTAGAGGAAAAGACAGAGGGTGAGTTATGAGTTTATGACATGGCCCTGTTAAACCCACTTTTGGTAGCCTGCTGCTCTCCAAGGACAGGGGAAATGTGTCTTGTCTTGGGACCGTTTTTTGCTGTTAAAGAACCAGGGTTCTGTTAGAATCTCTGGTTGGTACTGCCTGCTACCACGATGGAGCTAATTTGGATCCAACACATGCAACGAGGATTCTCACCCTACTCAAAACAGTAGGCTATGCCATGAATTGTCGGTCTGGTTAGCATTGTTAGTGGCTAAGCTATGATAACCATTAACAATATGGAGGAGTAATAACTGGTGAAATACAGCAAACCCCTGATTGGTTAACCTCTCAGCAAGCTCCAGCCTCGTCCTTACTGTGACGTAGCTTGGTGGAGACTGAGGTCTTGCTGCACCCTGAGAACGTCTCTGTTGACGCCGACAACAAACATTATCATTATACCGATACTCAGGGCCAGGCGGCCATGTTCCACTGTCCAAGATTAAAAACAAACATTTTCATTTTCGTGATATTATTAACATTATTGGAAACGGCGAAAGGCAATATGCCAAAGGTGTACGATGGCAGTAAACGATACGACACAGAGGACCAATCGTTGGCCCTGAATGGGATCTGATATCCAGGCTGCTTCCACAACAGGCTGGCGTGAGGGAACTTCAGAAACACACACACTGTGTTTTTACCCTCCCCGGGGGCTCTGGGAGACCAGCGCTGTATGTTTTTATCTCTAGCTGATCATAAATTCAAAGCTAGGAAGTCCAGAGGGACGCGAACATGGATGCAACATTTCTTTATATTTATTTTTTCTAACCGGTCTTCTGGGGATTGGTAAAGTATCAGGAGGCTTGGTTGTTTCAAGTCCTCACATGTATTTATTGATGTAGTTCTGAAGGCCTTGAGGCATGCTGGTCAATCCGATAAAGTGATAGCAGTAACGGCTGCTTATGAATCCACGGCCAAGTTCCTCTAAACATTCCCTCTTATCTCCCCCGGTCCTACTGAAGCCTAGTTCTTCTGCCTGGCTGCTAGCTGTGTACTCCAGGCTGTCCCCCCAGTGCCAGCTGCACCGGCCCCCTTTTGAGAGGAGTAAACACTGGTAATATGTATATATAATCTGGAAGCACAATTAGAAGCCCGCCGTGTTGCCATTGTGCAAAGTTTGATATTTTAGTTTGTTGTCTGATGTCGAAGAATATACAATCGTGGTTCTGTTAATGAAAAGGCAATATTGTAATGGGTAATGAATTCTTAAAATAAATACATAAAATTCCTCTCAACAATAAAACTACAAATAATAATCAGAAATGTAGTGATAATTAGTATGTAAATAATGATTAGATGTGGCACGATTGATAATACATCATTACCTCATTAATCATGTATGACATTGTAGACAGAAAAAATGAAAAAAAAAAAAATCTCAATGTCCTACAAAAGATGGGCTGGTTCTGTAAACGTTCTACCTGACCTTACCCCCAGAAGAGACAAGCCCATCTCAACGGTTTAAATTGACCACTCTTTGTCTTTTTACTCGCCAAAAGCCTCAGCATTAATGGACGATAACCTGCACTACAAAGAGTGGCTGTCCCCATAATAACCATCTGAAACATCTGGGAGGATTGTTTCCCCCCCCCAGGAGAAGAAGGTAGGACTACTGCAGACGACAGCGCCTGGCAGGTCCTCAAACCTCTTTTCCAAACCTTTTCTGTCTCCAAAACAACCCCCCAGCATCACTGCTTTTGTTTTAACTTTCCATGGTAAATATCACTCCCAGTCTCACTGGGGGTCTGGACTGACGAGTATTGAATCCCCCCGAGATGATGACGTGTGTAGAAGGTGAAGTTCAACACAATATCCTTCACTATGGCCCCCTTGTTAGCGCCTCTCTAGGAAAAAGCTTGTAAAGGAAACAGGAGGATCTGCAATCCTTTATGACGTTGAGATATTTCTTCCATAAACACCGGAGCAGAGGTTTGCAGTGGGGCTCGGCCAAGCTGTACGGATCAGCAGAACATTTCTTTATCCTAATGTATGGGAATGTAGTGATTTACAGTAAATAGAACACATGCTGTCATAACAGAGAAGGTGAAGGTCTTAAAATCCTCTAACACCGAATTCAAAAGCTTCGGTTTGATTCGCTCTTGGTTTACTTGTTATATGCTGAGACTTAAAGGTACAATATGTAACACATTTATTCTACTCTATCATAAATCAATCAATATGTCATCACGGATTAAGGAAATAAGTTGGAACGCTGGCTTCTCCGATAACAATGCTACAGCCAGTGAGTTCTCCTTTGAAGTATCCGTTCCGTGTCGCCGGCTTGCTTTTGTTTTGGCCTGTGTGATGTGATTTACTATTCTCAGGGTACCACGGTTGCCAGATATGGAAATAATTGTCACACAGAGACAGCTTGCTGCAGCCATGGAACCAAACAAACAAACTGGATAAACTGTGATGGTTCTAGATTTGACCTACCTAAGCCTCGTCCTCTTTCTAAAGAGCTCCTTGGATAAAGCTGTGCTAAAACACGGGTACATTTCAGAGTTACATTTTGAAACATGGAGACAGCTTAGAGCCCAGAAGGATGTCAGGACCGATGCCACATGAGCTGCTTTAAAAATATTTCACTCAAGAAGCTTGCATCCCTGTTCATTCAATGGCCTCAATCTGGCAACCCCTTTGATTCTGCGGAGGAGACGGTGAGCGGATACAACTCAATCCTACCTTTAAGATGTCTTATTATTATTTGGGTTTTGAGTGCTGTATATTGTGGCCAGTCCGGCCTGTGAATTGCTTTGTCTTCCATAATTGTATTCAAAATTTGAATCAATTTTAATTTCGATCAAAGGATTATAGGTTCCATGAAACAAAATAAGAAAAGATAAGATGGTAGTATCCCTAACGGGAAATATGGGTCTCTTGACTTTCCAGATTCCTGCTTGACCGGCTTAGTAATTTTGATTCAAAGCGTGTCATTAGCTCCTTTGTATGTGATCGAGGGGCAGTGGAGTGACAGCTGTTGACCCGCCTCCCAAGACCAGACCTGACAACTAATTACTATACTTCAACGCCATTGGGACTGGGCTCTGAGGCCAAAATAAATGCAGGGCGATATTATTAAAACCCATAATAGGGGTCCAACGGCAAAGGAAATGAGGGCTTTAGTGGGTCTTCGGACAGCTGAACCGAGACGCAGAAGGAGACCCAGAGTTGGGGTGTGAGGAAAACATACTAGTGACATGAAAGGGCGTGCTGGGGAAACACCGTCTGCATCATGGGAGATGCATTAGAGGAGGTGGCGGCTAATGGGAGAGCAAGATGGACGACACTGATAAGGAACTGGACGTTCTGCCCTTGTTTTAAAAAGAAAGTGCCACTCCTGCAGTTTTGGTGGATTGCTTTGGTCTCATCACACAACTTTTGCCAAAATAAACATGTTCAACATGTTCTGGGCTTGTGTTTGTCTAGAATACCATTCCAAGGAATGATGTGTGAGTATGTTAGAGGTCCTACAACAATAAAAGCAGAAATTGGACCATTTTACGTTTCCAATATTGGAGTGGTGACATGAAGAAAACACCAACACGCCTATATTGTCCTAGGTTCACAATATTTGCACAGTGTCATAGGAAATCCTTCATTTTGCCGATCTTGTGGACTGATCACACATTTCATCGAATGGAGTAAAATAATTTTGAGGATTATTCATGGATGACACAGCATCCAGGAAATTTCCAGTCAAAGATGACAACCGTAGGTCCGTTAGCAGATGTTCTCGTCATCGTTCAAACTTCGTTAACTTGCTTCTACAAATCCTGTGACGTTCGGTAGGCCGCGAGAACTCAAAGTGTGTGGTAAAGCAAAGTAGCCAACAAATAATGCTTTCAAACATGGGTGGTTCTATTGACTTCCAAGAGCCTAATGCCAGCCAGGACCATGCAGACATTGAATTATAAGAGCCGAAAAGTAGTTCTGGAGTTCCTTAAACAATCGGCCATCTGTTAAGGACTCACATGAGGATATCCATTCCATCTTTGGTTGATAGACCTCCAACTTGGGGGTGGATGTTCACTTAAGTCAGAAAATAGTCTGTTTTTTATGAAATTTGATTATTGTAGGTTTTATTTACCTTAAAGTCGACAACCAAGTCAACCTTCCCAAGATGGCTATACTATTGTAAACAGTAAACAACAGACAACCAGATGTTAAATTGCGAAAATAATTTGCTGTGAGACTTTTGTTATTTATATTTTTGAATTCGCACCTAAAATTGTTAAGATATGTCGTGTGACTCGTGTCCACTAGGCATAGAACTCAATGCCCTGTCGTGAACTAGAAGGCCCTTCGCCATATGTGGTCAACAGATTAAGTTTGTACATGGAGACCTCTGCTTGCATAATACGACCTCTGACTCTATTACTAAGAAATATCGCCGAGAACATTCGATTGCCAAAGCATCACCTTCCAGCCAATTCACACACAGAGTAGCGTACTTCACATAGTTGAAAACATACTTTCTCTCAGAAAAAGTGGTCAAAGCCCTTGATATTGCTCGGGTTACTTAAAATCTTGAGGATCATTCAGTAAATCAGTTGAGACCAGTTCAGACGAGTTGACAACTCCAGACCCGAGGCAGGGCCAGACGCACAGCTTGTGCCGGCCTGCATCAACCCACATAAGCGGTGGTTCTTATTGTATAAAAGTATGATGACATGGAGGGATAAGATACCATACCCAAACTCCAAGATAGCTCTTTAAAACTGTAGAGGAAAAACATTGACAATGTGTTCCACAGAAACACCAATATTTTAGGGGAATTACTGAAGCCGGCAAAGAGACAGATGTCTAACATACACGTTGGGAGTAAGAGCAGGAATCCCCTGCCAATGTTTATTTTTTATGCACTTAAAAAACACCAGTTTTCCAAATTTCCCATAAACAACGACATCTAAAAGACTAAACATGGTCGGAGCCAAAGCCAGGTGCATCATAGGGATCAGCCTACGTCTCTTTTTGCGTTACAAACTAAATGTAAACTGAAGAACCCAAGTGCACAACCTTGGAACTGCACATTTACGTAGCTTCTCCGTGCTTCCAGGAAGGTAGGTTTTGTTATTTTTCAAACCGATCAAACTTAAAGGGAATCTAAAGCAAAGGGTGAGCCGAAAATAAGTGTACATACAGAACTTGGGTAGGTTCCTGCTACCGCAAAATGTTTATTTATGTAACCCTATCTTATCCATCTTTAATTTTCTGATGTGCTTAAGGACAGGGTGAAATGTGATTCTTACTTCCATATTATGACACACATCCAAGCAAAACAGGATATCATGACGGGATAATGTAGCTGGAATGTGATTTTATCCATCAAGATTTGTTTGGTAATAGTAGGAGCACTTTGAAGTGGTCCAAAACATTGTGATCCTGCTCATGCATGGTAGGATGTTATGCTAGTCTGCAAGAACCCTGTGACTCACTCACTACTACTGTCCTATTGCTCTTCAGTTGTTGTAAAATAAATGGTATATTCACAAACTTGAAATGTATTAAAGTTTGGATTTATGAAGCAAACAGATGACTTTGTTTTAAAGTGTGGTCTTCATTGCTTTCCTGAACTAGATTAACCTTTTTGATTCAGCTAGACCCATAGGGTTATGCTCTGTGTTCTTTCTTCATGGCTTGCAGAGCTCTAGCTAGAAATGTAATAATATTATCGATCAAGCTACAGAAAGGGTGGGACTTTTCAAGAATATTGAATTGTCAACCACAGTGGCCTGTAACATTCACTTACAAATACAACTCGCAGCACCGCGGTGTGATGTAGCGATCTAGTGAAGAACAAGAGGAGATTTCATCCCTTCCAAAGTGAAATATTTTTTGGCAAAGTGATTAGCCAGAATTTCAAGAACAGCCAAGCATCATAACAAATGAATCAAAAACATTGCTTCATAACCTGCAATTCTCTCACATTCAAATACCTGTAACTCACTCAATCAGTTCTGTGTGTGTTTTCATTCCCCTGTGTGTTTAGCTGCTCCTCTGCTTTTGTTTGCAGCAGAGAACACACTCACCCCCAGAGACAAACACACACAAACGCACACACACACACAAACGCACACACACACACACACACACACACACACACACACACACACACACACACACACACACACACCCCTACACAGACACACCCACGCACACACTCCTTCACAGACACCCCACAGACGCACAACCATACACAGATACAGCGACACACACACTCCCACATACAACCCCCCCAGACACACAAACTCAAACAGACACACCCACGCACACAAACACAGATCCTGACGCACTACTCACTCATAGTACTCTGCGGCAGGCGTGTTCTTGTTCTTGGCATAGGACGTCCTGTTGTCCAGGAAGGAGCCGTTCATGGGCTGGGGCACGGTGCAGTTGGGGGTGTTCCAGGGGTTCCCGCAGTGCAGCCAGGGCAGCTCATTGGTCATGGAGGCGAACAGGTAGTGGATTGACCAGGCGATGATCACGTTGTAGTAGAAGCCCACGTAGAAGGCTATCAGGATCACCGTGTAGCCCACGCCTGCACCCAGACATTGTTGTGTTTTAGTTCTCTCTCCTTTATGGGAGCAAATCTCTGCCATAATGTTAAGGATTTTTAAAATAGCTGGTAAATTTTGCCTATCACATTGAAATATTATAGTTTGAATGCAAGGTCATCTGAATTTATATGTTCTGAATTCACCTCTTTTTAAATGGCATTTCAAGTTTTACCAACCAACAATATTGTACTTTGTCTCATCAACTTCACTCCCGCTATAGCAGAATGTGTTTGTGTCTGGAAAAGTTCCCAATTCAACACGTTATATGATTATATATATACAGACATTATGCGTGAGTGAAATGGTCTGTGTGACTGGTGTTTCTAGTTGTGGACGGCCACCTCTTTACGAGACATTCAGGTTTCAGACCGTTCCCAGCTCATTCCTGTCCAATCAGAGCATCTTTTCTCTGTAGGGAGGGTATGGAGATGGACACTGTTTTTTATTCTTCAACCCTCAAACCCTCCCTCCGGCCCCTTTAAAGGTGACCCGCCCACCAGTGATGTCAGAGGCGGCAGATTTTCAGAACGGCTAGTAACTGCTAATCAAATCACACCTGGTGGTATAATATGTCACCTTTAGCTCACTCTGAACACTCAGGTGCAGTGTGGGCCTTGAGAGAGCGTGTGCGGTACCCACCTCTAGAGGCAGGGCAGATCTTGGAGAGGATGTGCGGTACCCACCTTTAAAGACAGGGCAGATCTTCCAGACGGTGGCGGCCCCTTCTCTGTTGTACTGGCCCAGAGCCAGTTCCATATAGAACAGAGGCATCCCGGCAATGAGCAGGAACAGAATGTAAGGGATCAGGAAGGCACCTGGGGGGGAAGAATACAACATTGAATTTGGGGAGTTTTACCGCCGTCCATAAAGTGTTTGAATGGCGTCGGGCGAGAGGGTTATGACACGGTACAACAGGCATTGTGTGCCTGAACGCTCGTTTGGATCAGGGACAATACTGGGTTTGACGGGAGCCTTCCTGCCCGGTAACAATGTTCATGTCACCGGTACAAAGGGGAACTCGGACATATGCTCGTACAACGTAACTGGAGTGTTTGTGCCATTATTTTTTATTAGTACAATATATTTATACTAATAATCTGCTTAAGAACGATAATGACAAGGGCAATGACGATTGCGATGGTGGTGATGAGGATTAGGATAAGGATGACGATGCTGATGATTATTATGATGATGAATGATTTGTTTGCATGCATTTTTTCAAATATCTAAACACTCAACTTCTGGTCAACTTTGAACTTAAGTCTATTGACACCAGGCAAGCTACGACAGACACCTACGCTTCATCATTTAGCAGTTTCCCATTGTGTTGAGATGCCACGGATATATTTAACATCAGAAACGGAAAAAAATAAATGTGACTATATTATCTACATTTAAAACACACCTTCTAAAATATAGATTGCAAACTTGGTGAAGTGAACTCACCTCCTCCATTCTTGTAGCACAGGAAAGGGAACCTCCACACATTGGCCAGGTCCACAGCGAAGCCTATCACAGACAGGAGAAAGTCTATCTTCTTCCCCCAGGTTTCCCGCTCATCCCCCCCTGATGACCCCGGGGGTCCGACGTGGTTCGTAGGGGAGGGGACGATGGAGGTGCTGGTGTACTGCACCCCATTTTGGTCTTTCACCAGTATCAACTCCACCTCTTTCTTCTCCACATTGCACTGTTTGAGCGGAGCGACCGAGGACAGTTTGTGTTCTGGCACCACCTGGATGTTCATCTTCTCACGCCGACCTCACGCCTGCCTCGTGCCGTCGCGGCCCGAGGAGGTGATGGTGCTGATGCTGATGATCTCGCGGCGGACGGAGATCGCGCGGGCCGACTCCACGACTGTTTTCCCCGGGAGCTGAAGTTGATGCTCGGCGCACACATGAGCTGCGAGGGGAGGGGAAGCAGCGGGGGGCAGAGGCCGGAGCGAAGCAACAGATGCGTAGATTAATACCGAGAAGAGGATTGTGATGCATTTACGGAGGAGAAAGTGGCTGGACTATTTCCCCACAAAAGCCAAACCCTTGACATTTTTAAATTGTAAACTTACGTTATAATACTGAGTCATAAGAAAATTACATGAATATCTCAACACAAGCCAGAGACAGCAGGTGTCCAGGAGAAAGACTCAAAACTGAAGACACGCAACAACCATCTAGCGCGTTCTGATCAATATAATCAACAGTCATGCGCTAATCATGCTGATTTCCAGAAAGTTATAAGTAAGTGCATAAGCCATTGTTATCCGTACAACTTCAGTCCCTACAAGCGTAAAAGGTCCATACTTGTCTGACTAGGGGATCGTCTCCATGACCCGTTGCCGCGGTGGTCCTGTTGCGTCTGAGGAAAGACTTCCCATTCTGAAGGAACTTCAACACTCGCCTTCCCCTCTGCTGCCCATATGAAATGCGCTCTTTTAAATTACTCTCCTCTCTCTCCCCCTCGCCCCTCTCTCTCGCGCTCTCTCTCTTTATCTGCCTCTACCAGTACGCTCTCTCTCTCTGCCTCCCCTCGCTCTATATCTCTCTTCCTCCCTCTCCCGCTCCCTCGCTCTCTCTTTCTCATCTCTCTCTGCTCTCCCCCACCCTATCTCTTTTTGCTCTCCCCCTCTCTGCCATCCCCCCCCCCCCCCCCCCCCCTCTCTCTCTCTCTCTCTCTCTCTCTCTCTCTCTCTCTCTCTCTCTCTCTCTCTCTCTCTCTCTCTCTCTCTCTCTCTCTTCCACGTGATGTTTTATAATTGAGAACTTGTTGGTCCAGTTTGATATTGAGCCGCTCTCCTCTCCGCCGGTGTGTGATGGAGGCACAAAGCGTCCCACCTCCCCGTGCGGTCCTGCAGGCGGACAGTGCACGTCGCTCTGCGGCTGGTGGAACCCCAGATGTGAAACATGTCCCTTCAGCCCCGGGGATAAACGATATGTGATGACTCCCCTGCTCTAATGCACAACAAATGGATGCTTCCGACGTAAGAGCCAGTTGGCTACTGAAGCATTAGGTCTTGCATTTAATTTAATGACGTTATATTTCTTTCATGAGAGAATTCATGACATTTTACGATTTCATGAAAAAGCCATTTTTACCAAATAATTGAACAACGATATTGACGAATATACATTAATTTCCAAGCATTTGCTCACAAATAGCCTAGCAGGAATCATAAGAGTAAATCGAGATGTACCTGTAGTTTTTGGTAAACTTTATGTTTTTCAGGAAAGGTTTTCATTTGGGACTTTGTTTATCTGTTTCTTCTCCATCAGAGAAGATTCAATTACAGTTTTCTAAGAAGCGGTAAAAGCATTGTGTTCCATGGGAAATTCAATTCTACACCAACTTTTGCCAGGGGCAATGATTTCTATTAGATATGGTTGATCAGTTCAAGCCATTAAAGTCAATGAATGTCATTTCAAAGCTCTCCAGTGTTGGCTTTATAAAACCTTAAGAGGTTTGTTTTTGGGTGGGTTGTTTGTAAAGATTGAATAACTTGAAGGCAAAGAACAAGAAAAGATAGCTTACTATATTGTACTGTTGTCTCTTACCAACGTTACATGTTCAACCTTGTCTTGTTACTGAGAAGGCTAGATCTGAAAACCTTGTTGAGGATTTTACTAGGAAAACATCAGCTACTCTTCCTAGGGTGCAAACCCCATAGAGAGCATTGACACAAAAACATGTTAACAAGAAAATAACTCATCAATGCAAACTAAGATCTAATGTAAACCACCATGTTGTGTTTGCTCCCTCTGTTGATTAATGTTGATGGTTTAAAGTTCATATTTATTGCGTATTAATGAAGGCATGGTGCTTGATAAAAGTCTGTATTTTATCATGAATCTTCAGCTGCTTTTCCCAAACTATTCAGTATTCATTCACATTTCCTTGCATTTGTGCGGAATATTCCAATGATATGGATCATAGTAAAATCCTCAACAAGGTTTTCAGATCTAGCCTTCTCAGTAACAAGACAAGGTTGAACATGTAACGTTGGTTGTTTAAAGTTCATATTTATTGCGTATTAATGAAGGCATGGTGCTTGATAAAAGTCTGTATTTTATCATGAATCTTCAGCTGCTTTTCCCAAACTATTCAGTATTCATTCACATTTCCTTGCATTTGTGCGGAATATTCCAATGATATGGATCACCAGGTCTTGGTGTCCCTCGATAGTACCAAATTCAACATCCTCCATCAGTGACCTTCAGGAGGCGCCGGGATGCCATGTTTCCCCCTCCACCTCGCCACCCACTTGTTGTGGGCCTTGTTTGTCGCAGTATTAATTCCTTCTGGCTGCAGGGCGTCCCTGTCTCAGCCCCGTCTCCTCCACCACTAGCTCTGTCTCAGGAGACGGCCGTAATGAGGGCTGAGACGTCTCACTGCCGCCGCAGCACGTCCCTGTGAAAGAGCTCCACCGCTGCACCGCCAGCAGAGCGGTATACAGACACTGATGATACGGCTAGACGTGGGCCTTTATCACAGAGCAGGGACGACACAGGGGTAGCTCCTACAGCTAAGGGCTGCAAGTGTGCCCGAATAACATCATGGCCTACATAGGTGTTCGCCCCTAGGGTACAACTCTGGGCCTACAACACACTTCTCCTTCTCACTATTATATTTTGAAGAATGTCGATTTGCACAGTAATTGAGTAGTTCAGAGATGACGACCTCTTGGAAGTGTGCAGGTTTAAGGTGTATGCATGCATGTGAAATACCTGGTAAACATAATGCAGCAGGACTCTAGTACATATGGAATGATGAAATGACCTGGATTGCACAGGTGTGCACATAGTACATCACACACACACACACACACACACACGCACGCACGCGCACACACACACACAAGCAGGCACGCGCGCACACACACAAACACAACCACACACGCACGCACACATATTTTAGAACATAAATGTTACGGCACAAATACAAAAGAACGTGAACATCAGCATATTTACATTTATATGTAGGGCATTTAGCAGACTCTTTCATCCAAAGCGACCAGGTACATTTATCAGAGTAAAAAGAGAGAAACAATACATCGCTGGTACAATAGAGATATTCATAGAAAGTGCTAAGCATTTACAATTGCTAAGTTCACCCATTTCCTGTATACAATAAGATAGCTTGGATAAGATGCTACACAATGTTAAGTGCTATTTAGCTATTTAGCATATGCAGCAAGTCAATGCAAATGGTTTGGAGTTTTCAAAGTATTGGAAGTTTATGAATATTTTATGAATAATATTGCAAACACTTAAGACCGGCAGATACATATGTAGCCTATTAGGATCAAAGTTAAAGGTCCCATGACATGAAAATCTCACTTTATGAGGTTTTCTAACATAAATATGAGTTCCCCTAGCCTGCCTATGGTGTAAAACAAGCACTAGCTGTTCTGCTCGCCTTTGAAAAAACGGAGGCTCAAGCGCGCTGATTTGAAATGTCTTTATTTAGGACGTCATCAAGCATCTAAGCTCCTCCCCTTACTCTGCCTGGCCTGCCCAGAGACGTTGGCCCACCAATGAGACTCGACCGTGCGAGCGCCACATGTGTGTGTGTGAATACACACACTGTAACGCAAGTGTTTCTTGTCGGCTCTTTGACGTGTCTTGTATTTCCACAACGAGACTGTTATCTGAGCCATGGTTGAGAAGGAATTGGGGGAAAGGAACTTTGGCTTTGACTCGCTGAAGTACATGAACTGCGACATGCCGCCGGTTGCCGCGAGGCACCATCGCCCGGCAGCGGGCAGCAGGCAGCAGGCAGCGCGCGGTTCAGTCGACTTCAGGTTGATGTGAAAGTGGAAGAACCAGAGACGTCGCAGAACCCGACAAAGTCGTTTGTGATTCATAATGTCGTCTGGAGGCGCACACAGCTTTTGGCCATGATAATATGCATTATATGATATAGATATCTATGTATTATATGATATTATTTAGATATAGAGCTCCAGGACTGTAACGCAAGTGTTGTACACTTCCTTGTTATTTGGATAACCGTTCTGCTTTTGGTGTTATGGCGCATAACACGTCGGACTCTCGTCTCTGGTATTTCTACAACGAGACTCGTATTGGGGGTTATCTCAGCCAAGGTTGAGAATGAATTGGGGAGAAGGAACTTTGGCTTTGACTCCCTCAAGAACATGAACCACGACATGGAGGAGAAAGGGATGGTTGGCGGCGAATGTCTCCCGCTTGAGCCCAGGCCCCCAGGATAGGCGCATACTTCCGCAATCCACCAGTGCTCAGAGGCTAAGCCTGGTATTGCAGCTGTTTAAGCTGGCTGTGTACGGGGGTCCGTCATTTCATGTGGCCCAAAAGTAGATATCGCCGTCCACTCCAATACAAGTGGGGAACAGGATTGTGTCTCCGCAAAAAATGTCTGGATATCAATCAAAGGCTCATAATTATATTTTTACCCTGTTCTAAAAAAATGTACGTTTTTTCTTTTCAAAACGCCTCCTCAAGCGTTTTATTAGCAGTTTATGTTGGGTGGGCAGCTGAAAGGAGTCGTACTGAAACAAACGGCTCCTTGCTATGGACCTATTTTGAAGTGCACGGCTCCATTAACTTCCGAATTAAATTAAATTCCGAATATACTTCCATTAACTCCATTAACTTCCAAAGTCTGAGATTTGTCCTTTTACTTAACATGAATGGCGTTGAACACGGATATATAACACACATATCATTGAAATAGCTGTAACAGGCACGGACGTATTGATTACCTGAATGATTATGGGAGACCTACGTAATTTTCATAATATTGTTAATTGTCTAATATTAACATTTCAGTTGCGTTGGTAGGTATTTCATTTTCATTTGCTTGTTTAGCTATGTATGACAGGGTTATGGTTAGCTATGTATGACAGTTGACAATGTTGGTGTATTACAATTCATTATTTGGGTAGGCTACTCCAACTTCGTTGCTGGTCGATATGTAAACATTTACTTTTATATAAATTATTGATTGCATTTTTCATTGAACATTGAACTGAATTTTTTAGGCCTACATACGTTTACTATGTTACTATGGAGCAATCTTACATATTTATGAAGTTTCCAGATCAATAAAGTTCTATCTCTTTTTATTTGAACTGCCTGTATGTCCTCTTGATTATAGTATTACAGTGTGTACCTTGGTTATCATCTATCATAGAATGGTGTCCAAATGGCTGCATGTGTAAGAAATAGGATTTGAACCAAGTGTTACAATAAAAAAAGCTTTTATTACAAGACCCCCCACCCCAGATTTTAACAAAACACTTTTTTTGGCTGTTTGGCTGGGGCAGAAGAGTGGAAGGGGAAACAAAGACAGGTAGCCTAAAGAAGAAGTAAGGAAAGGAATGAGAGGAAGAACCGTGAAATGAATGAACAGTGTGATAAACGCAAATGATTACCAAAAAGGTTATAATTACTGATTTATCAAATACGCAGAGAAGAGCATCATCGAATAAAGATTAAGGACCTGGATTATATTTTACAGTATTGAAAACTGTTGAAATTACAATTCAGAGTGGAGAAGGCTGAAGGCATTGGTCCTAAAAGTGTCAGTTTCACCCACTCTGGATTATCGCTTCAAGAGACTGTGAAATGCTTTTTAAAAAAATGGTAATAATTCAATACGTGAAGATTTGGTGATAGAGGTAAAGCATCTTCTTTTAAATATTATAAGCCTTGGTTTAGTTATTCAGTTCTGTTGGATTCCAGCCCACCATGGAATATATGGCAATGGAATTGCTGATAAATTAGCTAAAAGATACTAACCTAATTAGAAGAATTTAACCTTAAGTGTATATATTTTTTATTTTTTATTTTTATTTATTTTGTTAGTTTGTTTTATTTTGTTTATTTTGTTTCGTTAGTTTGGTTTTTTCCTTGAATTAATTATTATGATTGAAAGTATCATTTGCCAACGTCCTTGTCACAAACTCCTGTGTAGTAGTCCAGTAGGTGGCGGTATATGGGGAAAAACTATGATCCTCCACTAAACTAGAAGAAGAAGAAGATCTCTGCATCCGGTACGTCACAGACTAGGTCACGTGTCTTGGCCCCATAACGCGGAAGCAAATCGCTCCTGTATGTTACCCTGCGCCACTGAGCAGTTTGTATAGGAATGAATGGGCGGCCATTTTCCAGTCTGTGGTCCATCCTTTATTATGTCCATGCTTGAGCCCCGCTGAGGGACCACCGCCGGAGGCGGAGGTGCCTAAGTGCTGCCCGGCAACAATCCCTTTCTCCTCCTTGTCGCGGTTCAGTCTACTTCACATTGATGTGGACGTTGAAGAACCAGGAACGTCGGAGAACCCAACGCGGTCGTTTGAGATTCATATTATCGGCTCACACAGCTTTTGGCCGTGATAATATATATTATATGATATAGATATCTATGTAGGCTATATGATAATATTTAGGTATTACAGAACACGGCTAAAGGCTGTGTGCGCCTCGCCATTGCGATACATCCACTGTAAACAGAGCGCGTGGTACCGTGGCTGCAAGCTGCTCAGGGCCACACCCCCACCCTCCTCCTTGACCCGCCTCGCTCCTCCTCATTTGCATTATAGCTACAGACACCAAAACAGCGCATTTGCTGGAAGCTCAATGTGCGACTGGCTCGGAGTGGCTGTAACTCTGCACCACGGCTAAATTTCGGGAACGTCTTTGAATACTGTGTTAGTTGCCCACTAATACCTATATTAAAGAATACATAAAATAGCATGTCATGGGACCTTTAACATACTTAACATACTTAAAAACAAACAATTAATGAAAACAATGATATTGTTTGATACACATTTTTGGATTTTTCTAATGATTAATGAAGACAATGTGAAACATATATAATGCAATCTGAATTAAATTGAATCAGAGAGAATCCACTTAATCCTGCAACAGGGACTGTCTTTTGCTCCATGCTTTGAACTTGTTGATCCGGACACTCTCAGGGATGTAGCTCAGAATTTTCAGGGCTTCCTGTCCAAGGCTAAGATGGACTGCTGGTCCAACACTAACATATGTTATCATTGTCTGGATGGACCCTCTCAGACTACTTCCCAGGCTGTCTAAAAGGTGTGGTAATGGTCTGCCATTACAGGGCTGACTCTAGAAGTAAGCTACATAGTTTAGGTTTATAGTTGAGTACATTCATTCTTTCTAACTTACTGAACTTTTATTCTGACAGTGTGGTGCAGTTTATCGATGATGGCTGACGGATCCTTACTTAAAAAATGCCATAATTCAAATGTAGACTTCAACCTGGTTTCAGACAAAGAGTTTGAGAAGTTGTACTAAATGCACCTGTGTGTTATATGGGCCTTTCTGATAATTATACAGAATTGTAGGGTGTCATTTTCACTCCATATTCGCTATTTAGCTTGAAAAATTTCCCCAAAAAAAGAAAGAAAGCAACCGAATAGGTGTGAATTATGTGGAAATGATGAGACTAGCGGCAGGCTGTCGTCATTCAGAGTCCCCCTGGGCGGGTGTGAAACCATATCAATCAAATGTGTGTGTCTTGATCTGATAATGGATCGGATTAAGCCCAAAGTGGAATTACCATGTCAGAGAAATTGGCGTGTTCAAAACAGTCTTAGTAAATGGCATTGACCCAGACGGGTCCCTCTTCAGTTCAGCTCTCTGCTGGGATCTCTCAGGGGAAGACATGATATGAATATGAAAGCCCTTCAGATCCAATCTGCATGGATCCCTTCTGCTCCGCAGAAAGGAGAGGACAAAAAGGCCCCCGGCTTTGCCCCCGACCTCAAAATGACCCAGTGTGGATTGTTACACAGGAACGCTTTGCCTTCTTAAAATCATACCCCTCAAACAGACATCTGGAAGAGAATCATCCATGGGCACGCAAGCGCACACACACACACACACACACACACACACACACACACACACACACACACACACACACACACACACACACACACACACACACACACACACACACACACACACACACGCAGACAAATGCACACACACACACACACCCACACCCACCACA
>NC_044061.1:26066880-26151880 GCF_902167405.1 Gadus morhua | reverse complement strand
CACAGCGTGTGCGCTCTCTCCCTCTGCAGATGTAGCATTAACAAGGTCCCCAGCGGGGCTGTGCCTGATTGGCTATACCTTAATAAAGCAAATGCTAATTAATCCGCTGCTTAAAAAGAAGAGGATGCTTACATACAAATATTTGGCAATGTTTTTTTTGTTTTATTTGTCTCTCTCGGTTATCTACACAGGATTGTAGCGTCCAACAAGCTTTAGCGTTGAATGTCATAGATGCAAACCAACGACAGTGGCTGAAGTGGTATATTAATATGTAAATATATGAACAGTATATATTATGTATACGTAGATATATATTGTGCTGGTGAAGTTTAAAAAGAAAAGATGGACTTGAACAGGGAGGATGTGGAGATGGACTCATTGTGACCGACACGTATCGTGAGGTGTAGTGCACTAGACACACACACACACACACACACACACACACACACACACACACACACACACACACACACACACACACACACACACACACACACACACACACACACACACACACACACACACACACACTCAGGACACCCCTAGCCTGAATGTAGCATGATAGCATGAATACATGCTATCATGATAGCATGAATACATGCTATAATCATCATTATTATTATTATTGTGTCACCTCTACCACCCTCTCCCCATTGAAGTGGTGTTCTCTTAGTGAGGGAGAAATAAAAAGCCCACGTGGAGCCCTATGGAGAGAGCTGCTCGTTGGGCAGTGGCTCGGACTAATCTCTCAAAGGCACTACAAAAACAAATGAGGATACAGAGACTCTCGCTCTGGAAACACTTAAGAAAGAGCAGCGCGTGACATCCCCCCAGGATGTGCGAGCGACCGTCCACTTGGCCTCTCTGTGTTCACACCATCCCAGTCGTCCCGAAACGTTTTTACAAAAGCTAAAATGTCAAGAATGAATTAGTGCAAAGGGACCGGTTTGGTGTGTGCGTGTTTGTGTGTGTGTGTGTGTGTGTGGGGGGGGGGTATGTGCGTCTGTGCGTGTAAATGTGCATGTCTGCGTGTGACTCGTCGGTGAGCGATGTCACGCGTTGGGTTCTCCAGAGTCCAAGAGTTTCCGAGCTCAGTCGTCTTTCTTGTCCGAGGCGCTGTCGGAGCCCTGGTCGGCCGGGCCGGGCCCCTGGAGGAGGCCCTCCTCCAGGGGCCACTCGGGCCCCTCGTCCCCGGAGACCTTCAGGGCCTGGTAGCGCTGCAGCTCCAGGTAGGTGGTGAACAGCTTGGCGTACTCCGGGTGTGTCAGGGCGAACGCCTCGAACTCCGCTGGCAGGGACACAAACACGATGTCGTGGTAAATGGACTGCATTTATACAGCGCTTTACTGACCAGTGAGCCCTAAAAGCGCAAACATTCACCCATTCGTGCACATATGAACACAGTTAACCATGCAAACCGACAGCCAGCTCGTCTGGTACTTTTTTTATTTTACTCTAAATCTAATTAAACAGCCTTAGTGAGAGACTAAACTGAGAGAGAGACTAGACTGTATTAAGAACCCATTAGATAAACCGTTCTCACTTTAGTTACGACCACACTTTACATCAACCAAGACTCCAGATATAGCCTCCTATTGGCTTACAGAATTATAATCCCGGCCCAGCTCTCTATACCCTAAACCTCTCATCCGTACTGTATAACATACAAACAAGGTTTTAAATCATACACAACTACTGACTGAGTCTGTGATACAAACATCAAATGAAACCCAGAATGGCCACAATCTCATCTCCGATGGCCGGCATCCGTCAGCCCGGAGCGGGATGGAGGATCCTCCACCCGATCTGATAAGCGGACCCCACCCGGCCAGAAGCAGGCCTGCACTGACCGAACGTGATGAATCCCGAGGCGTCGGCGTCGATCTCTTTGAAGAGCTTGGTCATGTTCAGGTCGGACACTCCCAGCGCCGAACGCAACAGCGCTGAGAACTCCAGCCGTGTGATTCGCTGGTCCTCGTCAGTGTCGAACAGCTGGGATTGGAGGAGACAAGGAGGAAGGGAAGGGTGTTGGTATTATAAAGCATGGAGGGGGGTCCTATGTCACACTCCTCACAGACACAGAGGGGGAGAGAGAGAGAGGAAGAGAGAGAGAGAGAAGGGCAGAGAGAGAGAGACAGAGAGGGAGAGAGAGAGACAGAGAGGGAGACAGAGACAGAGACAGAGAGAGAGAGAGAGAGAGAGAGAGAGAGAGAGAGAGAGAGAAGCCTTTCTTTTGAATAGTGTAGAGACTACTTAAATGAATGACATCACCAGAAAACAAACAGCGGAAGAATCATGAAAAAAAACACAAACAAACAAGTGAATCCAACACTGTTCCTTGGGTCTAAACTGAAGAAAAGGCTCAGAGTGACGTGGCCGGTGTCAGAGTATGCAAACAAAGACAGGAGCACATTGTTGACGTGACCTTATAGCTGGAGTCTGAGAATGCTTTCCCTGTTCCTCTGGACTGGGTTAGCATATGCCGCGGCGCTGTTCCAGCACTCACAATCACATCTGTTACTTTCATTTGAGAGTCAGTCTCTTGAGTGTTTAAATAACACTTTACTGTGGTCAGATATTAAGACCAACGCCATTATAACCATGTAGAATTTAAATTGAGAAATGGATTTCTCAATTGTACTCCTAAATTAAAATAAAATGGCTGCAAGAAATTATTTTCTGTCTGTTTTTTCTTCTCAAAATGGGAGAATATCCTGCTTGAGTTATAACAACCAAATAATTTATCACCACATTATTTCACTTGGTAAATATAAAGTTTGCGAGATGCAAATTTCTTGCCCGGACACGCAGAGGGAAACACACACACACACACACACACACACACACACACACACACACACACACACACACACACACACATGGACATGCACACACAGAGACACACACACACACACACACACACACACACACACACACACACACACACACACACACACACACACACACACACACACAGGGACACACACACAGGTCTATCTACTCAGTCCATAAAGAGGGTCCAGCTCACCTTGAAGGCCATGCGGAGAACGTCCTCCGTGTTGGCCGGGCGGCAGAGTATGGTCACGCCGATGACGTACTCCCTGAAGTCGATGGTGCCGTCACCGTCCTGCACAGGGTCAGAGGTCAACACAAGCTATGAGCTGAGCGAGAGAGAGAAAGGGAGGGGGAGGGGGAAAGGGAGAGGGAGAGAGACACTTACAGAGATACAGAGAGATGCTGAGGCATGTGGGTGGATGTGCTGTTGTTTATACTGTCTGTCTGTAAAAGGTCAAGGGGTAGGAGTACTCGAACACTCAGATCGATCACACAAAAAAAAGTGTTTGCTTATTTAACAGCAATTCTGCTTGCAATACTGCAAAGTTACCCAAAAAACATACCCTTCATTTTTTGTGTACAACAATTGTTTTGTGGAGAAGCCGAACTGCAGTAAAATAAGCCTCTACCATCCATATCATGATAAATATTTGGATGTGCAGATGGCAAAGTTGAAGTCTGTATCTTCATCATTCATAGTTAATTTATGCTGCCAACAATTGCTGCTATAATATTTATCACTTTACCACTTTTACCACTAATACCACTTTTATCCAATCGCTCCTTTTCACTTATTTAGTTTGTACTTATTTTATTTCCATCTATTTGATCTATTTTGACTCTAACCCTGTATTACTTTCCCACCTTTGTATCGTAACTGTTGCACAGTAATTTCCCTCGGGATAAATAAAGCATCTTGAATCTTGAATCATACGCAAAAAGTATGTACACACACACACACACACACACACCCCCTCCCAGCCTCTTCGGCTCCTCACCCGGTCGAACAGAGCGAACAGCTCCTCCAGCGCCGGGGAGATGGGCAGCTTTAGGAAGCGGGCGAACTCCTGGATGGAGATGCGGCCCCCTTGACAGGAGCTGGCCTTGACGGCGAAGCCCTCCAGCTCCTTCTGCACGTTCTCCCACTTCAGGCTGCAGGGGGAAGAGGAGAGGCTCAGAGACAGGCACCCATGGGAAACAGGCACCCATAGGATACACACATCCATACGACGCATGCGCCCATAGGACGCGTGCACCCATAGGACGCGTGCACCCATGGGACACGTGCACCCATGGGACACGTGCACCCATAGGACGCGTGCACCCATAGGACGCGTGCACCCATAGGACGCGTGCACCCATAGGACGCGTGCACCCATAGGACACGTGCACCCATAGAACACGTGCACCCATAGGACACGTGCACCCATAGGACGCATGCACCCATAGGACGCATGCACCCACAGGACACATGCACCCACAGAAAACTTGCACCAATAGGACACACACCCATATGACATCTGCACCCACTACTGCTGAGATGCTATTTTTTGTGTACATGGTGAAAATGATTTTCATGTTTGTTGAAATTCTGTTTACATCCCGACATCAATCAAAACAATGTTAATTTAATGTTCTGATAAATAAAAATAATCTAATCTGCTATCTGTGGCTGTGGCAGGCCTGTAATGGCAACGTCCAATCATGTCTTTCTGCACGAACATTACTTGAAGCGTAACAAAAGAGGGGTGTCTTTACTTGAGCTTGCGGCTGATCTTGGTGAACTCCACCAGGCCGGCCTCCATGGGCAGAGTCAGCTCCCCGGCGGAGATCATCAGCCGGCAGTCCTCATACGTGTGGTCGGTGACCGGGACGCCCAGGGCCCTGCGACACAACCCTGGACATGAACTCTACATACGACAACACTGGACATGAACTCTACATACGACAACACTGGACATGAACTCTGCATACGACAACACTGGACATGAACTCTACATACGACAACACTGGACATTTACATTTAGCAGAAGCTTTAATCCAAAGCAACTCCCAATAAGTCCATTTGTCAGAAGACGTTGTACGGTCAACCCCTTCCCAATATACAACAAAGATCGCTAGGATAAGATGCTACACCATGCTAAGTTCTATTTTTAAGTAAAAAGACGTACAACCGACAAAAAGTGTGCAAGAGGGGTGTGGAGTGGGTAGGACATGAACCCTTCATACGTGGGTTCTGTCTTCTGTCCAGGGGAGTTCATATGTATGAAGGTTATACATGTGTGGGTGGTCACATGACATGTGCGTAGGCGGAACAAATCAAGAGTCGTGTATTGAAGATTGAATGTTTTCGTACAGAACGGCGATACAAGGTGCTTGATAAGTGAAACAACGCTGGAGGAATAACAATTTAGATTTAAGGAACGGAGCAACAACATTTTACACAGTTGGTTCTAAACTCATGAGGACAGTTTGAATGTATAACTCTAGATCCGGTTTCTGATTAACTTAATTTAGAAAGAAAAAGATTAGATTTTCCCCCTAAATCGCTCTGTATAATATATTTTAGAACCATCTCCATGTCCTCTATCAGAGACATGCAGCATACTTCAATCATGTGCACACAGATAATACTTTTTTAAAGCATATATTTCCCAACATGTGAAGAATTTGAACCAATCACTCACTCGGCCATCACTCTGCGCACTGTGCTGGCAAACAGGGGCGCACTCTTTTTCTCTTCCTCTGTGGGGATCTGGGGAGGAAGGAACTACCACCACACCAGGAACAAAGGTCAGACTGGAAAAATGCAGGTTAGTTAATGAATAGAAAAAAGAGGCTGTGAAATATGTAGGTGTACCTCGATCTCCACAGTGGTGTACAACTGACACAGCGTCAGAAGAAGCAAGGTCTTCCTGAAACATAAAATAGGCAATAGTTAATCATTTAACTCCTATCGAAAACCTATATGTGTACACATGCAGGATTTTCAAGAGTTAAATGATTAACTATATACTCAATCCAAGCATGCAGTTTGTTAATATTCACAAAACAATACAATCATGGCTTTCTACTGCCTACTTCCATGTAACTCCCCCCTCTCACTATAAAGGAGAACAGGCATGAGGAAGTAAAGGCTTTCGTTTCCACACAACACTCGAGTTGCATTAGAGAAACATTCAATGAATTAAAATGTAACTGATGAGAAGGCCTAACAGGGTGAGGAGAACGATTATTGTGACTTTGTCACAATAAACGCTCCTTGCCGGTGTGAGACTTACGAGCTGAAGCCTTGCCAAGTCCAGGTCACTGTGTCCTAGCAGAGGGAGGAAAAGAGTCACTTATTACTTAGGGGGGGGCATCGGTAGAGGACGTGTGAGAGAACACACAAACATTATCGTACGTCAGCCTATGATAATCAGCCTACGACAACTCACTGCATAAAGTCAGAGGTATGTTGAACGCAGCTTACCACGTAGGTCTTAAGTCAAGTCATGCTCAGACTCCTTCTACTGCTAGAGATCTAATGCGTTTGCAGGTTTGGTCATCAATATAACATGAGGGCTGAAACTAAACAAGACTCACCAGCTTATTGGGGTATCTCATGATCACAGGCTGCACAGGGACCCCAGGGATGAAGGCCCCTACAGGGGGGGGGGGGGGGGGGGGGAAGAGGAGAGAGACATACACACCACCACACAATGATGCACAATCAACACACCAGCCCAGCTCAGTCGCATCCTTTATCTTTATGCATTTCCAAACATTTCTGCATAAGCCACAGATATTTCTATCTGTGTGTTTGCTTTAACAATGTGCAGCTCACTGGGTCACAGAACAAATCATGTGTGCGGCTCACAGCTACACGGTTCTAAGAGCTGGCTCATAAAAGAGCCATTGTATCTCCAGACCACATTAGTGGCCTTTTGCCTACATGTGTTGCGGATTTGCATGAGGCTGACTCCTGCTCCGATAGGATACAAGGTTTATGGGTACTAGAGTAAATAGAGAAGGGGTTTCACGGTCACAGAGATAGATAGATTACATGTCTAATGTGCATGTCGTTTGCCTTTTCTGTATAGTCACTTCTTGTGTGGAACTATACTGTCTTTGTGAACTCTGGCGAAACCAACAGTGAAACTGATGCCGTTCATTACCTAACTATAGAGTCACATGAAAGTCAAAAGCTTTGTACGGTGTGACTCAAAACTAGCCTGGCTAGCGCCAGACCTCATCTCAATCTACATTGAGATGAGGTCTGGGAACCACACATTCATTTTCTCGTATTTGAGGCGTGGTTTACGATTGCCCGGTGCCGTTTATTGGGCGCTACGAATGTCTATCATGAGGCTGTACATAGCTCATAGCCAATCGTATCAATTATACCAGATGACGTATTTAGAGCGACAAAAATCTGAGGAAGAAGACGATGGGTGTGTCGCATAGACGTCGTCATCGTCTTGCCGTCCCTCCCCGTTCTGTGATTGGTTCCCAATCTCAGGCGAAAATTTGATCCATGGAATCCAGGCTGCCTAGCAGCGCAAAATGAAATCGCGCGCAAGGCAGCATGGGTATACCCAGGCTAACTCAAAACTTGAGAAATGTAAAAGAAAGGAAATGCTATAATAGTATTGCACTAACTTTGATCAGAATATAAATACATATTTTTCATTAAAGTAGAATGAAACATACCCAGTTTAAAGGTGATGAGGCAAGAGCGATTTGTGCAGGTTCCTTCTGGAAATATCAGAACCTTTAGATAAGGAAGAATAACATTGTTAATGTTTAAAATAACCAAGCAAGCACAGCATGTTAGGATAACAGTATTCCAATCAAATACTATTATGGATTAACCGTACATGCAAAAACCTACTAACAAATGATCAGATAACTGATGTGCTCATCACTTAACTTATTAATAAATCGTGACGCCGTCCTTGTAATAAGCAAATATTTAAAATACTATCGACCACTTTTTTCCTTTCACATTTCAGAGAGTGAAAATTATTCAGTGTAATCAGTAGGCTGTGTTGAGTGTTCTCACGCCCAGGCAAGGTTAAGCAAGCACGATAGGACTGAATGTTATCGGTGTTGATGAACAATATCAAATAAGGAAGAGGTGCTTGTGCTGCTGCTAGAGGATAGAGAGGCCACCGACCACATCCTGTGTTTCACAGAGCTTCCTTAAATGTTCATCTTGCGCAAACCACTGCTTCCTAAGCACACAAACTAGGCATTATGGATCTTTGCTGTGGTTGAATGATGACTTTAGTAGTACATTGGTGACTTTATATTCCTGGTATATACTTGGACTTCGAACCTGAAGTATTTAAGCACATGACATGTGCTTTAATACTGTGTGTGTGTGTGTGTGCGTTCGTGCATGCATGTATGTGTGTGTGTGCCTGCGTGTGTGTGACAGACCTGGGGCCAGACACCTTCTGACTTGGCCCTCTTCTCGATCTCTCGGATGGTGTTCTTCCTGGAATCAGTGCGCTCTCTGGACACCAGGACCGGCTGGAGACAACGCACACACCCTACATCAGGAAGCACTCACACACAGACACACACACAGACACACACACACGCATACACGCACACACACATACACACCGAGTCAGACTGGTTAGGTCATTCATTCATGCTGAAGGGCTCTAACACATACTATTTCCTTATTTGGACATTATTTGTCGACAAGAAAGAAGAAGCTCTCACAATGATGACATATTAATACATAACACACACACAAACAGACGCACGCACACACACACACACACATGCATTCACACACACTCGCACACACACGCACACACAGACACACACACACACACCACACACTCATATAACACCAAATGTAATAACAGCGGAGGCGCTGAGAATGTCTCACGGCCAAAGATGGGCGTGGCCAGGTTCTCCACGCGGGACACGGTGGAGGGCAGGCCGGCCACGATGCAGACGATCCCGTCGAAGAAGGTGGAGTGGGGGGCCACGGCCAGGATGGGGGCCTCCCGGCTGCTCACCTGCTTCCCCTTCACCACCACCCGGAAGCCCATGGCGAAGTAGTAGGCCCGGCCCAGCGGAGCCATCACCCGCCGGCACATGAACCTGGGGACGGGGGCGGAGAGATGTCAGGCATACGTCTGGATAGAAATATTATATAGATACACATAGATACACCGCAGTGGTGGAACGAGCTCCCTGCCGATGTCAGGGCTGCGTAGTCGCAAACCAGCTTACGCTAAAGGCTCAAGAATCACTACTTCAGAGTTCACCTAGACTCCGCAGAGCCTCCCCCAACACACGTATTGTACGTTGCACGTCCTGGCACTTAAAAGTAGTACTTAGCATTGTGCAGCATCTTATCCTAGCTATCTCTGTTGTATACGGGGAATGGGTTAACCTAACAAGTGTTGGTACTTGTTACTTGGTTCTATGAACATCCTCACTGTACCAACAGTGATGTATTGTTTCTCTTTCTACTGACAAATGTACTTATTTTAAGTCGCTTTGGATAAAAGCGTTTGTTAAATGCCCTATGTAAACGATAATGTGAATATAGTGGAGGATAAGCTTCTCACGTCTGCTTAATAGTAAAAAGTAATGTAATATGCAAAAAGGCAGAGCTGACGGCGAGGTATATCTGCATAACATAACAAAAAAAACGACGACATGATACTAATAATAGTATTGTTTGTAGAGCACAGTGCTTCCCAAGGTGAGGACATGACATTGAGCAGTGCTTGGACGACCACAGGAGGAGACTGATTTGATGTACAAACAATGTGGTTTTTATTCATGTAGAAAAAGAGGTGGTCATCATGCACAGTGTTTCACAGTGGGGTTGGTAATTGGAAGTAGAGTTAGACCTCTAAGTCATCAGACAATTGAGAACATCAGAAACGCCTCCTTGAGCAAGTCCTTGACTCTTAACAAACACCGAAGCAATAAAGGACTGAAGTGTCGCAACATGACCGTAATCCCCCCTGAGTTTCTGTTATGAAGGGAGCGTAACACTGGGTTAAGTGTTAACCAACATGCATTGGTTAGAAATGTATGGTGTTGTACAACCTAGCATAGTGGTGTCTTATGCAAAATGATTAGGTCATAAACATGATTATGATTCCATAACGATGGAATGAATGATTCAATATTTTTTTCATGAGAGACCGATTTCTGTGCTGTCGATGACCGACCTTCTGCGCCGTGTGTATACGTTACTGCTTTATGATCCTTACAGTACTGAAGTACGCTTATAGGGAAGATAATATAGCATTGTGTAGCATCTTACCCTAGCTATCTTTGTTGTTTATGGGGAATGGGTTAACCTACCAATTGTTGGTGCTTTTGTACCTAGTGTACCTAGCTTTGGATAAAAACGGCCGGTAAACACCATAAATGCAAATGTTAATGTCTGAGACAGTTGGCTCCCCTGCATGGCTGTGTTTACATCCCGGTTTACCTTCTCCAGCCCGTCATGGGCTCCACCGAGCCTTTCAGGGGGTGCTTGAAGGTGGTGATCACGGCCACGGGCCAGGTGATCATCAGCACCAAGGACAGGAGGATCCCTCGGATAGGCACCAGGAAGATACCAAGGAGGACACACTGAAACGAGAACACAAACACATACATAAATACAAACACACAAAAACATATACACACAAACACATAAACATACAGAGACACAAACACACACACACGCAAGGAGAACTGGCTAGAACCGACACCTCAAGCGTCTGATAATCCACATCGCCTTGAGGTTTACGGAAACCAAACAATGGTTGCTCTTGTTTGCACTGCACGCATTACTAGACGTTTGAACACGGAATTCCACCTCGGTTAAAGTAGCAGCGGGGCTGCACGGCCCTGGGCTGCAGAGAAGCATACCTGCGTTATAACATCAACAAAAGAGCCGCCACAGGATAGCCCCATGTGGAGCCATGACGCGTATTTATGGGTTAAATACAAGCATGGTGTTATTGCAACATATTTGCACGACTAATTCGGTTGAACAACATACTCACTTTTATTATATCGGCCTTGCTCAATTTCGTCTCCTGCACGAATGGATTAATGACGGCGGGCAGAAGCAGCGATTGCTGCCTCGGGAGAGCGAATATTCTCTGCGGCGGCATTCTGGCGGCTGATGGATTAAAACGCGTGAAGTCGACCCCACGTACGGGCAATTTGATGCTCTTTCTGCAGGTTACTTCCTCGATAGGAGCCCTGCTTACTCATGTTTTAGGTCTTCGGTGCGTAATGCAGTCGCGCCCGGCCCAGGACTGGCACGACCTCGGTGCGTATGGTGGTCGGGTTAGGCCACGCCCACAATCTGGGCTCGGGTCCGAGACTCCTTTCTTTACATTTATACGGTTTCGAGTTTAATGAGGGCAGTTTACACGCTGGGTGATTAAAAATTGTAAATTAAAAAATAAACTCGAATATAAAAAAAAATTGTTTCATATATTCATATCGATACGAGACAGTTGCATTTAAACCAATGATCAGTTTGTCTTCCTTTGTCTTTTCCCCCCCTCTTATGTATTTTATTATCAAAGCATATTTTAATTTGTATAGTAGTACAAATATGAAGGCTAGCCACAGGAGTGAGTGATTAATGATGAAGATAATGTAATCTGCTTCAAAGACATCTCACTACGCTATTGATTAAGGACTTACAAATCAGTGCTGAAAAGTGTCCAGAAGAGGACGCCCTTTCATCAGACATATATGTTTGTATCAGATTTAACTTCTTTTTCCATTTTACATATTCCCAAGAGTAACTACGGTTGTCAATCTCCATATATCGGTGTACTTTTGGCCAACAAGGACATCATGACGTTACAACGTAAATTATGTTGACCATTCATCTTTAATGATGACAGATGACAAAGTGCAAAAGCAAAACAGAACCAAAACAATGTATACTGGTTAGGTGTTTTCCCAAGATAGGAAATGCATGGAATAAAGATTCCTCCTTAAGTTCTTGCGCTCTGAAGACATCATACAAAAAAACATTTGTAATATCCTATACAGTCTAATAAAAGCAACCTGTGCCTTCTAATCTATGCCTACCGAAATCAGTCATTTTAATAATTTGGTCTCCATGTTTCAATTTCCTTAAAAGTCCTATACAAAGTGCTAACCAAAGGAAGAATTGATTATGAATACAACTTTTTTGGCTTTCAGATCAAAAGTAAGTTTTATAAGATACATGGTCTGGAGTATAAACTATATGCAGGACTATGTAAGAAACGATTTCCCTAAAGCACCATTCTCGGTCAAAACACATTGTGCAAATTCTTTCTTTTTTCAAAAGCATTACACAAACAACGAAACAAACACTTACTGACACGTTCTAAACAAACCAATTCATCTTCATACACGATCAAAAGATTTAGGATCACAAAAACACATGGTTTGGAACATTCTTCAGAAAAACCTAATTTGCAATACAACGGCGAAATGTCACACACAATACGTCACTGCCAGCATCAATGTACCGTAGACATACCTGATGTCTTATCCTCTTAAAAACAAATTTCACAAATTCAAAACAACAACAAACAGGGGTTAAAAATGCACCGGCATAACAAACAAGGAGCTGACATCACACAGTAAAACAACATATCCAGTCGCCTGGAAAGCCAATGAGAGAAGGCGAGAGCTTCGTTCTACTAAGCTAAAGGGCAGGGTTATATGGACGGGACGGTAACATGTCTCTCATGTTGGAAGGCTGGAAGGCGGGAAGGGGCGGTTGTTCGTAATGCGAGTGTTTAGCAGCCGAGCCAGTCCTTCCCGATGTCGCCCAGCTTCACGATCTTCAGGCTACTGTCGTCCAACTTGAAATAGTGGGCGCCCTTGAAGAAGTAACTGTAATCTGGGGAAGACAAAAACGGCAAGAAGACGTGTTACTTACTGGGTTCAATCGTCAATGTAACCCTACCGGCTCCTGAATGTATCTGAATTCAGTATCTGAATTCAGTGTCTGATTCAGTGTCAAACTCAGTATCTGATTTCAGTTTCGGAATTCAGCATAAGTCCCTTTAAAGCTTCTGCTTAATGACGCGTACATATTGATGTTAATAGCAAAGGAGGAACCTTTTCTACCCTTCGACTTCAGCAAGGGCATCACATATGAATTAGACAGATGACAAGGAACGTTCGACCCTATCAAACAACTGCTCGTGCAGGTGTTGTTATGCTGTCTTATGCTGACACAATGTATTGCAGGATAAAAGGGAAGGTAGAAACAATGGATAAATAAATCAATCATGTGGTTTTTCCGGGGCCACAACTCAGTGTCTCGCTAAAAGTGTCCTGCCAGAGTCCTTACAATTCACGCTGACATGACTTTAAGAAACAAACAAACAAAACGAATGGTCGTGGTGGGTGAATTATGTGCGATGGCGATATCAGCGGGGGCGGCCGCACCCTTTTCCTGTTATTCCTTCTCATCTGATTATGCACACACTTCCTAAGACATGGTTTCTGTGGAGATGGGATCAGCCAGGCTAGCAGGGCTCTGGGCTCAAGCAGAGTTTTATTGCTAGTGGCAAGACGCCAGGCCTGATGAAGGGGGGGGGGGGGATTCTGACTGCAAGGAATGTCTTGTTTGTTGCTGCTGAACTGGCAGAGGCAACATATGCTAATTGAAGCTAGCCCTCACTAGCCTTGCTCTGGTTCCCTATAAGGGCTCTGTTCCTTCCAGACACCATGTTTTGAAAATAGTATTTTCTCCAATGCAGGGTCTGCTACGCGCCAGTCAGATGTAGAAACGTTCTTGACCTTGTTAACTTCCTACAGTACAGTTTTAGTATTTATAGGTATATTGTCTTCACTACATAAGTACTCTGTTTAGAGAAAGCTATGCGTTCCTCATGTACGTGTGTACGTTTCGTGTGTATACACTCACACACTTTGTCACTAGACAAAGCTTTTCATGTTCCCCCACACACTGTTTTCCGTGACTTACCGATGTTGTTGAGACTGAAGGCAGCGTCCATTCCGTCTGGGATGCCGTTCCACGCGTCAGCGATGAGTTTAGGGAAGCCGGCATCCATCTTCTTTTTCTCCTCGTTATATCTGAAGACACAAAGACATAACACGATATGGGGTAGGTCCGGCATCCCCCTCTACATACCAGAACCACGCAGTATTATTACAATTGCTCTACAAGTTGGTATTGTACTAATCGACAACGACTCCAGTGCATTGCATGAGTCGCACGTGTAATGGAAGTTTCCATAAGACATGTTGTTCACGAGAGACTAAGATACCTTGTCCCCTTAGTTATCATCTGAAGGAACCATCTCAGTGTTTGTTCCACGCTTATCGCCCTTGAGGGGAACCGTGACGCAGCAAAACCACAAGCTTCCTCCTGGAAGGCCAGAGGAACAGCGGCATCCCTATCTGCAGCTGGGCCCTCAAGGACGTCTTCTGCTCTAACACTGGAGCATTCCCTCTGTACGGAGCTCACTACAGCGCTCCAACCTTTGCATGCTTGTCGTGTTTTGTGGCCTCTCTGGACAAAGACTTCTTTAATCCTCTACTATTTTAACCGTTCTCTTAAAACAAACCCTTTCTATTCTGAGATGCGTTGTCAATACAGTTCAAAGGACTTCCACCACACACGTACATATGGGTATAAACGCTCCTCAAACTTATCCAACGCAAAGTTGCAGCCTGAACGGCATGTATGTCATCTAAGGTACGGTACCTCCAGAACTTGTCTCCGCTGAACAGGTAGGTCTTTTGGTTCTTCCTGAAGCTGAAGGCCGCGTCGATCTGCGCCACATCGGAGGGCAGGTCCAGGCTGGTGATACTCTTGGGGTAGCCGCTCTCCAGCTGCTCCGCCCGGTAGACCCACATCTGGTCTCCTACACACAGGGTCAGACACAGGGAGGCAGTTAGACGCACAACGTCAGACACAGTGAGCTCTTAGACACACAGATCCAGTCATGTTTTTGGCCTCATGTAAAAGTCGTTTTTAAGCTTTATATAATGGATCACATGCTGAGAGATAAAAGTATGATTCAAATATTGAAGTATGTTGTCTAAGAGTAACAAGATGGCGGCTGGAGAGGGAAAACTAAATACAATCAAATACGTGACATTACAGACTAGGGATGAAACTCAGACAAAGAATATCTGAAGGGAGCGGTCTGTTTCCTGCATGGGCGAGCCAGACAATAAGTTTTGTTACTCCTGAGTCAAGATTGTATGAGTGTACAATCCAGAGTATGTATTGCAGTATAAACCACAGATGAAGGTCCCGGTCATGCTGACAATGACCGGCACTAAACCCCACATCTGAACTATCACCGGGAAAACAAAGACATTTTTCCAGTGGTACGTTCCTATGAACTAAATCAACCTTTGCAGGAAGACCCTTCCCATTGGTGTGAGTGTGCAGAATAGTCTTCCATGACTTCACTGCAATGGAATAGAATCTGTTTCCCCCATAGCCAGTCAAGGCACTTAAACTAAAGTGATAGGCGTGCAAGAAAAACTAAATCTCACTCTCTGGCAAAGCGCTTTCCAACAAAAGACTCCTCTTCCCCCGACACAGAGGAACCATCTCTACTAACCCCGCCCCTCCTACTTACTTATTGTATCTTGTACGTCCTTGCACTTAAAAACAGAATTTAGCATAATTTAGCATCTTATCCTAGCTATCTTTGTTTTATACAGGGAATGGGTTAACCTGTTAGTGCTTGGTTCGATGAACATCCTTACTGTATCAACAGCGATATATGGTTGTTTCTCTTTCTTCTGACAAATGTACTTATTGTTGATTGTAGATACCC
Organism: Gadus morhua; assembly: GCF_902167405.1. NCBI lineage: Eukaryota > Metazoa > Chordata > Actinopteri > Gadiformes > Gadidae > Gadus > Gadus morhua. The sequence goes on along the minus strand of NC_044061.1, from coordinate 26,136,239 downwards.
TAAATGTCAATGTACATCATCTTAATTTAACGAGTGGATCCCTGCACGTGCTGCTGCCTGTAAAACATACCTGCAAAGAACACAGTCTTCTCCTCCAGAGGGTTTTCGTAGGCCGCGTCGATCTTGCCTGGCAGGTCGGACCAGTAGGTGGCCACCAGCATTGGGCCTGTTGGCTTGCTCCTGAAGTTAACCGACCTGAACAGGAACCTGAGGGGGAGGGAGAGGACAGAGATTAGAGGAGGGGGAACGACAGAGAGCTACACAAGCTCTGTAGGTGTGAGTGTGGGAGGGGGGAGTTAAAGTGGGAGAGTTTGAGTTAAACTAGAGAGAGATGGGGGATGAAAGAGTTAGACAAGAGGTGGGGGATGAGGTATAGAGTTAGAGAGAGAGAAAGAGAGTTAGAGAGAGATGGGGGATAAAAGAGTTAGACAAGAGGTGGGGGATGAGGTATAGAGTTAGAGAGAGAGAGAGAGAGAGAGAGAGTTAGAGAGATAGAGAGAGAGAGAGAGAGAGAGAGACAGAGACAGAGAGAGAGAGAGCGAGAGCGAGACAGAGAGAGAGAGAGCGAGAGCGCGAGAGAGAGAGAGAGAGAGAGAGAGAGAGAGAGAGAGAGAGAGAGAGAGAGAGAGAGAGAGAGAGAGAGGAGTAGCACAGGCCAGCCACAATGCTGTGATTCATGAGCATCTGGTTCTCGTTATGGTTAGGGTTGCTGACGCCAACGGAACAAGAGTCATCTTGCCCGGATTTCCAAATGCACAACACAACGGCTCCCCAAATTCAGTTTGCCTGACCTGCAATTTCTTCATGAGAAAAAGGGATCCTTACGACAGATACTGGGTGGATGGGGACACTAAACAGACATCTCCACTCCCAGTGCCCTGGTGACCGGTGTCAGAGCCGTAAAGACACAGGGCTACAGAGTTAGGCCCTCCATCTCGCAGACAAAACACATTAGCACGTCTTCTTCAGAGAGTTTTATGAGATAGAAAACTGTGTTAAAAAAAGGAGGCAATTTAGAATGACGATAGCTGTTTTAATGACATTATCCAAAACCAACGTTGCTATTATTTAATTGGTGGGTTGGACCGAGTTTGCTTTGAGGCAGACTACTTAAGTGTAAGGTGAAACCTCCAGACGATAAACACTGTTTTTCTGTTTTCTGAGCTCAGCTGGTTCCCAGAGGGTTACTCAATGTCTAGATGTGTCGGACATCACCCTTCTTCTGAGCCAGGGGTCAGGGATCTGATAGTCAGAACAAGCACTGTTTTCAACTGAGGAGTAATTAGCAGTAAGGCACGTTTCTATATATCCAGCCAGGCGGGACCATTCGATCATTTTTTAACCAGGGAGGGTGCAGTAATTGTACATTTACATTTAGGGCATTAAGCAGATGCTTGAATCCAAAGCAACTTAGAATCAGTAAATTTGTTAGAAGAACGAGGCATAACAATATATCGCTGTTGGTAAAGCACGGATGTTCATAGAAACAAGTGCCAAGCACTAACAATTGTTAGGTTAACCTATTCCCCATCTACAACAAAGTTAGCTAGCTAGGATAAGATGCTACACAATGCAAAGTACTATTTAAAAATGCAAGGACATACAACATACAATAAGTGAGTACATAAAGTGCCAGGTGTAACATACAATAGGTGCGTAATTATTATCATTGTATTTGAAATGTTCTTCTGGTTGTTTGACCTACTGTTTATATTGTATATTTGCAATTGATAAGGCCCATATGTATGTTGTTATTAGGGCATCATTGAAAAAGAGAGCCTGCTCTCAATGGCCGCCCTGAATAAATAAAAGTTAAATAAAAAATAAGGAGGGCAGTGGAGGCGAGAACGCTACACCTCAACGCAGGCCCGCCGCTCCCTATATGCAGGTCACCAAGTACCTGGGGGGGAGGCACCAAAATTTAAGTTTAAAAAAAAATCATAATAATAATAATTGTTGTTTTTTCTGGGACCACAACTCAAGTGTGTATTTGCGTCTGGACTTCGGAAATTGAGAGTAACTGAACGACTTTGCGTCGTATTTATTTTTCGTCCGCTGCTGTACTAATTCGATCAGGACCCGTTGCGTGTGCGTGTTTCGGACAACGTGGCCACCAACGGGGGAGCTTCGACCAGGAACCCAGCAGTGAGTAATTAATCTGGGTTCCTTTACGCGCTGTTGGATGTGGATACTCTATTGGTATCCCGGGTCTTCCTCCAAAACGTTTCTATAGGTTGTTACCGCCGGGTTTGGCTGATTGTAGCATTAGTTTCTGTTGCGTTTGCATATGCCGTTTTGACTTCACTGGGGTTAACGAGCTGAATGACCGGCCTCATTGTGTGTGTGTGTGTGTGTGCGTGTGCGTGTGCGTGTGTGTGTGTGTGTGTGTGTGCGTGTGTGTGTGTAACTGGCGAAAGATTATTGCAAAATTGGTGACAGAACAATGTTGTGTGGCGAACAGGCCATGACGTGAAGACTCTGGCAACTGCGTCTGAAACCTATCAGGGTCGAACATCAACTACTGGTAAATGTATATTGCGGGATTCATCAGGGTCAAGCATCAACTACCACTGGTAAATGTATATTGCAGGTTTCATCAGGGTCAAGCATCAACTACCACTGGTAAATGTATATTGCAGGTTTCATCAGGGTCAAGCATCAACTACCACCAGTAAATGTATATTGCATGTTTCTCAAAATCCCTCAAGGCTTTTTCTTCCATGGCTATGACTCAGATTCAAAGATCAGTTAAGTAGACAATTGGCATCACGAGGTATCATGACTGCCATCGATGGTGTGCTGCTTTGTCACTAGTTTGGTTTGCAAAGGAAAGGACATCCCCTGGATTAAAGAGGACCATATGTGCAGTGCCTCATTGGCTTAAGGCCCCTCTCTGGAAAAGTCATTTTCTATGAGCCAATTAAACTTTGATTTGATTAGGCTGCACAACTTATCAATGGCTTGTTTGGTAGTGCAGCACAAGTGTCGTCTTGCCAATACTCTCTTATGGCACAGTTGAAGGTCTCAACATCAAACCATGAGGAACTGATGACACTCATTCTGGACCGCACACTCTTAAGATGTTGGCGAAACGTCTCTCGGGAATCTTCAAACTTACTCAAACCTCAACAGCATCTGTTCAATTTGAGCACCAAACTGTACAGACTTACGAACATGCAGACTGTTCTTGATCCATCAGTTTACCACACTGGACCTTAGGGAATCTTTCACTGACTGAAGACTGACGAGGGGGCCTGACTGGACGGGTTAAGGTTTTGTACCATGTTTGCTCGTTCTTTGAACCTTGGTAGAATTTTTGGCATGCTTGAATTTGGAAACTTTGTCATGGATTTGCCGTCGTACTTGCTGCTGTACCCATGCACACACAACTCATTTCTAATTTACTTTTATTTTTCTACGTTCAATACGTGTGTTTATTGAGGCCTGATTCATTGTTTACAGTATTTAATATTGCCCCGGGCAGGATCCTCTAAACATGCAACTGGTTTGTGGTAATGTTGTTGAACCCCAACATCTGAGCTTTTCATTCAGTGTGGTAAATGGTTTGATCGAACGTATTTGTAATGTGAACTTTGCATTTGTAGTCTAATATTGGTACATGCTTTATTTTAAGAACTTGGTTTTGCAACCCTAAAAAAATCTTCACTGGAAGATCAGCGGTTGTTTTTTAATCAAACTCATTTATTCTTTTGGTCATAATTTGACAATATCATAGAAGACCATTTAGAAGATTTGTACACGCATTGACGACAAAGGCAAGTAGTTTACCAATTAATAAAAGTTTAACTAAAACCCTTAAGATGGCCAAACATGTTTTCACCATTTACTGCTTTGGGTTGTGTCAAGTTTCCTGGAGAAGCACCTTCCCAGACTGGCCCTGCACACTGAAGACTTCAAAATGTCCCCAAATGGTAACTATTAGCATGAACGTTATTTTTATGTGACTCGTGGACCCTGCTGGTTTCAGTCTGTTGTAACTAGTGTTTCACCAGTGATTCCAGAGCATTCTCTGGATCAACTGGTGGTCCTGCCAGAGGATCACTCCATTGAAGTTCTCCACCTCGGAGGTAAGGGCTCCATTGAACTGCGAGGGCAACATCCCAGCAGGGTTGTCTGAGGTCTAGAGTGATATTCAGTTTGTAACTCAAAATTCTATCTTTCAAATCCAGGAAGGTCGGTGGAAGAAGCAGAAATCCCTACGTATGGGGAAGGGGAAGTTACTGAAGAGCATTACTCTTAGGTTTTGCTTGGCTCGCCTTTGCCACAAGCAGCCTCAAGGGTACACATCTTAAAGATCCCATGACATGAAAATCCCTTTCTGAGGTTTTCTAACTTTAATATGAGTTTCCCTAGCCTAGCTATGCTCCCCCAGTAGCTAGAAATTCCATTGGGTGTAAAACGAGCACTAGGCATTCTGCTCCGCCTTTGAAAAAACGAAGCTCAGACTTGCCGTTTTGGAATTTTCCCCGTATGAGGTCATAAGGGGAGATGGCCCCCCCATTCTCTGCCTTGCCAGCCCAGAGAATTTGGCCCGCCAACGAGCTACGACCATCCGCGATTGTCTACCGCCGGAGCCTCGCTGCCAAGGGATCACCGCCGCCCTCGGCGCTGCCCGCTGCCGAGGCGGTGGTCCCACGGCAGCGAGGCTCCGGCGGGAGACAACCGCGGTCAACCATCGCGGGTAGCAATCCCCTTCTCCTCCATGTCGTGGTTCAGTCTACTTCAGATTGATGTGGACGTGGAAGAACCAGAGACGTCGGAGAACCCAACAAAGTCGTTTGAGATTCATAATATCATCTAGAGGCGCACACAGCTTTCGGCCGTGATAATATTTATTATATGATATAGATATCTATGTATAATAGGGGTGTAACGGTACACAAAAGTCACGGTTCGGTACGTACCTCGGTTTTGAAGTCACGGTACGGTACAGGACGGTACGGTTCATAGTTAAGGGGAAATTTAAAAAAATCGGCTTGTTTGTCAACAACAGAGAATGGCCGTAGATCAGCAGCAATAAAAACACCAATAGACTTGGTTATGGCAGTTGCCCGTTCTGAATTCCCAGACAGGGGTTGTTGAAATAGTGTCGTGAGCTGGGTTTGCACAGCTTGTTTTTTTTTCACAGCAACATTGATAGTAACACCTGGATGGTGACTTTTCAAATGCGTGTGCATTAGGGATGGGCGTGAGGAATCGATTACTCGAGTACTCCTCGTTACAAATGAACTCGGTTGGTGGACAGGCAAACTCGAGTTTGCACATACACACACAAACAAAGTTTTCTGAAGCAAATGTATACATTTTCTGTCGGCGCCACTAACGCATGCCGTGGGCACAAAGCAAATGAAATGTATCCATTTCTTAGTGGCGCGTTCCGTGCCGTGTGCAGGCACGCCAGAATTCAAAAAGTTAAGAGATGGCGGTTAAAGCAAAGCGCAGCGAAGAATTGAAATACTTTAAAGAAATAGGAGATCATAAAGGTGAAATGTAAAATACGCCAAGCGAAATCGAGCTACCAGAAAGTACTATGCGGCAACATATGCTCCTGAAACACAACGGTGAGTTCGGGAAAGCAGACCCGCAGCAACCAAGTGTGTCGGCTACATTCACCGCCGCAAGACGCAGCTGTAATCCCGGCCGTGTAGAGAAGATCACAACGCTGAGTATTTCCATAGTCCATTTGCTGCTGTTTTATTGGCAGCTTTAAATTATTTGCAATGATTAGGCTACCTGTTTCGTTTTTTTTTTTTTTAAACTGTTACAGGCCTTGGTTCGACGTGATTTAAATTGTGAGACGCATATTTATTTTTGTAAGGAAAATGTGTTATGAACGTTTGCAAAAATAAATAATGAATACTCTGATAACTCTGACTGTTTTGATGGAGAATAAGCATTACATGTTTGGTTGGTAATATGGCCGTTCATCATCAGGCCTATTCCTGCTGCAGATGCGTTGCATTCTAAAAATAGATTTGGTTAAACGAGTACTCGATTGATCCTCGAGGAATTCCTTTGATCACTCGAGTTTGGAATTTACTACTCGTGCCCATCCCTAGTGTGCATGTTAAAGTGCTGTACGTAGACACGGAGAGCCCTCTCTGTAGCCGGAGAGCCTGTCAGAGACCCTCACCGTAGCTTACCTGAGCATGCGATATTTTTTAACTATCGCAACGGAGACAGCAAGGGCTGTGATTGGTCTGTTATCAAAAACTTTTAAATTCTGCATCGCAAAACAAGCCTTTGCATTCGCAATATTAACGGTCCACCTCTGTAACCACCCAGAAGTGCCTGTACCGTGACGGTTCGTTACAAATACGTGTATCGTTACACCCCTAATGTATAATAGGATATTATGTAGATGTAGAGCTCCAGGACTCCAGCCGGAGCACCCGGAGAGATCTAGAATATTTACAGAGCACGGCCAAAGGCTGTGTGCGCCTTGCCATTGTGATACATCCACTATTAACAGAGCGCATGGTACCGCGGCCGCAAGCTGCTCAGGGCCACACGCCCACCCTCCTCCTTGACCCGCCTCTCTCCTCCTCATTTGCATTAAAACTACAGACACCGAAACGGCGCGTTTGGGGAATGCTCAATGTGTGACTGGCTCATAGTGGCTGTAATTCTGCACCACGGCTGAATTTCGGGAACGTCTTCAAATACTGTGTTAGGTGTCCACTCTAATATCTTTATTAAAGCATCCATAAAGTAGCATGCCATGGGACCTTTAAAGAAATATTGCTAAACAAGTTTGTGTTGTGGTATACTTAGCAAGTGTTTTCTTTCACTAGGATTTGTTACAGTAATGTAGTTTGAAGAATCCAATTATAAATTGTCAGATAAATCAAAGTGAGCTGTTGGTTGAAACTAGAGTGTTCAAATATCCTACGACCATCTAACGATGTATAGAGAAAATGTGTTAACTTTCAGAACCTCCATGCTGTGACCCCAGGACGGTTATGCTGCAACCATACTTGCTAGATAAAGGTTCTTTAAACCTTGCATTCATTTGATTATGAAACTTATTCTACAGCTGATGTTCTTTTCCCCCATCATACAGATGTATGGTTGCAGCCCATGTTTTTTTTTTTTTTTTAATGGACTTAATTTATTCTTCCGTGACCTGCGGCTCAAATGTTTTTCTTCAGGTAGAGATGGAGGAGCCGCAGACGAGTGGCCCTGGTGCAGATGAGGGCTGTGATTGAATACGTGCTTGAAGGTAGGCTAAATGCATTAAACCACAGTTACATCATCTCTTCTGAGCAACAAACTTCTCCTATGGTCTTTGCTGGGAACACCCCAGGTCTACCTGGTTATAAAAATGTCTTCTAAAACAAATATTTCGTAGTGAAAGTGACCTCCTGTTTTGTATCAATCCATCACAGAGCAGAAGTGGATCTACGGCAGTCTACCGGACCAGTGACCTCGCTGGATCTGCCTACTTTTATTCCTGTTTACCATGTCTGAGCCAAGCTATTGTACTGCAAAACCTCTATTTTGGAGCCTTCTTTGAACGGAGAGACTAAAGGGACACGGCGTGTGTTAAAGATCTAAACAAATTCCTAAATGTGGCGATCTCTAGCTGAATGCCTGAATATGGAGATCTCCAACCGAATGCCTTAATATGGAGATCTCTAAACTAATGCCTAAAAGTGACCATCTATAATAATCTCAAACTAGACCAACTAGAACCTAAAAATACTTGACCATCTCTTTAACCATCTACAATGCTGTGCCTTTTGCTCAAACATCTCTCTATTAATACCTAAACCAAAACTAACCTTAAACCTACACACAAGTCCCTCAACCGTCTACCCAAACATTGCGCAACTATTCAAACTACAAACCAACAATCCATCCGTAATATTGTCACGACAATGTTGTGAGCTTTAGCTAAACGTTAAAACAGACCTGTCCCTTGGTCTCCACCCTGTCTCCATTTCAGTTTAAGGCTCATCAGTGTAAAATGTTTACATATTTGACCTCACTTGTTTTACAAATGAACTTTTGTACAAATTGTATTGGTCTCTGTTGGCTTTTTGCTAGAACTCTTGGGAAATTCTAAATTAAGCAATGTGTGATGCTAAAATGTCATTAAATCTTCATTGGTATTTTCAGTATCTTGATATGATTTCTTGTAGCTATTTGGCAAAGGTATTTGTTGTGGCACTTGGCCTCTACCCGACTCTGACTAACGGAAAGCTACTGTCTTAAAATTCCTTTTCAAATGGTTTCAAAGGACTCAGTATCAGGACTAAATGTGACTGACGCAGATTGGACTAAGCTTTCTGCTTTCTAATCGTTAGGATATTGTGAGTGACACCCTTTAGGCATCAATAGTTTCCGCGGGTATATTTGACATTGTCTGTTTTTGATATTATTTTAGTATTGAATATGAACGGATGTAGGGGTATCTGCTTCAGGAAACAGAAATTCTGGGAAAGTTCCAGAAGCGGCCCCAGACTGATGCGTTACCCTGCCAGAGACTCTTCCTCCAACCCCTCACGTTGCCTACCATCTTTACTTCAAAGAGGACCGCCCCCCCCCCCCCCCCCCCCACCCCCGTCAGCACAAGTGAACTATAATATGGAAGTACAACACAGACTTGCAAAGACTAAAGTACCGGTTCATAACATTAAATCTGTCTTATTTGTAGCCAAGCAAAACCTTCATCTCCCTATTTTACCCTAGTTGATACCACTGTCTTGCCAAACGAGCAGAGAAAAGCATGTGATGTGTTTTTATAGCCTGAACATCAGTTTGTTGAGATCCAGCAGTGAATAACTAGACTGGAGCAATCCCATCACGATGTCGGTAAGAAAACTGAAGCATTCAGGGGAGGGACATTGAGTTCAAACATACTACCAACATCTTCAACACTAAGATCCATTTTTTTATCCATGTCATGTTAGCAATATTGGTAGTTATGTGCGATTGAAAATCAACCACAAGGATGAGTTATTCCCTATGTTAGAATCACTGCGTATTAACTAGCATTTGTCTTCTACCTCTCACTGACATTTTTAATTGCATCTGTAGCCTTAACCTCTTTAAACACATCAGTGTAATATTAATGTAATATTAATTAACCATTAATATTAATTAATGGTTAATTTTATCCAAGCCTGCTCATGGCTTACTTGAAGTAGAGCAGTTGTGCATCTGCAGGATTTTAAACTGTTGAAATCCACATGAGACAACCTTTTGGTCTTTGGGGGGTGTGTAGGTGATCTTAAAGGGGACATATTATACCACCAGGTGTGAGTGTGATTAGCCTTACAAGCCGTTTCGAAAATCTGCCCCATATGACATCACTAGCGGGCGTGACTACCTAGATCTGTGCTGGATAGATCAGTCTACCAGCCTACCCAGTGGACTGAAGTAAACGTTGCTCATCTATCCAGCACAGATCTAGGTGGACACGCCCACTAGTGATGTCATATGGGGCAGATTTTCAAAACGGCTTCTAAGGCTAATCACACTCACACCTGGTGGTATAATATGTCCCCTTTAAGAGCTTTATACTTCAGCTTTACTTTAAGACACATACCAATCTGGTTTAATATCCGTATCCAGTTCCATGTCCACGGAAAGCTCTTTAACTCAGGCAGTTGGAGCGCAACTTTGGCAGGGAGAGGCAATCCGATCTTTAAGGGGTATTTGTGCTCAAGCTGTGTGGGTGGCTTCAGGTCCTTATAAACACTCTTTGGGGAGCAACGCCAGGAGCTAACTGGGTACATTCACTCTTTTGGGAAAGGATTGTGCTCGCCTGTTTATTTTGGATGGCTCCTTTATGAATAATAATGACAGATCGAGAGGTCTGTGAGAGGCTGCAATGTGATGAAAAGGAGAATGTATTCACATGACAGCCCTGTGCAAAGTCCCAGGAAAATAAAGAACACCCATTTGATTTTCAGTCAGAAGGATATGGAAGCATAATTAAACTGTCAGATAGAAAGTACACAAATATCTTAAAGGGGACATATTATATCACCAGGTGTGAGTGTGATTAGCCTTACAAGTAGGGTTGAGCACCGAAGCTCGGTTCCAGTAGGGAACCGGTTCCGACGTAAACGGTTGTAACGAGATCGAATAAGAACGCACATTTCGGTTCCTCATAACGGTGCCTGACGTTTTTTAACGCCCCCTGCCCCGCCCCCATGGTGTTGCGGCGTCAACTTGCGTTAGTGCTGGGCGCTATACAGGTACTCACTGAATAACGGTGTGTATTTTCGTTGGGATATGATTTTTTTATATAGCCTACCGCCATACCGGTGTATTTGATTACACAGCGTTCGGAACGCAGCGCTGCGCGACTCTGTTTCAGACGGGACCCTTCTCAATGTTGCGGCAAACAAGCATGGTACGACTACGACTTTCTTTATAGGTCCATGATGACTGCGAGGCGTGGTATTTCAGGCCAACTGGTAAAAGAGTGTGTCACGGCTTTCAAACATTAAAACCATAAAGCCTATTGGCGCCTCGAGACTCAGGACGGACTTGTCAACGCGCTGTGGCATCGCTTACTTGATGTTGTTTTGATTGAAGATCGGCAGGTTGTAGTGGGTGAACGTGAATGAACGTGTGTGCGTGTGTGTGTGTGTGTGTTGCGAGCGAATGTAATTTTAAAGTAACAAACAAACAAACTCAAAGCCGATGCATGCATCCAAAACTTGCTGTTCAAAAACCAAATAAACAAATCAAAACAAGTCGTTATTCGCTTCAAATACTTTTTCTTTTCAAAACTTGGGAATTAATACAGCGCGGTACCGAGCGGTTGAAAACAATGTTGGCGTCTCCTGTCTGTGGCTGCCTTGCGCACATGAGTTATATTACTTAATATGACTTTGGCAGTAATGTTGCGCCATGATGCGTGCCTGCCTGCTTTCAGTGAGTAATTAAAATTATTTGTCATTTTAAAAAGATATGTATCAGTCACAGCACTCACAGCAGCCTCTTCGGGTAAGTCGAGTAATTGAATGCCAACCGTAAATCTTGCATATCAAGTAGGCTAGCAAACACCGTTGCCATTAAACTCAGTGTCCGCTGACTTGAATGGCAAGTCAGCGGTGTGTGCCGTTTAGTTTTTTTAAGTACCGGTTTGAGAACCGTTTTAGGACCGGAACCGTTTGAAAAGTACCGAGTAGGCACCGGTATCGGATAAAACCCAAACGATACCCAACCCTACTTACAAGCCGTTTCGAAAAAAATCTGCCCCATATGACATCACTAGTGGGCGTGTCCACCTAGATCTGTGCTGGATAGATCAGTCTACCAGCCTACCCAGTGGACTGAAGTATACCTTGCTCATCTATGCAGCACATTTCTAGGTGGACATGCCCCCCTAGTGATGTCATATAGGGCAGATTTTAGCCTTACAAGCTAACGGCTTGTAAGGCTAATCACACTCACACCTGGTGGTATAATATGTCCCCTTTAAAGCACTGGCGTTCACACTAAATTGCTCATGAGGAATTATTATTGATGGTAAGGAAATGAAAAGCCATGAGAAGAGTATTCCTCAATTCATTAAACTTAACAGTAAACTATGAGACTACTGAATATTGATTAAGTCCCAGTCGACTGACCATTTATACCATCTGGACATGAATTCTGCACGACTTCTGTTCAGATGCATGTTGAACGTCAAGGCCTGTCGGGCTGCCTTACCTGTCCTTGAAGAAGAAGGTCTCTCCTCTGATCTGGGCCACGGCGTCGAACACCACAGGCTCAGAGCAGATGTCCATGGGGGTCACAGGACCCTGGGTGGGGGGCAGGGGCTTGCCCCCAGTCCTGATTCCTGGGGTGGGGAGAGATACGCTGCTGATGTATAGCACAAGACGCGGAGAGGTCACCGCGACACAAGCATTTAGCCGCAAGGCACTCAGGGGCCTGTTGTCTACCAACCTGTACTCAAATGCAGGCGGATTAGAACAGGTATACCAGCCATACAACAGTTTAGTTGCAGCCTGGTCTAAAAGGCTGCATTCCTGACTAGGCTGTGACTTAGGTTGGGTTTCGAGAGAAGGTGAACCTTGCCGAAAAAAGTAATTAAAAACATTTCCAAAAAGTAATAAAAAAGTAAAGCACTTAAACCAGTATCCACTTTGACTCCTCAAATGAGCGTTTCAGTGAAAACGGTTGCACTATTGCTTGCTATATACATATAAATACACACACGACTAAATATAAATCAATCTAACAATCTATGCAAGTGTTCCTTATCTCTTCTGCTGTCAACAGAGACGTACTCAATCAGATGAAGTTCCTCACAGTCCGAGCTGCTTGAAGGCTTTCTTACCGTAGAGGTCCTGGATGCCTTTGACGTCGTCGTTGGGCAGTTTGAAGTTCTTGGTGTAGGTGTAGACGGGGGCCATCAGCGCCCCGGGGTCCTGGGAGTGCTCCAAGCCTAGGGCGTGACCAAACTCATGAGCTGCCACCAGGAACAGACTGTAGCCTGGGAGAGGGGAGGAGTCACAAGTTAGATTGCAAAACTAATCCTTTCTGGAGTCGCAATATGACGTTAAGGGCATATTTCCGTCGATATTCCCAAATAATGTGAAGATTTAAAATAACATGTGCATTGCATAACAGTGCTGCTGCTGATTAAAAATAATTACGTTAACACAATGTGCATTCACTGTCTGGCCTCTGAGTTTCCACATGCAGCAACATTCTCAGTGTTCCCTTTGATCACAGCCACCATCTTCAAACGTATAATAAGTTGAATTATCCAAAATGTTTGAGCAGAAGCAGAAGTGCACGGCAGACTGCTGTGATTTGAATCAGTCCACCGTTGCTCTACTCATCATTGTAGCTTCGACCGTAACTCAGCGACGCATCGCTAATCCTCCGTCTTTGTTTCTACACGCCCGTCTCCCCCCACCTTGGTCGGGACAGAAGCCCCACTTGCGGTCGTCGTCGTAGCTCTTGGTGGAGGCGCACCACATCTTGCCGTCGCTGCGGCCGGCGGCGGTGCAGGCATCGTAGGTGTCCCCCAGGAAGGTGAAGGGGAACACGCACGGACTCCCCTCAGAGTTCCCCCCCACCGTTGACATTGCTGAAACACAGAGGGTAGATCGCGTCAATGTCACCTGATAGGGGTTGTTCAGTGATTCAGTCCTGTGTGGGTGTGTGTGGGTTTGTTATTATTCTAAAATATTACTGTAGCCTTCTTGCCAACCTTGAGACTTAAAAATAAAATATGCTACATAGATGCGCCACACTGACAGACACAAGAAATGGGGGTACTTTATTTTACGATTGGGCGGGTTCAGGGATCTGATTATTGGTGCTCAGTGAAATCTGGCAACACTGGTCAGACGTCTTTGCGCAAGTCTCCAGCTTTCTCCATCTTTGTTTGTTAATTGTGTGGTACCCAAAACAAATAGTTTGTCTTGTGTCTTGGTTGGTTTGGTCAGTCTTTGTGGTCTCTTTCCCAGCATTATCAAGCGTTTTCCATTGCAGTTGAACTACAAACTGAGAAACATGAGAGCCATAATGGAATTACTTATTTTCTCCTAGCTCTCCTTTTATCTGCCTCTCTACCTCAGAATATTACACTCTACAGCAAATGTAGCAGACCAGATGGAAAATATTTAAAGTCATTCCATGCAGTAGACCACAAGTGAATATGAAACCAGAACTCATCTGTGGATTCATCCAGAGACGATGATGAAAAATACAAGTTAACATTCAAACACACTTCTTGACCAACAATGTACACACATCCATGACAAAAACAAAAACCTTAATACAACGCAGAAATGTTTTCACGTTCTAAATATTTCCTATCAGGAACGGTAAGATGAGGTCAAGCAAAGGGTAGTGTAACGTACTATACAGTACACTTCAGTAAAATGTGTACATCATGGTGGATCTAGCACTCACCGGTCTCTGGGCAGAACCCGTACTTGGTGTCGCGGTCGTAGTCCTCCGTGGTTCCACACCAGCGGTAGCCATCGTCGCGGCCCTCGGTGGTGCAGCCGTCATAAACGGTCCCCTGGAAGGTGAAGGGGAACTTGCAGGGCGCGCCGTCGGCATTGCCCCCCAGGGTGAACAACACTGCAGGAACAAGTCCAGAAGGCTGCTGGGTCTCGGAGGAGGGCATGGTATTCTTCATATACATACTTTCTATAATGTATTTCTTCTAGGGTTAACTTGAATCGGTTATACTGTTTACATGCCTAGTGTTCAAGGTAAAACAAAAACATTGTTCCTGCCAGAGTATAGTGAAGCCTCATGTCTCCAACTTGAATTACTTTACAATCCAATAAGTCAGGATAGCTCCCCAATTATGGGGTTATAAATTGTGGCTTGGCTTCATGAAATAATTAATATCCCCCAGGTTAGTATTCCCCAGAACAGTTGTTATACTATTCATGGTCAACAATAAACAAGTGATACAACATGCACCAAACTCGCTGGTTCTTTCCAAAAGGAACAGGACAAAAGGTCAGAAACTCACGCTCATGGGGACAGAAGCCATATTTGGCGTCGTTGTCGAAGTCGTAGGTGGTGGAGCACCACAGGAAGCCATCGTCCCGGCCCTGTGGCGTGCAGGAGTTGTACTCTTTACCCTGGAACAGGAACGGGAACTTGCAGAACTCCCCGTCTGCGTTGCCGAACTTGACCTTCACCACTGCCAGGAAATCAGAATTACGTGGAAGGGAGGGAGGGGTGGAAGGTCAGGTCGGAGTAGGGAGGGGTGGAAGGTCAGGTCGGAGTAGGGAGGGGTGGAAGGTCAGGTCGGAGTAGGGAGGGGTGGAACGTCAGGTCGGAGTAGGGAGGGGTGGAACGTCAGGTCGGAGTAGGGAGGGGTGGAACGTCAGGTCGGAGTAGGGAGGGGTGGAACGTCAGGTCGGAGTAGGGAGGGGTGGAACGTCAGGTCGGAGTAGGGAGGGGTGGAACGTCAGGTCGGAGTAGGGAGGGGTGGAACGTCAGGTCGGAGTAGGGAAGGGTGGAACGTCAGGTCAGAGTAGGGAGGGGTGGAACGTCAGGTCGGAGTAGGGAGGGTTGGAGCACCAGGTCGTGGTAGGGAGGGGTTGAACCTCAGGTCGGGGTAGGGAGGGTCGGATCATTAGGTGATAGTATGGAGGGGTGGTACCCCAGGTCATGGTAGGGAGGGGTGGAACCTCAGGTCGGAGTAGGGAGGGGTGGATCATGAGGTGGTAGTATGGAGGGGTGGTACCCCAGGTCGTGGTAGTGAGGGGTGGTACCTCAGGTCATGGTAGCGATGGGTGGAACGTCAGGTCAGTTGGGCGTCAGTTTCTCCAGAGGGGTGTGATTTGAACCACAAATAGTAAAATCACTAACACTCATTCAAACAACAACAAACACCACTCATTCAGGCAGTACCTTGGCCATCCCCTAGGGTCCATTGCTCATCATCATCAAAGTGGGAGTCCCCGCCGATCCCCGGCCCTGGGGCGAAGGCGTGAGCTAGGAGGCCGTCTTTACCGTCAAAGGGATAGCCGTCTCCGTGCTCTGCTCGCCACACAGTCAGGAAAAACGTTGTGGATTCACAAAATAAGCATACAGTACAAAGCTTTCAAAAGGAAAAGGCTGCAACAAACACACATATATTTACAGTTTGTTTGAATGTTATTGCTAGGACTTTGACTTCAATGTAGATTGCTTCCTTTAGTTTGAATGGGGCACTACTACAGGGCTGTACCGATGTAATGCAGGAAGACACCAAATGCCGAAACAGCACGTTACTATGCATACCTGCATATGCATAGTCATCTCTAGGTCATCTATCTTTTTTTCAGTTACCTCATTGAAGTAAGTCTAGAATGCGATGTTCTCAGTTATGGTACAGCAAGGAATTTTCAAGACATGGGGGCTGATCTTCTAAAAACCGCCTGCCCTTAGATCAACATCGATGACCACATGTCCCTGGAGTTTGAGGTTAGGAGGTCTAAAGAAATCCCATAAGCTTCCCTATAATAACAACCATCTTTCATTTCAACAACTATGTTTATGCATGGTCAATAAAGGCTACAGGCTAATTGATGCGTCAAAACCGTTGAGGCATAGTTTGTTTATGTATCGGATTCTTTTCTGCCCGTTATAGTCTTACGTTCTGAAGGCAGACCAGGTGAAATCTGGACGTTTCGCTTTCTTTCTCTTTAACTTTCAATCATGTTGCTGGAGGCCAATAAACACGTAAATGCCAAACAAAAACTCTGCCAGTAGACTAGCTACTATAGAAATACCCGTATTCAATAAATACACTTGTGAAACTAGTTTAGGACAGGGCATGCCTTTTTTGGCTTCCAACCCAGGCTCTGAGACAATAAGACTCGTTAGCTAATCTGTAGTGTGTGTTACGAATGAGCCTCAGCTCCGCAGAGCAGCAGGCGGTGCGTACCGTTGCGGCCGAAGTTGATCATGATGTCTGCCTCTCCGTCCATTAGGCGTGAGAAGGTCAGCGGGGTCACGTCGCTCCACACCTTGAAGGCCCTGTAGAAGGCGTCGTTGATGGTCTCCTCGTCCAGGTCGGGGCTGTGGCCTAGGATCCTGAGGGAGCAGGGAGAAAGACCTGGTGAAGGGCTTAACCACACAGGCTGACATGCACCGTCGCCAGGGGAAACAGACTTTAGCAGATTCATTACAGAACCATAAGGTTGGTTTAGTGCTAAACGTGATCTAATAATAACATTATTGAATACTCAAATAATTTGATCATAGCTTGTATTTCAACTGTTATAGTCTCAAAGTCTCGAAATGTTTCCTTCTAATAAAATTCTAAAACGAGGGACTTTATGAAGTCATCTATGCATGTTCTTTATATATATCGGATGCAGTTGCAAACCTTATGCATTTACGTACATGTTTAAGAAGATTTTAGATGGTTTACAGGAGGTCTGACTATGGGATCGTGTCATGAATAACACTAAACAAACCCAGACATTAATACGCCTCTGGTCATGTCATGTGTTTATGCAGACAGACCCAGCCAGCACGGTCTAATAACAGGCTTCCAGACTCGGGGGAGAGCAGCCTGTGGAAGCCGCGGTCGGCCATCAGACCCTTTCGTACGCCTGTCTGCATCTGAACATACTCCCTGAATTCCTGAGTCGTTATCGTTCTAGAATCACAGAGGCATGGCCAAAACACACCTCGCACCGCACCCTTGTGTAAGCAAGAACCACGATGCAATGGCTTTAGAAAGCAAGAGGAGGAGATGTTGCGCCCATCTCACAAGCAGCAGACTGGGAAGGCTTTGGGAAAGTGGGAGGAGTTTGTTATGCAGGACGAGTCAACTACAATAACATAAGAAGTTATAGATGAAAGAATATATAGAAGTTGGGTTAAAAAAAAGGTATATATTGGCAAACGAATATGCCATAAAATGGTCAACACCATTAATCTCCCCTCATCAGCAATTACATGCGAAATCTTCAAGTTAAAAATAATTATTTGATTAAAATCCTTTTCTGAACTCAAGCATATCAACGAATCCTATCCCAGGATTGTGTGAAAAGTGTGAGTAAAGTGCTGACCTGTATGTGATGGCGTTCTTCTGCCACTGGGGCTTCCTGTGGAAGAAGTTATAATTGGCCACATCTGGAACACCGCAGCGGGGCTTCTTCATGATCTCCACCGTGTTGGAGTCGATCTCTCCTGTTTCGGGCAGTTTGTAGAACTTCTGCATCTCCTTCAGTTTGTCTTTCAGCACCATCAGGTTGCATCTGTCTTTAGGGCATCCGTAATACTTGTTCAAGTATTTCTGGAGAAAAGATGTGCATGTAAAAATATATTTCTTTGCACAAAAAACAAAACAAAATGGAAATCCCCACCAAGTGCAACTCTTTAGCATTATGTTGTGCACGCGTCGCTTCAAAGTATTCAACATATTAAAAATGTATTAGGCCTACTTACCAGAGCAACTTCTTTGTCTGTTACGGGGGTGCTGTCGTCTCCTGGAAACCTGATAATGGGCGACGGGGCAGCATAAACGTTGTAAAGGGCAATGCATTGAAACAATAACACTAAGTGCGTAGGCCTACTAAATACCGACGGGATAGCCATGACTGCAGAGAACTTCTGTAGATAAACAAACTAAATAACGATGCGCACAGCGGTTCCTGCCTCCGGCTCCTTGTGTAGATATATTTTTCTTCCAGTCTATCGGGACATCCTTCACCTCAGATCCATGCACTTTTCTAGTTCTGCTTGCCCATGCACTTCCTCGGAGTATTTCGCAATCGGGATCCTGCGCAGACTCCAGGTCGGGGAGTAGGAGTCGTGCAGCCGTCAGTGTCTTGTGGCAGGTCTTCCCCTCCGCCCCGTTTTTAGGTCAAGCATCACGATGCAAACATTAGCTTCACTCAAGCGATGCAGATGCTCCGAGGCACAAGAAAGTTGGTTTGCTATTAGGATTTATTGAAGCATAGCCCATTTTGGCTGCACAAATACAACGGGTTTACGATTCACGCAGAAGAAATTGCTGGCGTATTACGCTGAAAGATTACAGACATTGATGTCTCATTCCTGCTGTAGTTGAATGATTAAGTTGAAGCATTACATTACAAGTTTAGCCTACATCGTCAACTGCTTTAGCACCCACCACTAAGTTCCTGATAACGTACGGGCGGGGACCTTTCATCTGCAAAAAGGGCAAGATCTCAATTTTATCAAAAACACTTCATCTTGATTGAAGCATTTCAGTTAATATATAAGCTCAATGTATTTAAATGTCACATACATAGAAGCTGGTGTCTGGTATTCATTGAAATGTACATTTGACTTGTGCGTATTTACGTGCGTGTTTATGTTATTCCCCTGAACAGCTGCTGTCAGTAGTGCAACCAAGCCCCCAGGAACAGTGCAACAGCGCAATCCACCAGTGCTCAGCGGCCAAGACTGGTATTGCAGCTGTTTAAGCGGACTGCGGACTTTCTTTAGTCCATGAGTGCAACTCTTTGTATAGCAATATTAAGGTGAATGCTGCCATCTTGCGGTAAACAGGTGTTACTACTCGTCTTCATCGCGCCTGCCAGCATTGTCCCACTGAAGAGAACCAAATTATTATAACCCTTTATTGTATGATTTACTATCCAAGTAATAATAATTAACTAACTTGCACAAAGCATACAAATTTAACTACAATTCTAAAATATTTATCCGTAACTTTGAAAATGATGGATTATGGATAATAGCCTATTAAGTATTATTTCTTAACAAATTCAAAGATTTATTAAGAAACCATGAAGGCTAGAGCTACACGCAAGGAATGTCAATGTTTTCTTGGGGAATTAATTTGCATGGATGCATATTTATATAGTGGACAGTATTCTATGTTTAAATAATTGCAATGTAAATTCACTGTTGTTAGGGCATAGAAGAATGCCTTTACTATTGCTACCCTCTGGTGTCTGAATTAAGTATTGCCCAAGCATTTTTCCTTGAGCCTTTTAAGGCTATTTTTTTGTACCGAGTTCAACGGTACGCCTCATGATTTACTTTAAATCGTTTTGGCATCTCTTTGTTTCCACTTACATCATAGATTACCGCAGCGCCTAAGAAAGGACTTTTAAATAAAGAGAGACAAAGTATTTTTTTTGCAAGGAGATCTGACAGATGGATAGTTCACAGAAATGATTTTGTAGTATATCTTGCAAAGCAATTTCCTTCTCTTAGCCCGAGTAAGTTAATTTATTAGTTGCAGGGCGACTGCTGGTTGCAGATTGAACGCAGACGCCTCAACTTCCAACAATATCCAGAGCATGTCAGCTGCAGGAAGAGGGATTTATTTTATGTGCTGATGTACATGCTGCCATCTTGTGACTGACACACACACTGCACACACTCCAACACACACAAGGCAAGGCAAGGCACTGACACACACATCGCACACCTACACACAGACACACACACTGCACCCCTACACACTGACAGGCACGCACACACACACACAGACATACACACAGTCACACACACACACACACACACACACACACACACACACACACACACACACACACACACACACACACACACAGACACACACCACACACACAGTCAAACACACACACACACACACACACACACACACACACACACACACACACACACACACACACACACACACACAGTCATACACATCTACATGCACACAGTCACTGAGTCTACCCATTAAATGTACATAGGTCTGCCTCTCCAAATAATAAAAGAAAAAAAGGAGAAGAGAGAAGGTGTGGAGATGCCAGAAGTTGGGCCGTGCTTGATGCCCTTCTAATGCATACAAATGCAAATCTGCAAAGCAAACAGGCACGATGAGATTGAAATGATAAAGTTGGATTTGCATGTAAATTGATTTCTTCGCTCTGCCTCCATTGAGTGGCAGGGCTCCGTTTGAATTAAAGTGTGTTCATTGTGGGACTCACTAGGGTGTTTTGTGTTTGTTTGTGCCTGTGTGTATCCACATGCACAGTTGTTGTGTTTGTGTGTGTGTGTGTGTGTATCCACACACACAATTGTTTGTGTGCGTATCCAAACCCACAATTGTTTGTGTGTGTGTGTGTGTGTGTATCCACACGCACGTGTGTGTGTGTGTGTGTGTGTGTGTGTGTGTGTGTGTGTGTGTGTGTGTGTGTGTGTGAGATAGAAAGTGCATGGTTGTCATCCAATAACGTTGTCGCTCCTCTTGCCCTGATTGCGAACTGTGTCTCTTTCCTTTGTGTTTGTTCGGGAGAGCAAATGGATTATTTAAACACAATCATAT
Organism: Gadus morhua; assembly: GCF_902167405.1. Taxonomy (NCBI): domain Eukaryota; kingdom Metazoa; phylum Chordata; class Actinopteri; order Gadiformes; family Gadidae; genus Gadus; species Gadus morhua. The sequence continues at coordinate 26,115,481 of NC_044061.1, read as the reverse complement.
TTTCATGGAATGTTTTACATCCATTTAGCTAAAGTGTATCACAGTGTTTACACCCAGGCATTATGAATTGTGCATGTTACCATCATTACAGCCACTGTCTATATAATTTTAATGACTCCAAGTCCACGGTATATGTACTACTAATGCAACTAAATGCAACACTGCAATATGGTGGCTCTGGTCGCCAGCCATACCAACTCATGTCATGAATTATTACCATCAGTGACATCTTTAGGCGTGCCAATGCAGCCGTCCCCTCTGGGAAGGAGTTGGACATTCTGAACATAAAGGCCGGTGGTGGCGCGTCATTCCAGTTGGCAGTGGATCTACAGGCCTGCACGGTTGACTGCAGTCCAGCTGAACAGACCCCGGCTCTGGACGGCCTCCCCTCCTGCTCATACCCTGTCCTCTGGCTCCTCTGGCTCGCCGTAGGGTCTGGGGCCAGTGAGAGGCCCTCTGATGGGTCATCAAACCAAATAAAGGTATCTGGCTTTTATCTGGGCCAGGAATGGCTAATGTCCCCATCTCATGTCTCCGCTATCTCCTTGCTGGTGTGTGTGTTTGAGGCAGCACATGCTGTGTGTGCCGGAGACATGGGTGTCGAGTAGGCTACACGCGCATACCCAAGTAGCTAGTTAGCGAATGTCGCTAATTGAGTTCGACACGGCGTAGTTTAGAATCAATCTCTCAGAAATGTTTGTCGTCTGCACTTCGATGGAATGATTAAGCGGCGTTTGCCGGGAAAATAAATCCGTCGAACAACTGCGTCAATAAATCTGTTTCAAGAAGAGTTAATTTGGCTAAGCAGTGTGTTACAGAACACTGCGACAAATATATTATATCGCTCTGTTTCAAACATTCCGACGATGAATTATTGAACATAAATCCATTATCTTGCCCATTTCTTATTTATGAGCGCAACAAGGGAGACAAAGGATGACGCCAACATGTCCAACAGTAATTATTGTTGCGCATTGTGTCACGTTTGTACCCACGCGATCCTATTGCCAAGACAAAACAGGACAAAATTGTGATGCACGTTTGTGAGTTTTTGATTGACAATTTGAGTACACGCGGCCCACAACTTCAGCCGAGGCGAGCGGCTTCTTATTCAACAGCGATTCTTCTCACTCGCGTGGCGGCTCCTCTTCGAAGCGGCCCCGTGTAAACACTGATGCAATAATGCATTCCATTATAGCAGAGCGCAGCCGCGTCTCCTGTGGCCCCACTCCGTCTCAATAATAGGTCAACAGCTGTATTTAAAAAATTAATCACATTCTTGGCAGTCGCAAAGGTTAGACCGAGATGCGATTGGAAGCTGAGATCAGCGGCGAATCTCGGCGGGGACGAGGGAGAGTTGCGTTTGATGAGTACAGCATGTAAATGATTTGTGTGTGTTTATAGGACACGGGGCTGGGCTGGCCCCTGCCTCACTCCGAGACAGTCTGCTCCGCTCCGCGGCGGAGGCTGGCAACAACAAATGGAAATAATCACGCCTCCACCAGTTCACAACTCGCAACACAGTTGTGGTGTTGTTTCCCCCTGATTTGATTCACCTGTTTCCCTCACTTTCTCTCCTCGTTTGATTAGTGCATTTCTGGGTCAGTCCAGCACTTTGTTTTCTAGCCCCAGTCTCTCCTCGTGCTTCTGTTTCCAGAGAGCGTCGCTTCCCAGAACGCGTTACCAAAGCAAAGTCTGCCACCGCCTGTTTGGATGCATAAATCACAGAGCAAAAGTAAATCAATCGGTTTAACACACATGAAGCCATTAAAAAGCTGTGTTGGGTTGGACGTTGATGCACACGCGATGGAAGTGAGGAAGGACGTGTCGATGAAACATGAAGAGCTACCTTGGATTGCTCTTAGCAATGCTAAAATATTGAAAGGGCTGTCTTCCTCATTTACCTTGCTGCAGTGGCGGTATACAGCATGGCCGCGGAATTCATTTGAGAGGCAAATACATGATGGGTGGTGCGGTGGCAGGACTGACGGTGGAGCTATCTGGTGGTGCTGTATAGCTGCACCCTGGCCAAATCTGGCAACACTGTCCTCCACCCTGAGCATGATGTAAGAGAGTGAAACGCTGTTTTCGAGGTCCATGTCTACCTGCCGCAAGGCGACAACCCCTGAAAGAAGCTCCGCCACATACGAGCCGTTACGTGGTCAGAGCAGGTCGGCCTTGTGTAGACCTACGTCACTCTTTCTGTTTCTACGTCTTGATTTTGTTCCAGGATGGATGAAGGAAGCGTTTATGGCTGCTTAAGCCTAATGGGAGTGTTTTGACGAGACACTTCAAACGTTGTTGGTGTAAGTACTGAATCCTACCCACCGATGAGATTCAGATTAGTTTAGGTCCAATCATCTTGGAAAACGAGTGCTGACTTTTCGGGATTTATCCCAATCCTTTCCCTCTACAAAAATGTCAGTTCTGTGATTCCCTGCCAGTCGTAGAAATTAAATGAAATGGCTCTTTTACTGTTGCATGCTACGGGGATCTCCTCACATAGCTAAGGGTCCGTGCAGTAAGCCCCACGTGTGAGAGATTGTGCAGCTTGTCCCGCAAGCTCTGCTGACCCTCATTCAGAAATAACCTAATACAGCCCAGGTAAGCACGCTTAATCTGTCTCGGGCGTGTGTACAGACAAACGGCCTGAATTTGATTTGATCGGTATCTTCTGGATCCGTGCTTAACATCAAACAGCGATTTCCAACAGCTGGGCTTAATATGAGTTGGGTGTTTTTTCTTTTTTCTTTTTCTTTTTGATTCAAACCTTGGCACATCTGAAATGGTTCACACGAATCCTGACATTCACCGTATTGAAGCGGCTTCCTGGAAAGAAGTAATACCCTTAGAGCTCAATAGGGCATTATTATGGCTTGGTCGGACCTGCACAAATTCCAGACAAAAGTGAATTTCCTTCTCCCTGTCGGTAACAACCTCGGTGTCACCTCGGAAGGTGAAGTAGCATGATTCGATAAAGCTGTCTCTTTTTTCCCTGCCTTGACCTCTGGTCACCTTGTTAGTCCCTGAGAGTAGAATTACAGTTTGTGTTGCCCTATAGCAAGCCCCCAGAGCCGTCCTTTAGAACAAATCTACCGCACACATAACCCCTCAATACACAGGCACGCTCCAATGACACAACCCCACCATTATGACGCTGTTTTCACAGCTAAACCGGGCCCCCCTTCTCCTACTAATAATAAACATCAGCTGGAACCCCTTGAAAGTACTGTAGGTTACCTTGTTTCTCCCTATTAAGGGGGCACCTTTTCTCCATCGCACACTACCGGAATCAGTGCGGTCGGCTTATAACCTCAAAGGGGCCGAGTGTGGACGGGTTATGCACGGGAACTGAAAACCAGCCCGGTGTGTGCGTGTTGATGTATGAGGCACTGTTGTGGAAATGGAAGCCAAGCCGTCTCCCTTTGCCGCTACCTGTGATCTTCGTCCGGCCCTCACGGGGGGGGTTCGTCTGTATCCCACAGGCCCCCTGTCGCCCACATCCACACGGCACAGCACGCACGCCGACACCACCTTCCAAACAGGGATGTATGCAGGATATTGGAAAGGACCTTTGCCAGGAATTGAGGCCCACGGGCGGTTTGGGGGCGGCAGCAGCGCTGCCCTGAATGATTGTATCGCCTTCCCCTCCCTCGTTAACACGAGGACCTGTTGGCAGGATGTGTGATGTGGGCTGACACCGCCACAGCCTTGGATGAATGTTTACTGGAATCATTTTGTGAGAGTTGACGGGTGGAATAAGTGGAGTCGTCCGGTGGGGGTGTATCCCTGTGTAGACACACTGGCACACAACGGATCCAAGTGGATATATCATCTCCACCGGAGTAATGTGACAACAAATGTGGTCATGGTACAAGTTGCTCCAACAATGCCGTTATGACGAGCTAAAACGTCCTTATTATGAGTTGATTCATGGGGTAAATCTATATTCTATTTTCCGAAGGATAATTAATTATTCTGTGATTTGCTGGCAGGGTTTTTTACGCCTTTAGAAATTAACTTCTCCCTATTTACTGATTCCCATTCTTTAAGCCATAAGCTTCAGCTAATGCATCGAGCTATAATCTTTGCAATAGACGAATCGTATTTCATATTACGCAAGACAAATGTATTCATATTCCATGTTTCTCCAATTTTCCCTGTCCCACCATCTGTGTCTTACATTGGACCAAGATTAATCTGCTGATCCCATTGAGGATAGGGCAGGTGTTTTAACATTGACAGAGGAGTCAATTGGAGCTGAAATGAAGCCCTAATCCGCCACATCATATTATTTTCTATTTTTAATGAATCAGGGACAATGACCATCCACCGATAATGGCATCTGCTTTGGGTTGCATTATTTATTGTGTGTGTGTGTGTGTGTGTGTGTGTGTGTGTGTGTGTGTGTGTGTGTGTGTGTGTGTGTGTGTGTGTGTGTGTGTGTGTGTGTGTGTGTGTGTGTGTGTGTGTGTGGAGGCCCCAGAACCTGCTCACACTGGGTCCACGGCGGGAGTGCTGTCAGCACCGATGGGCTATGAAGTTGTATCGAGTGACCTTGGACCGAATGTTGAATCATTTAAGAACAGCTATCCTCCCGTGGACGAGAGAGGGAGGAGGGCGGGCGAGAAGAGGACAGAGCGCTGGTGTGGCTGACTGGTTATTAAGGCCTGTTTGGATTGAGAAGCTAGGGGGGCAAAGGTCAACCTCCCACACGACCGCTGTTGACCCAGTTTTCCTCCATCTTTTGCCACGGGGACCCGCTGATTGTTTTCATTTCTTTCTTCCCGGAAATTGAACGGTTTGAGCCCAGCCTTTGTTTCATTGCTTAAGTCAAGGTCAACCGGTGATTAGAGTCCTGAACTGATGAGCTAACTGTCACCGTACACACACACACTCCGGGCTCAACTCACCGCTGGGCCTGCTCCAGCCGCGGTCTAACACATGCCCTCCTAAATTCACTTATGTAGAAACACTTGTCTTCCCCAAGGCGAGCCCCCGCGTGTAAAGACAGAGCCTGTGGACGCACAGACAGATTGCAAACTAGTGTTAATGATCGGGCTGTCAGGCCGGGCCTGTGTTGCTTAATCTCCCTCTCGCAGCGCGCACCATCAAAGTGATGCAAATGGAAAGCTGTATTGATTCCTGCAGCTTCTCCAGTCCTGCATTCATATCACTTAGCGTATCTGAAGTCTCCATCTGCATCCATAACGCCCCGTCTTTGGAGCGGAGGCAGAACGGGTGTTTGAAAGGCTCCCCTTTTAAATAAGTATCTGCAATTTGAAGTCGATTTGCCATGGTATTTTCTGTATATTGGAATGGGATATTTTATTAAATTGTGTTTTTATGTTAGCATGTTTGTTGAACACAGTTAAAACCATTTTTCTTCAGATACGTAATAAGTTAGTTATTAAATTGTAGATATCTCTCCTTCAAATCTGATTAAATTCCGTGGCTGGAGGATCAATGCAGATTATCGGGCCTCACGGTTCGTATTCAGAACAGATGGTTTTGCCACAAAGTCCCACGCAGAAAACCTGTTAATCTCATCCACACAGATCACATAAAAAATGTTTGATGGGATGTTGATCTTGACACCTATATAATAGCACTAAAGCAAAAGTAAATATTGGTCTCTAAAATCCTTTCTTTACAGCTGACCATGTGTTCTGATGTCCTACTTTCTGACAGGCTTGGGCTGATAATCTACGTGACCATATTAGTGCCATTACATGATCCCATCAGACCCTAGTGGTCGTGGATTGGCTCTGTGTTCTTTAAAAAAACTAAAGGAAAAATAAAACATCCGGATCGATGAGCCCTCCTTCACAATAAACCTGCGGAGATGAGGACAGCCAGGGGGAAATGAAAATTAATTCCTCACCAGTAGCCGTGTGCTCTCTACCATTTCCCCTGGTCACCCAGCAGGCAGCTCTGCTCTACAGGGTGATTCATCCAGCACATTATCTCAATAATGATGTATCTCAAGACGTATGGCTTTGGATGTTTTTAAATTATATTTATATGATGGGTCGTGGGATCACCTTTAATTTCACAGGCCTTGGCTGCAAAGAGCCATTTTGTTTGAATTCTAATAAGCAATCTGCCCGTCTGTCCACCGTGGTAAAGGAAATGGTGAGACGATATTAATATCAAATATGTAAATGTCAATATGCAGATATCGTATTAATATTGTGTAAATAAAAAATACAATCATAAAGATATATGTGTTGTATTTAATCCTGTAAATTGCAGGTAGCATTTTATATAATGCATACATGTTTGTTACATACCTAATATCTTTGTATGTATATGATCGATTATGGGCATACTTTGCTTTAATGCTGTAAAGTTGGAGTGATGAGTACTCAACACAAAGTATAGATTATATTCAGCAGGCTACGTTCCCATAAAATAAACAAAACACTTAAATTTGCAGATTTGATTGTAATTTACATTAATTCAATTACTAAAAAGATGTTTGAGTGGCGGGCAAAACGACAGCAAACCAACCACGCAGTGAGAATAACACTGACATCTAGTGCCGTGAATAGTGGTCCTTCTAATGGATGCTGAACAACAAAGGTTGCATTTCATGATGTGGGAGCAGCCTGATGGCTACCACACCGGTGGAAACCACAGCCGACACAGACCCTCTGTCGGCGGGGGGTTTGAAGTGGAGGATAAGAGACGGCTAGAGAAAGCCTCTCCACACGGAGCTGCTCCGCTTCCTTCCTCCTCCGTCCTCCTGGCTCGTCCACAGAGTCCACAGAACCGGAGACTAAGTAGGGGGAAATGTCCTGCTGCTCCATCGTTTTTTTCACCCTCCAGTGCTCGCAGGCGCGCAGGCTCTGTCATCCTGGCTCAACTCTAAACAGAACCAGTGTTGTTTTCTCTGCTGAACACCACCGCTGAGCGCTTGCACCGGCGTGTCAGGCCGGTTTCCCCTGGATAATTTCTGACATGAGAGGCCTGTTTCTCCCCCGCTCTGATCCCAGCGCTGCCCCGACTGGCCTGGCCTTCGTTAGCCGGGGCTTATTGGTTACACATGGCCACAGAGCGCACTGTGTTATCCCCCACGCCCGAGGTGCTGGGGAAATTGCTGAGTCTTCCCCTCTAAGACAGGTTCCTGGAGGGGGTGCTTCCTGGACCCGCTTGGCACGTGCGGCCCGCCGTCCGTCTGTGGGACGAGAGGTCGAGGGCTTAAGTTGAGTGAGGGCAGGCCGCTGCCTCCTCTTCCTCCTGACGATGATGATAATGTTGATAGAAGTGGCCCATCAACGGGCTTCACCTGAAACTGATGTGTCCAGAAGGCAAGAGAGGAGAGGGAGAGCAATCGGCCTTATAGCAGCCATCTTGGTTAAAAAAACTAGCTTGGTGGAGGAACTGAATGGCAGAATTCTGGATTCAGTTCCTCCACCAAGCGAGTGTTTAGAACCAAGATGGCCGCTAGTATTGAGAACCAAAATGGAACATTAGAACATTTGGAGGATACTACAATCTTGAAATAGACAAACTAAAAATACATTTTCACATGAAAATGTATGAAATACCAGATCTTCATGAGATGTGCTTTGATAACTGATGGGTCAGCTAGCTAGATTGCTAGCATGACGATGTCATGGCAATAGCCAAAAAAAGCAATAGGCCTGGAATTTAAAAAATATAATCCCGGCAAACATCCCAATAAAAATGCAACACAATTTGAAATAATCTATTGCTGACAAAATGCCTGCATATTAAATTTGTGTTTCCTTTTGTTTATGTGTGTAGGCTATCCCTGTGCCCCGGGTGAAGATGAAAAGTTTTTGCCGTTTTCATATTTTCTTTTTTTTTTCCTGTTGGACTTGTAACCTCTCCTACCCTGCCGGTAATCACCCCAGAGCCCTGTAATCCCGGCGCAGAGATGCCGCCAGGGGAATATTACTGTTCATATTATTAATCTCCTCCCAAATTCCTTTCTGTTACCGAGATGAGGGGTCGTTGCGCGCCATGTTCTGGCGGGTATTAAGGGTGCTACAAGAGATTCATGGAGAGGTAGATTTCGCGACGTGTCGGGGATCAAGCCCGAGGTTGCATCGCTGGTTTAAGGAACACCCGCAAGCACACACAGCCCCCCCCCCCCCCCCCCCCCAAAAAAAAAAACGCATCTCCATACTCTCATAAACAGCACGACATGAAAGGCTCCGAGGACCCAGCAGGGGCTCCGATCAACGGCGGAAGCCTGCGTGACTCCTGTCAGCGGGAGCGAGCGCCGGCTAAAAGCCTCTTTGGGGTCCCAGGGCTGTGATACCTGACTGCAGCAGGTAAACCCCCAACGCAGGGCTGGGACAGCTGCATTGTCTCCGTCAGCTGATCAAGGTCCCCGCGCTGCGAGCTACCCACTGTCGCCACGACACCCTTCCTCCTCGACTCCAGAAGATGAATAGGGATGAGGCAGAAGGACTTTCAGGAAGACGTTTTCTCTCAAATTTCCGGGGGTTATATCTTTTTTAATTTAGCGCTGCTTTTCATCAGCATGTTCCTGAGCGTTGCTTCAATTATATTTTACATCACAGTGTGAGGATTGGTGCTTTCTCATTATACTGTAATACAACGGCGTGGGTGTAACTAAGCCTGTAGTAATTTCAGCATTAAACTAGCAAAAGCGATGTAAAAATAAACACATGGAAAGTGCTTTGAGGTTTGTTCATGTACACATCTCTCAGCTAAATGCACTGACCTTTTCCTTGTGTTTTCCCCCTGCTTGTACCTGCTGTTACACGGTGCTGCTCAAGCATCTCTAACACAGCTAATGCCTGAAAGTGCCTAAAGGCAACAGCATGTTGGCTAATTATTTAGCATGGGGAAGTAAGCCACTCAAGGATTCAAACCAGACCCCCGTCTCGCCCTCCCTCTTCCCGACACTCAACACCTTTATGCATCACTTCGTTGTAGTTGTTGTTATGTTTCCCGCTGATGGCTTGTGCGTGTACTTGCAGGAGATGTCTGAGCAGGTGTGGAATTGGATGCAGTGCGCTGTGGCGCAGCCAGTATTTATGCAATCAAGAAGCAAGCAGGCGGGGGGCGCCGCAGAGCCGGCCGTGTGTGAAATCCTCTGGCAGAATTGACAGCGGAATGACGGATACCTGTAAAATTCATTCACGCCTCCGCCGTGCAAAGGGGATAATTCTTTTTTGTGTTTATACAAAACACTGCGCGACACCTCTGAAATTGTGTCCCCCCTCCTGACGGCGAGAAACCGAGAAAAAAACTGCAAAGCCCATCTGAAGTCAGACCGATGTAAAATGAAAAGAGGGTCCTTCGCTGCCACATTCAGACTGTTTTGATGTCTGGGAAATGCACACTCAATTATAGAGGCAGTGCTGCATGTAAAGCTGTTTGTTCAGTTCCCCGAGCAGAACCGCCGGGCCCAGGACCTGTAATGGAAACGCGTTCTATTGAAACACTGAGAGATTTACATGGCCGCTGTTTACGTCCCACCTTCACAATGCAAAAAACATGGAGATGTGTAGAAGACAATAACAAACTGACTCTCTGATGTCCCTCTGTTGTGTCTCCGAGAACGGATCCGCTATCTAGAGAACAACTGTCCAGGAGAAAATACAGTACATGGAGCAATTTGTAATGTAGCATTGATCGGTGGAAGCCACTGCCTCTTTATTCCTCATCTGAAGGTTGTGTGGTGTCTTATGAGCCAATTTTCCTTCTAAAGCCTCATATTAGCTGCCCTAAGGTCACCAGGCAAATGTCTCTCCCCTTGAGGGTGGGGGGGACACTTTCAGAGTGCCACTTTGCATACTCCACACCAACACCTTAACCTTGACCGAGCAAAATCCATTCTCCGATAGGGGTGGACATATCCAACGGGGCCATGGGCTGCAAGGCCTTGGGGGTTTGGCGGTAATTCCTCCCCCTTTCCCTTATCTCCCTGAATGCCCTGTTAGCTATCAGTACGTGTACAGACCACCAGCCATGCATTCAGCCTAATTATTCCATTTCAAGATAAATCTGGTGTATAGTGTCATATCCATCATGGCTGTCACCTCTTACGCCAAGAGTAGGGCACTGAATGAAAGGTATTTTCCTCATATGCACTTCTATACAGTCATCAATTTTGAGCAGTCTGTTCATTGTTTTGCCTGACAGACGTGAGCTAATAATGAACGATGCAGGACGCCCCGGCTAAAAGGAATAGCCCACGCCGGAGCACACAGGCGCAGTTGGCCGAGACAGGACCAGGCCAGCATTACGACTAGACTCAGGGAATCCGCATGACAATTGGCCCGGCTCGTCTCAAGGTCACGGTGTTCTGTACGTGTTCGGCCGATGTCAGAGATGTGTAGCGATCAATAACTTCCCCTGTTTGATCAGGAGAAGAACCAGGGTACAAGTGTTAACAAAGGGCCCGAGCGACAGCTACTGCATGTCTACAACGTGTTTACACTGGGAAAGGACGTGAAAACAGGGGTTTGGCCCTCAGACGGCGCCCAGAGAGTTGCCCTGAGCCTTGTCCCCGCCTTGTTGGACGGTGATGAACACCACTTGTCCACTCAGGACGGACATAGAAAAGGGACTTAGGCGCCGGGCGGGGATGATGTTTTGATAACACGTCATCCCGACAAACATTGGATTACACTTGTTATTCCTCATGTCAAACTGAAGGATGGTTTTTGGGGCAGATTATAGGCAAAGCAGGTTATATGATGTACAGGGCGAAAAATATTAAGGCAATATTGGGGTATTTTGAGAGATTGAAAATCGCCTTCACGTTATCTGTTCGTTTCCTGGGGCTGTGTTCTTAACATTTTGCACAAACATATACTGCACTTTATTCAATAAAACATATGAAATGTAATTGTTGATAATAGTTGCAGTAGAATAAACATTCACTATTGTGACATTCTGGAAGTAACACTTTTGTATGTAGCCTATGTATTTATTCAAAGGTTTTTTTATTATAATTATATTATGTAAATTAAATAGCATCAATATTCCTAGAAGATAACCAACTGCCGTAGCTTTGTATATTACAGATAGTAAAACCTGCCATCCCAGCTCTCACAAAAGATAGCCGAGATGTTCAGCAGTAGACACCCTATCCAAAAGGCTGAGATGTTTAGCAATGGACACCCCATCCAAAGGGCTGAGATGTTTTCATGCATGGGTGCCCTCTCATACATTCAAAGCAATTGATTCTTTTCAGTGATGTTTAAATGGCCAGGCATCAGTGACTTGTACTCTACATCATAACAGCACTGCAGGGGCGAGCGATAATGATGATTCAGAAAAAAGAAGAGACTGTTACCTGTAATTGAATCTACGGTATTCAAAACTGACTGAGATAATTGAATGGCTCCGTTGTCGCTGCGCATAAATGTTAAGCGATGCGTTTACCCGAGACTCTGCGGTGCGTGCTGTTTGGTTTGGAACTGTATTATTATTATTTTGATTATTAATATTGAGTATCCCGGTTTGTGATGCCTAGTCTTGTATGATATTGTGTTGTGGTGTGACCAAAGAAATATGAAATGCGGCTTTCGATTGATCCCCCTAGGCTATGAGTTTGAGAATGTAATTTAATCACTGGGCTACATCCAAAACGATCACCAAATCACCAACATATTTTACAATGTGTCACAAGTGAAAATGCACCTTTGTTGTAATGAAAGTGTCCTCCAAGATGCTTTACACACTTTACATACACAGCCAGACCCTCTCTATACAGTGTTTATGGAAAAGTCATCATAAACCTACTGTACACCCACACGCACAAATGGAGAATTTGAATGCATTCAAATACAATGGAGCTCCGCTGTACAGTCTTTATTCGCATGGTGCTGGTAAACAACAGAGTTATTTTAGAAATGAAGCAATTAGTGCAGATCCAAAATGAACACAACCCCCTTGCACGGCAGCACATGGTGGTGACATTTGCATGCCTTTGAATAGCTAATCTCTGAGGGCTCTTGCTTCAGATGGAATTCTCTATGCCATGCGATCTTTGTTTTAAACACAGCAAACAAACACATGCATCGCGGTGGGTGATGGTGGTGGAGAAGCTGCTTCACACACACACATGGCTGTTTCTCACACACACACAAAAAAACACATGCCCATACACGTAGAGACACACACTCGTACACACACGCACACACACACGAAAGAACACCCGCACACACACACGAGTACACATTCGAAAAAACAAACGCACGTACACGTACACACAAGCACTCATGCACACACACGTACACCAACACACACTCTGACACATACAAACACGCACATGCCTTCATACACATGCATGTACACGCACATACACATGTGTGCGTGTACGTGCTGTGATGTTTCGGTCTCTTTCCCTGTGAGTCCGCTCCTGCTCTATGTTGTGGTGTAGGCCTACTTCACTTTCTGAGCTCTCTGTCGGATGACCTACAGCTGACTGGCTACAGCTGCGGAACACGTAACTCATCACCGTGAGTGTCTGCACGCGCTTGTGTGTGTGTATTCATGTGTTTGTGTGTGTGTGTGTGTGTGTGTGTGCATGGGGGGGGGGGGGGGGGGGTTGTGGGTCCTTTCTTATTAGACGAACAGAAATGTGGGGTGTGTGGGAAGCGTCTAAAGTTGAGTGGCGATCTTTTCTTTGGTCTTAATTAGAAACCCCATCCATCACGGAGGCAGCTTTCTATTCATCGGGCTGATTGGGGACATGACAAATGAATGTGGGAATAAACGGGCTGTCGGCTGGAGAGGGAGATGGATGTCCTCTCAGCCGTCCGACTGGGAGAAGTACAGTTAGCGCTGGCAAGAGGCCAATGCCCCTCCGCCTGCTGCATCTTTAAAGATCCCCCCCCCTTCTGCTGCCTGGGGGCCAACCCCACCAACACAAGCCTTCCCTCCCCCATCTTCCCCATCTCCCCCCCAGACCCATTTATTAGTAAATGAACCCAGCGGCAGAGACGTGCTCGAACCCACAACCTCCAACCCTGCCTCGCCCTCACCACCGCCCCCCCTTAGTGCCTCACTGTCAGGCCCGGGCGTAGAACCGCGTGGAGTAGAACATACGCATTCCTTTGATGCGCGTCTCTGTGAAGTCACTTCCTCAGGAAGTTGGTTCGAGACGCAGCGTCGGCGTGAAGCGGCGCCATGCGTAGCGGTAGAAGTTACGCGTTAGTTGTTTTGTCCCGATGTCGCTCTAAAACGGAAACATTGCAGAATTAGCCATGCGTTAAAGTGAGGGATGGGATACTGTTTGGCGTGTTTACAGCGGAGGCCAAACGTGACCATTGATGTGTAAAGCAGCACCGTAGCAGAATGGGAGCTACTTAGCCCGGCGAATTAAACACTGTAGGAAAGTGGCTTGATTGACACCCTGTGAGCCCTCTCCTTCTTTAGACTTTATTAGCAAATTCACTTTGATCCCGTTATAGGGCAGACAGTTGAAAAAAAAGAATAATGTCATAACCATGAATGAACCCGTGCACCTTTTATGCTCCCAACCCCCTCTGCACACTTATGCATAGACCCAGCTCCAATGAAAAATTGGTTTTTCAATTACAAGGTTTGCCTCAGCTCGCTTGCTAAACAAAGACTTTCTCAAGGAGCCGACGAGCTGAATTATGTATTACCTCAATATCCAATTTAATAACTCTGATTTTATTTTATTGTTTTTTTTCTGTCTTCATTGTATTTCTTTAAACGACTGCATCTGGCAAGTGAGCAGGCGTGCATTGACAGGAATAGCACTGATTTCACTCACAAAGCTGTGCGTAATGATCACGTCCGAGACCAACACTGAATAAGCAGCATGACCAAAAAAAGCTCTTTACTGATTGATTGAAATTGTAAAATTGATTAGTTCATTTGATTCGGGCAAATTTATGTGATTGAATTAAGTACAGAACAAATGACAACCAATCTTTGGTAAAATGGCTTTTGAAATAGTCCCTAACCCTTTCTACCATTTGAATGTGTATTAATCATAATTTATTAAAGGGCCAAACACTATTACAGTTTCCTAGAATGGCCCCCTCTCTTATTTCAAAAGTTTCAATAATCCAAAATTGTTTCACACCAACAATAAGATACATTAGTGGATGAATATATTTTAAATATACCTGGCATAGTATTGCTCATATGCATATATTCTCCTCCCACCCGCCAACTGTCAAAGAACCAGCCTTTTGCAGTATTGCGAGATCTCATAGTTCCACTTTTCTTAAAGCGAGTAGGCCTACATCAACGGTGTCATTTCATATTTGAAGAATGAAGGTGATCGAGCTGCATGAAAAAAAAAAACAGCATCACTGTCACATCGAGACGCTTTAGTCTCAAAACAAAGAGAGCGGGAGAAAAGAGGATTGTGATCGCAGGTCTGTGGCATATTGGCACAAAAAAATGAAAAGCTCAACCTGAATGATTTATCTCCACCCCCCCCCCCCCCCCCCACAGCCTCCCCCGTCCGGGTCTTTGAAAAGCAGAGAGGCGGTCTCCCCTCGGCTGCTTGTGTTGGTAGGGGAGGGGGCTTTGGGGAGCGCAGATCCACCCGGGGAGGGCAGTTCCTTCTGTTTTTTCCGTCCAAGACGGAGTGGGCTGTGAAGCTGGTGTCCCTCTATGTAGTCGAGGCAGAGATAGACAACCAGTACAAAAGGGAAAGGCAAGCGCAGTGGTTTTGGCCCGAGGCTATATCTTTCGCGGGGGCTCCCCGAGCTCCAACAAAGTGCGCAGACACTTTCCAAAAACACAGATACATTTTGTTAGGAAAGAAAAGAATAGCTGATAAGTAATGTCAACTCGTAGAAATAAAAAAGGGAAAAATGTATGCATACTATGTTTCAGTTAAGTTCCCCGGGTGATGAAGTCCTCTTGAAATATGAGACATGACGTTTCCAATGATGTGCCTTTTATTAAAGCTAAAAGGTAGCGTTATATAAGAATACATGAAACAAATCTTTCGACTGCTGCACCGGCGTGTGAACATGTGTGATGTTAAAGGAAAAATCTTGCAAACTCCTTGGCATTGTTCCTTGTCTGCCTCGTCTTTTCACAAGAAGGCTTTTTTTTTTGTCATTCCTACCACAGGGGCAGAATTGTGAAGACATCTGTTATGTTATTAATTTCACATAAATCTTAAGCTCCTCAATGCTTAAAACGGCGCTTCATTCAAGCTGAATTAATGAAACATGATTGTAAGTCCCTCACGTGGAAGAGAGCTGTCGTACAATATTGAGTTGCTTGTAATCACTGTGTAATGTCAGGGCCTGCCAGGGGGGGGCGGTGACGCGGTCCTCCATGGAACAGCGTCTCGCATGAGATCTAGGCCCTACCGCTGCTCTCAGGCAGGATTCAAACACCATGACTCTGAAGGCCGGGGGATGACTCACTGGTCTCAGACCCGGAGTACCACAGCTCACCTTGCTGCCTTTCACTCTGTATTGATTATGAGCTGCTATGTGTGTCAGGTGAGAATGTGTGTGTCAAGAGATGGAGAGAGAGTGTTTGTGTGTGCGATCATTTGTGTGTATCAAGGGGGA
This sequence comes from Gadus morhua, assembly GCF_902167405.1. NCBI lineage: Eukaryota > Metazoa > Chordata > Actinopteri > Gadiformes > Gadidae > Gadus > Gadus morhua. Next base: position 26,099,948 of record NC_044061.1, on the reverse strand, counting down.
TAGTGTTTTTCGGTACGTGTGTGTGTCTAAGAGTTGACACTACACAACAATTTCAAATGCCACAATATTTGAAATTATTTCAACCAGGAACGTGTTTGACGCAATGTTAAAAATAATAACATCTAGGCCTTTAAATGCCAATTTTTCTTTTTTAACTCAAATCTGCCACGACCCCATCTGCATGATGGACGACCTCACATCCCAGGCTTGAGGAGCCCTGCATTAAAGGCTGGTCCAGTTTAATGCACCAATAATGTTGCAATATTTCCTAAATGCATATGTTCTAAATTGAGTTTGGAATATCTTCACCTCCCTACTGTTTGCATCAAGTGTGTGTTTGCATGTGTACATGTTGTGTTTACGTGGGTGAACCTTTTGTCTCTGTGTGTATGTGTTAACATGTACGTCGGTGAACATACTACTGTACAACCAGCCCCCCCCCCCCCATACACACACACCCATCTCTGCACACTGATGAGTTCCCTGAATGATGTCCTCTGCGTCAGGGCAGGGGGACCCCAGGTCTGACACATGGACGCCCCACCGTTACCTTACTTTCTGTCAAACTGCCCTCCTCTGACGTTGAGGGGGGGGGGGGGGGGGGGCACTCGGGGCGGTACATCAACAGGTCTCTTCCTGTCACAGCGTGTAGCGTGTGACACACCGCCCCTCCACGGTGTCAGTGCATCAACCGCCCTTCCCCTTGCCCCCGCCTGCCCCATCCAGGACTAGCCCCCGCCCTCCCAGAGAGAGGCGTTCTCCCAGCACCGTCAGGGTGGACCACACAGGGCGTCTGGTGCGATACACTCACAGCGTACCCTCACCGGTGACTCCCTCCCTGTGTCTCCGTCCAATGGGGCCGCTCCAAGAAACTGCCTAATTATTATTTGTATGCAAAGCAGCCGGCGTCGAGAGCGGGTGACACACAAAACGCATTCGGGAAAATTGGGATCCAGCGCGCGGCGTTTGGCTGCGCCCACGACTTAATTAAAATGCGCAGGGAGCCCGTCTCCCTTTGTTCCGTCTGTATTGCAGCATTGTTCCTCAGAAGTGAGCAAGAGCACAAATAATCGAGTGCAAACACTTCCTGCGGTGGAGCTGGCCTTTCCTCTGGAGGTTTAGCCTACTTTACTTTTCAAACTGACAGAAATGGGTTGTCTGAAAATTCACCACCGCATCACTTCATTAAAGAAGTAGCCCGCACGCTCAAACAAACAAACAATACCCCCCCCCCCCCCCCCCCCCCCTCCCTGAAGGAGCCCCCCCCCCCACCCATCCAAAATGTGTCACATCGCCCGCAATCTGTAATTCCGGCCTCGTGGGGTTAATTGCCTGCCATGGCATCAAAGGGGAGTTTTGATGTGCTTTTTGAGGGCTGTCTTTAGCCAAGCTGAGAGAGAGAGAGAGAGAGAGAGAGAGAGAGAGAGAGAGAGAGAGAGAGAGAGAGAGAGAGAGAGAGAGAGAGAGAGAGAGAGAGAGAGAGCCTGGAAGGGGGGGGCACATGAGATTTCACTCACGGCATAGCAGAGCAGCGTCTCCTCAGGTAATCCTGCCTCTCAAAGGCATTATTGAATTTTCTTGTTTTTCTTCTCTTTGTCAAGACGGGGAGGAGTGAGAGTTTGTGCGTGTGTGTGTGTGTGTTTCCATGAGAGCCTGTGTGTGTCCATCCCTGAGAGCCTGTGTGTGTGTGTCTGTCCATCTGAGCTTGCGTGTTAGTGGTTGTGTGTGTGGGTTTGTCCTTCCATGAGAGCATTTGTGTGTGTATATATGTGTGTGTGTGTACACAACCATGCAAGTCTGTGTAGTTCTGTCCATATGAGCTGGTGTGTATCTGTGTGCTTATGTGTGAGTCCATGCGAGCCTGCCTGTGTGTGTTTGTGTAAGTGTGGGGGGGGGGGTTAAAGAGAGCGAGCCCGACTTCTGAGGCGTCGGCAGCGTTGGCCCGAGTCTCGCTCACCTCTGCAGATCCACGTCAAAACACGCCCCGACCTCTTAAGGTGCCTCCCGCTTTGAAGTGAGCGGGGAGAGCTTCAAATCCGAGCACGGCGCCTCACAGGCCCAGACCCACAGAAATTAGCAGCCATGTGCGTCTCCCCTCCACCACTTTGAAGTCCAACGGACGGCTTGCCTCTCCGCGTTCAAACAGGGAGGAATCAGAGGGAGCGAGGCTCTGGTGCTCGTCTTAGGGATGAGAGTGATCTGGTTCAGCCGGTGAGGAGCGGGCTGAGAGAGAGGCAGGGAAGAGCCACGGTTTTGTTCAGCTGGGTCACAGAAAGCTCCAGCTTGTTAACACTGTTTACCTGGCTGTGCTTGGCGAGAGCCCAGAGCAAGAACACCTTCGGGAGGGCCGTGACGGGGCTGTGATGGGGCTGACACGCCGCCACTGCTGCAGACGGAAGAGGAAACGGCAGACAGCTACTCCCGCCAACGTTTCAAATCTTTTTTTTTTTGCCACATCAGTACTCAACAGTTCTATATAGTTTCCTTTACATTTAGAAATATTATTTTTTTTCCTTCAAATGACATGTCTCATGTCTTAAAGGAATAAACCCCACTCTCCTTACGTTAAACTAATACATAAGCGTGAAATGTGCATTGCACACGGCGAAAAGAACAATGGTCTGTTGACGGCTGTGTCCGAGCGGATCTCCTCCACAAGCAGATGCTGCCAGCGCTGCTCTTTTCCCTGCACTCCCCAGCGTTTGGGGAGGGGGGGCACCGTGTGCGTAAACAGCCTCATTAGGAGCCCACTCCCCCCGCCGGCTGCTCGGCAGCGGCTCCGTGGCCTCCTGGAGGAGCCGAGCGCCCGCCCCCCCCCCACACGGCCCCCCAGCCCCACACTCAAGCCTCTTAACCCCGCTGGAGTCTGACCTGAATAACGGGGGGAGATTAAAAACCAAAAGAAGGGAAAGGGGGCCACCCGTCTCCGCAGGCCTGCGGAGCAACTGCTCTGTGACCCGGTAGTCCGTCCGTCCCCCGTCCCCCCCCACCACCACACGCCTCTTGTCAAGACGGCTCAGTACGCAGCGCCAGACGCAGAGTTTAGGGTCCTAATCCCCCCCCCCCCCCCCACACACACCCGACCCCCTGGCTCAGCCAAGTCTCTTCCTTCTTCTGATCCTGGCAGTGAGACTTCCTCCTCATCGCATGAAGGCCTAGCAGATGATGACTGAGATACATATAGATATGGATATATATATATATGTATATATATATATATATATATATAGCATATATCTATAAATGTTGGCTGTGCTTTCCGTGAAAAGTGAAATCAAAATGTTCCCCGAGGGCGTAGAGCATCAACCCGTTGGGGCGGCGTGGGGCTGGGGGTGGGGGTGGGGGTGTAAATGGTGTTTTCGGTTTTCGGGAAATAAAGTTAAGAGGAAAGGCGGTATTTGCGGGGATGTGCTGAAACCTGCTTAGTGACACTCGTTGTTGTCAAAGCGGTTCTTCTAAACAGCCATCAGAGCCTCAGCCTGCCGCTGCGACGCACGCGTGTCGGCGCGCTGTCAGCCATCACAGCCACGCCGCCATGTTTACACGCCGTCCTCAGATCCAAGCCGTTCCCTCTCTTCCTAAAACGCATCATTTTTCTAATGTTGCGATGATCACAGGGAGGGGGGCGATGAGGGCTGGGTTGGGTTGTCTGTTTTTTTATTTTTGTTGTTGTTTTTTTTAGATACGAGTGTGTGTGTGCTTGTGTGTGTGCGTGTGTTTTTGAATAACACAGTGTGTATGCGTTTCTGTGGGTATGTTAATGATTTATTTGAGAGTGGTTGGTACCTAACCCCCAGGTCGGGGGATCACTGCTGACTGGCGGGGTGGGGGTGAGGGTGGAGGTGAGGGGGCAGAAAGATGGGTTGGGTTTCACTTCTGTCCCTCTGATCATGCGATGCCATCGACGGTTGAGGTACTTTGTGTGCCCAGCATGTGCGCGCACGTTCAACGCACTTCTCATGTTGAAAATGAATGAAACTCATTTTGTTGCTGCTATACATAAAACTATATTCTAACTATGTATATTGTGTGTGTGTGTGTGTGGTGCCACATACATCATTAATACACCAACAATAATGATTATCATTATTTCTAGTAGTAGTAGTAGTAGTAGTTGTACACATTACCCCTCCACCCACATCCACACCCAGTGTGTCTTCCTGTGGGTGACAGGGCGCCCGCGGGTGCTGTGTCTCGGCACTGTGATCATATCTCATGAACCCAGGGAGGAGCCCACACCCCCTATACCGCCAGCCGCCGGACAGCCCCGGGTCAGGTGTCAGGAAGAGAGGGGACAGAAAGATTAATGGCCCCTGTTTACGGAGGCCTTCTCCCGGCCGACCCGGCCCCCTGCCCATCACCCGGAGCTGGGGAACCGACCGGCAATCGCCTGGGACAGGTACGGGGGATTTCTTTAAAGAGCTCTCCGCTGATTGGTGTGGCATGTCCTGTGGAGACGGAGGGTGGGGGGAGAGTTGAGTGATGGAGTAGCAAGGAGACAGCGTTCCGGACCTTACTTGGCCCCTCTCAACAGCTTTCCCATTCATTGAGCTGTCTCAAGCAGGGGCCTCTGGGGGCCAGCCCAGATGAAAAGGTCCTAATAGGCTGCCAGCGAGTTTCAACACTCGAGTAGTGGCTGTTATCTAATGAGGATGTGGGAAGGAGAGCAAGATTTACCCCCTTGACTAGAAGTAGCCCCTTCCACTTCCGACTTCCTGTTCAGATACTGTATGGCCTATATGTTGACCACACACGTGAAGCCACGTACGCACGCACACAAACACACACATTGTGCATATAGATTTATTGTCTGATAAATGCATGTATTGAACGATTGAGTGCTGGTAATAGGTCAGGGCACATCACAACCAACAGAAGCTTATTAATTGCTGTCTGGTTGTTCCAGGGTCAGGAAAGCTGACCCAGTCGGTGACACTTGGCCTGCGATGGACGGGGTTATGGTAAACTATTACCCTTTCCCCAAGGTTTAGCAAACAGTTCAGGCAATGTAAAGGGCTTTGTTTATTTGAGGACGTCAATGAAAGTCAAAGGATTTGTTATTCAAACACAATTTGCTGCAATGTTTCCTCTGGATTGATTATACAATAAGTTCATTCATTTTAGTTCCTGGCTCGTTTGCTCTTCGCCTCTCGTCAAGCGTCGGGTTTTGGTTCCACTGCCAAACATCTTCTGTGCACTCTGAGGTATTGGACTGCCACATTTTGTGCATCTTTTTATATTCCCTATCAGTCTCTGTGGATCCCACGTATCCGGGCTGACGAAGAATATACGCCGCTGGTTAGGGAGTGTTTGCTTCGCAAATAAGTGCAGTGATGAACTTGTGTAATTGGAGATTACATAATATCCCTGGGCCTGTGGTGTTCCCCTCTGGCTCACAGGAGCCCAGAGCCACCGTCCCTACTGCCAGCTTTTAATCACTTTTGTTTTAACGTTTTTTTACTTGTTTTTCAAAGATATATCTAATTAGAGGCCGCGGCTCGGGGATGATTGTTTATCTTTCTCTTTGTTTCGTGTCTCCGTCGGCGGTGCAGGAGTCGGATTTGATAACGCGTCAAAAAGGGAACATTAAAAATGGTCTCCTGAAACGGCAGCGCTCCGATCCTCTCACCTTACCACTCGTATCCGGAGCGAGCCAGAACCTCCTTTGTGTCCCTCTTCCTTCCCTCTTCCTTCCTTCCTCCTTCCTTCCTTCCTCCTCCCGAGCAGCATCGACGTGGTCCTCACGCCGAGGCAGACCCGTCTGATGTCACGCAGACGACAAAATCCCAGGCTTCTTCAAATTACCCCTTCTCGAAACAGGGCCAAAATTTATTTTTTTTCCCTCTTGTGTGCAAGGCTTTCATCGCCATAGTTATAGGCATTTATGTTGTAAACATGTCGACAAATGGTCCTTTGTTAACCCTGTTGCCGGCGACATTTATTGGATAACAAAGCGGTTACTTGAGACGGGCTCCCCGACTTGCTTTCCATTCAAGGTAGTGATCGGTTGTCTACCCGCCAGCCAGCCAGTCCCCCGCTCCTCAGCCCACCCATGACGGGTGTGGAGGCGGAGGCGGTTGGAGGCAGGGTGGAGGCAAGGTGGGTGGGGATGGTTTCTGAAGGAACTTATTCATAATTGCAATAGAGGCAAGGTTTCCCTAAAAGCATTTCTCGCCTCTTAATGAAGTTTACTGGCACCGGGAGGAGTCTGACGCATGGCCAAAAAGGTTTTAGTATTCTTAAGAATCATGTTAATATGATTTGTCTTGGCAACCGGAAAACATAAAAAAGCTAAATTGGCAGAGAGCTAGCATGAATCGGAATTCCAATGCCAAATTGTCATCCATGTTGTTTTTTTACTTTGAGGTGGGATGGGGGGGAGGTAAAGAATGTAATTAAGGCCATTATTCCGTCTGAAAGTGGGGCGATGTAGCTTTAGCAGCGCCCTGTGATTACGTGATGATCTCTTCTTTGACTCCCTCCCACTCCGTACCCCTGCTGTACAAATTGGATTTGCTCCACATGCCCCTGCAAGAGGCTCGATAATCTTTGACCCGCATTGTTATCACCTGCATTCACCACTCCGAGCATAGCATCCGCCATTCATTTCATCCCCCCCCCCACCCCTACCACCCCCAGCCTCTTGAATGCTCGCCACCGCAAAACGCGGGCGTACCGACGCGATGATCACAGCCCCCCCCCCCCCCCCACCCCCCCCCCGCCCCCAGCACCTTCTGAGAGAGCGTCTGAGCGATTCCATCAGCATCTTGTTACCGGGCCCCCCTCTGCTCACTGTACCTGTGGAGAAAGGCATTAGCAGGGCACTATGCCGAGGCAGTGGGGCGCGGCGACCTCTGAGGTTTTAATTGATGGTGTGAAGGCTCCTCCAGGCCTGAGCGCTCCCTCTCACTGGCTGTCTCACCTGACCTGGCCAGGTAAGGCCCCGGTACAGACATGGCTTTCTTCAGCAGCCCAGCCCCGGGGCTCCAACTCCTAATAAAGCCACCATTTGATCCCCTTGAATTTCCAAATCGCTCTCCTTTTGATTCCCTCTTAACTCTCCCTCCAGTTTTACCCACTTTGTTTCTGCGCCACGGCTAAGGTTTCCGCTCCCATTGAAGGGGTGTCTGGCGAACTGTGTGTGTGTGTGTGTGTGTGTGTGTGTGTGTGTGTGTGTGTGTGTGTGTGTGTGTGTGTGTGTGTGTGTGTGTGTGTGTGTGTGTGTGTGTGTGTGTGTGTGTGTGCGCACGTGCGTGAGCGAGCGAGCGATCGTTCTCAGTGTCTGTGTGTCTGTGTGTGTTCTTAGCAGGCTCTCTGTGTTGGAGCCGTACGGCTCTTTGACAATATTACCTCAGCCATTTTCAGCTCCAACAGAAAGATCACAGCTTTGTTAACATGTCATGGGTCTCGGTCGCTCTGTAATTATCCTCAATTATAGGGTACCAGCCCTGCTTTAATCAAACCATCAAATCTTTTTATTATGTTTTCACTCTTTTGATTTTATTTTTCAATCACCAAGGAGAACTCCCATGTCATGAGATGCACCCTCCTAGATTGATATTCAAATAAACACAAATCTTTAAAATAATATATAAAAATAATAAATTCCAACTATACTAGCTACACTCATGCTTCAAATGTTTAGGGTAACACAAGCAATAATACACACCACTACTATAGCACCGTAGAATAAGAAACAAGACGGAGGGAGGAAATCAGACGCAATCCGCTGAGTAAGAAACTCAACCAAACGAACCGAGAGGCAGACTCCACCAACGCCAGGGAATTATAGGTTTGTTTTTAAAAGGCTGATTATTCCCTGATGTAATAGCCAAAGCCATAAATTCCCGCAATTGCCTGCAGGCAGGGCCCGTTGGGTTGGGATCCAGCGCGTTCCCCCCTAACACCCCTCTTTAACCAGCGAGGATGGTGTTTAAGGAAATTACACCCCAGGTACCAGACACTCCCAGGCTCCACACTAATTGAATGCCCTTTTTATCGCTGTTGTCCGACGGATTCCTACCGCAAGCTTTGTTTTCACGATGATAGCTTTAAATACACAGATTAAAACGCAATTATTTTACCTCAGAGCAAAGGGGAGTGTAGCTAAAGGGATGGGGGTGGGTGGTGCAGAGTTGCAGCTATTATTAATTTTCACATGATCTGAGTTCAATGTAAACCTCATTTGGATGAGGGCAGCCTAGGGGAATGGAATCCTTGAAACGCTTAATCTGTGTTATATTCAAAGGAAAAGCAATATATTTAAGAATAATAATTATGTTAAGCCACGCGGCGTGTTTTAGTTACACATAAAGCACGCCAATTATCTTTAGAAAAAAAAACGAAAAAACACTGATTTTCTTATGTTTTACCATCCAAGTCGATGATGTGTTCTTTGGATTTTCTGCACAATTTATTTCCCTTCCGTGACCCGCTCCAGTCGTCTACGAGCAGCTCTCAGTGCCAGCCGAGCCGGGCTGGGTCTCCCCTCAGCCAGATCACAGGAACAGCGTTTCCTGACATGTGTCAGTGCCCCAGCCTGTACCAACGTCCAATTATGTGTGTGTGTGTGTGTGTGTGTCAGTCTGTGAGTGTGTGTGTGTGTGTGTGTGTGTGTGTGTGTGTGTGTGTGTGTGTGTGTGTGTGTGTGTGTGTGTGTGTGTGTGTGTGTGTGTGTGTTTGCGCATGTGTGTTTGTGCATACTCATGCAAATGTGTGTATTTTTGTGAAGGACTGTTCCTGAGTGTGTGTGTGTGTGTGTGTGTGTGTGTGTGTGTGTGTGTGTGTGTGTGTGTGTGTGTGTGTGTGTGTGTGTGTGTGTGTGTGTGCGTGCGTGCACGGGTGCATGCATTTGTGTGTACGTGTGCATGCATGCGTGTGTGTGTGTGTTCATGGCACTCAGCGATATGAAAGGGCTCTTGTGGCGGTGCCAGTCACAGATGCCCAGCGCGCGGAGCTCGCTCCACACTGGCAGGCCTGTGTGGACCTCCCCTCTGACTCCATCCGCACAGCCCTTCAGGTGGCCCCATTAGCAGGAGAAAGTATGTCAGTGGAGATGCCCTGGGAGTGTGAATGGAGCAGGCTGTTCATGGAGCCTGGCATTCCACACACACACACACACACACAAACACACACACACACACACACACACACACACACACACACACACACACACACACACACACACACACACACACACACACACACACACACACACACACACACACACACACGGAACCGCACACACACGGTCACACAGAGACAGACACACATTCACACGCCCTCATATAGGGTGGATCAGCGAGGCCCACACTATTAATCACACAAATAAACAATAACTAAAAGTATAATTCTCATGAAATTGTTTTCTAAATTAATGGTATTGTGCCCTCCTCGGTTTCTGCAGTGTTCAGAGTCCTTAACCGTGCCTCTCTCACTGTCTCCATAGCAGCGTCAACCACTCTTCCAATAGAAAGCATCTTCGCACGAAAACAAGCTGTTATAGAGTTATGGAAGGTAAGTGGGTCTTCTGTGTGTGTGTGTGTGTGTGTGTGTGTGTGTGTGTGTGTGTGTTTGTGTGTGTGTGTGTGTGTGTGTGTGTGTGTGTGTGTGCGACTGTGTGTATGCGTGTGTGTGTGTGTGTGTGTGTGCGTGCATGCGTACTACACTGCATCTTGCGTGCTTCCTGGCCAGATTTGGGCCCCGCCGCACAGCTATCTGTTCCACAAGCTGAGATCAAAGTGCTGGGGCTGGCAGACCGGGCCTGGCCGTGGGACGGGGCTCCATGGCAGCTGCTGAGCCGGAACAGCCCCAGCATGGGTAGCTGGGGCGGGGGAGTGAGCAGGAGGAAGAAGAGGGCGGCTCGGTGCATGGATCCATGGGCTCGGATGTTGTTCGTTGTCCGTTCGCTGTGTGATTGATGTCCTGCACGGCCAATCGTGTCGCAGCTTGCAACAGAGGTCGACGAGAGGAGAAAGAAAAGGTGAATGTTTTCACATGTACTCGTTACTTTGCACGTTGGTGAACTTCATTGCACGGGGTCAGTTTGTGTTTCTCTTTCGCTCTGTTTCACTCCTCAGTTCCTCTCGCTGTCTCTTTACACATTCTCTCTGTATGTCTCTCCTTCATCTGCCACTGATTTCCTCTTGTTCTGTCCTACCTAAGGCTTGAGACCTTGTAACCAGTGTTAGCTGAACTATTACAGTCCAGCCATGTCAATAGCTTTTCCTGTTGGTCTAATGTGGCAGCACAGAAGATCTTGTGGTTTCATTGCTTTGTGGAAGGGATTGTTGTTGTTGTTGTTGTTGTTGTTGTTGTTGTTGTTGTTGTTTGGGCTAACTTTCAAGCATATATTTCATATGCTTAACAACCGTAATTACAAACGTAATTTATCTTTGGAGTTGGGTATTTTGCTAAATGACACATTTCCACTTCAGTGTGTGTGTGTGTGTGTTTGTGTGTGTGTGTGTGTGTGTGTGTGTGAGGTGGTTTCCCGGTAACCACCGAGGTGAGACTTGGGGTCTTTGGGCCCTCTCTCCTGCGGGGCCCGGCTGCTTTGTGCCGGGGGACGTGATGTGTTCCTCTTTTCAATGAGGGGGCCCCTGGTGGCTTGTGGGCTCAGGGAGACAGACACGGGCGAGCCTTCGGCCGTCTGTGTGTGTCTCTCATTAATTAGGCCAGGGAATTCCACCGGCCCGCGTTCTGCTGGGGGAGGGGGGCGGTACCAGATGGACCCTAGGAGGGGGGTTCAAACCAAAAAAAAGAGGGGGAGTTATGGACCGAAAGATACGGGACAGGCAGATGAAGACGCATGACACACACAGGAAAAAAGTGACTCGTGCGCACATACACACTCGCACAAACACACAGGCTGTAAATTGACAGTGGTGTCAAAATTGTCATGTCTGCTGACAACGCTGGCAGACATCGTCCCTAAACGCGATGCCTCAACCGCATGTGCACAATCATACAAATACACAGACACACACGCACAAAGTACATCAACACACGCACACACACACAAATCCTGCAGCCTGTTCCAGGTCGGCCTAATAAGATTCCACATTAAATGTCATAAGAATATTATGATGCCGCTATTAAACTGAATTTGTGTTCATTTTGAAAAAAGAGGCGTAATCCTGCCATAAAGCCAGCTAGGCCGTGTTTGACCTATAAATAACTTGTTTGCATTTCACCAAAGCAAATCCTTCGCCCTCGCTTGGTAAATGCCGAGCCCAAGAAGCTTAAGAAAAGATAGAGCGATGAATTTGTTGCCTCTGAATACAGTTAATGTTGTTTTTCACATTTCATATGCTACTTGATTTGATTTGCTGTTATTGTTATTTCCGCACTTAATCTGTTTGGATTGCAGTTCTGTCAGGGCGAGTGTATCTCAGCCAGCCTATCGGACAATGAGAAGTCGCTGATTTGTGTGTTGAGCAGGAGTCAGGCTGTTTACTGTACCAGAGTTCTTGTTTTGGAGCAAGTTACACGTTTAAGATGTTTTTCCTTTTGTCAAATGTTTTGTTCCTTAAAAGCTGTGACTGGCTTACCTTGAAAGACAATGCCCTGCTGTTGTTTTCTATTCCCTTATTCTGCACTGCTGTGTTTTTAAGGCACCATTCAGTACTACAAAAGAGAGATTGTAAAGGTAAAGAAACCAGCTGCTAAATAATGATATCAACGACAAAGAAACTCAATGGAAAATACATAATTGATGTGAGGGAAGGTGATGTCAGTCTTTAAGAGAATGCAGAAAGATCATGGCCCCAACAAGTAACATGTTTCAGCGGATGACAGAGATCATCAGAGAGTTTGGTTTAAATGTCTGTCTATGTGGATAATGTGTGTGTATTATTGTCTGTGTGTGTGTGTGTGTGTGTGTGCGTGAGTGTTTGTGATACAGTGAGTATGTGAGCGAGAGAGACACAGTGAGAGTGCGACAGCGAGAGTGTGCGAGCGAGAGAGCGACGGCGAGAGCGTGCGAGCGAGAGGGCGCTCCCCACACGGGGAGCGTCTCGGGGCGGTGGCGGCGGTGCTGAGGGCTCCGTCCCGGCAGCCTGTCTGCTCCGTGACAGCCGGCTCCTGCTCCGACCATAAGCCCCGTCCCCTCCGCTAACAGCCCAGCTGCGGGGGGAATGTCCCCGGGCCTGACACTTTGACACGGCCTGCGCGTTGACAAATAGCTGGCGTTTCCACCTCCTGCTACACTGTCTGCTTCCTGCTAAATCAGGCCTTTGCGACTGCATGAGCGCAGGGGGGAGATGGGGGAGTGGTGTCAGATCTGCTGTCAGTCTGCAGGGTGGGGGGGGGTGGGCTGCTGATTCTAGGCCTCACGGGGTGGCAGGCTCCTGTGGGGGCTGGGGGGGGGGGGGGGGGGGGGGGGGGGCATGGTCGATGACACTTGAGCCATCTTAAGGGATGTTTACATGTTCCGATTTGGGCGAGCCCCCACCCCTTCCCATCAAACGTGCACGGCACACACACACACACACACACACACAAAACACACACACACACACACACACACACACACACACACACACACACACACACACACACACACACACAAACACAAACACACACACACACACACACACACACACACACACACACACACACACACCTTGTCTTCAAGTGCTCCACTGAGATATCATGTCATTTTGGCACTGGAAAGGTAGAGCATCAACTACAACGTCTGTGTGTTTGTGTGTGTGTGTGTGTTTGTGTGTGTGTAGGGGTAGGGTTATGAGGTAGGGGTATAGAATAATTGTGTATTCATGATTATGTGTGTTGAAGCGGTGTGTGTGCGTATGTGTGTGTGTGTGTTTTATGATACATAACCTTGTCTGTCATTGCATATGCATAACTAAATTTGCATTCCTCAGAGCCATACCGATCGGCCAGCAATGCTTTGACAACACGAGTCGATCCAGTGTCTGTGACAGTCAGTAACCAGTACCACCACTGGTACAATCTCTGTCTCTAGAGATCAAATAGTAATCCGTAGTCACACAATACCTTCACTACACCTGAGTTGATATTCGCTCCCTTCGTTCTTTCCCTTCCAGACCAGAGGCAGCCAGCGGAGATGTATCTACGCTCAGAGGGTTGTGTGTGTGTTTGTGTGTGTGTGTGTGTGTGTGCGCATGTGTGCGTCTGTGAGTGTACCCCTGTGTGTCTATTTGCGTCCCTGCCAGTGCGTGCCCATATGGGCCAGGCCGGGCCGCCTCTCCTCTCCCCCGTACCGCTGGGCCCTAAGTGCCCCTGCACTGCTGCCACGGTGACGGGGTCCGTATTGATTGATCCTCTTGCCTGCGTAACCTCCAGCTCACTTTGGGGTGTCCCCAGTGGGCCCGGGCTCTCAGCAGAGCACACGCTCTGATTAATGTCCGTCTTTTGGGTTCTGCCGGCTACACTGCGCCGTGTCAGGGCAGATTTGTCAAGCGACAACTATGGATTATCTCCTGCATCCTCCTGCTCAACTTCGGGCGCCATCGCTGCCCTTTAGTGCGTGTAGGACCCGCCGGATCCGTCCCTTCTTTCCCTGTGTGTGTGTGCGTGTGTTCCTCTGTGTATGTGTGTGTGTGTGTGTGCGTGCATTCTATCATTTGACTCTTATTCTGCAGCGTTCCCCTGGGCGGCAGCGATGGCAGATGCATTAAACAATCCACTTAATAGATAAGCTACAATATGCTTGAGCTTCCTCCATCGACGCTCACCTCCTCCCCCTCCTCCCCCTCCTCCTCCTCCTCCTCCCCCTCCTCCTCCTCCTCGCCCTCCTCCTCCTCTTCCTCCTCCTCTGCTGCCTCCCCCTCCTCCCTGCACCCTTCCTCCCCTCCTGCTCCTCTCCACGTTCCTCCTTCCCTCCCCCCCTCCCCATTCCTCCCTATCTCCCGCTGCTGAAATGGAATTGGATCAAAGAGGAGTGAAAAGGAAGGAGTTGGGAGGGGTGGTGGGGGGACGGGGGGGGGACGGGGGGGGACGGGGGACGGGGGGGGGGCACGGGGGCAGGGCTCATTGGGTTTTGTTGAAATATTTATAGGTCAGGGTTGACTGGTTAAATTGAATATCTGTTCTGATCTCACTCGCCTATTTAACTTGCGCCTAGGCAAATATGTTTCCTAGGTGATAACCTTTTATGTACCGGGCCGACTTCATTGAAATGCATAGAGATAAAAATGTGTCACACTCCAGCGCTGAGCCACACAGCCGCTGATGCTCGATTATTCAAATGATAATTGACCCCCACCTGTAGCCCGCTCGTATCCAGTATCAATCACTCCATCCAGTGTGAGGGTACGGGTGCGCGGCGCTGTCATTTACATTACAAACCGCCGCTGAATGTCAAGGACCCCAGGCAGCCCATTTGTGAGGAGGAGAATGGTGGGAAAAATATATGGGCCAATTATGATTTTCAATCTTTTTAATAATTTAAACGCTGTTGATATGTGAATTACTGGCAGCGCGGCTGCGAGTCCCGCGCCCTGTTTATTCGCTGGCCGTATTATTTTCCTTTGTAACAAATGACTTGATGTTAATCTTCATCTATAATTTTCCTTCCTCTGATATAATGGCTTCTAGTGACTTGCTGTCTGCGCGCTGATGAATTGACACGCTGTATCAAAGCAGTCCAATGTCTGTTGTGCGCCGTGCCAAGGCAGTTTTTTTCCGTTGCTATACTAGAGGGCACTCATGGTAATGAGGAGTCCCCATGCATATTCATATTTGCATACACTAAGCAAACACAAAGCCGAAACAACCACCGAAAACAAGAGCAGTAGACACATGTATACCATCGCGGAGGAAACCATAATTCATTCCTTTATTTACCAACACTATTTCGATAGGGATCTAATTAAAGTATACAGCTGCCCCACTACATTCAGCGGCACTCTTTTGGTATTTGTCTCCTCGCTACCTGTTTAATCTTTAAAGAGACATTAGGTACGAGGACGGTTGGCATACATTTCCAAACAGGCATTACTGTGTGCTCGGCAACTGGGCCTATTTGTTTGTCAGCCAAAGCTCTATAATTAGCAGTGTTTAATTATGGAAATGGCCGCTGAGGAGAATTTCAAACGCCCTCCTTCCCTGGATCATTAGTTACAGAGGCGAAAAAAAAATGAAATGCTTTCAGCAATGAAGGGTTCATATTTCAAGCTTATAGCTGCTAAAAGGGTGTACTCAGAAAATCAATTTTATGAAAGTCCGTTCAGCACTAAAGGGAGTTCCATGCAACTAAGCAATTTTGAAATAATGTTAGCGGCGGTCTGATTCATGGAAGGAACCAGGACTGCTCCCTTCGCCGAGGACATTATCCCCTAAGCCCGGGTCGGGGGTCAACCTCTGGTTTAAATCAGCCTCTGTTTAGCATAACTGGATTCTTGAAGCGCCGCGGCTCCGGCCCCCGTTCTGAATAGATAAGTAGCCTTCCTGGAGGGGCACGGGGGGGGGGCTCCGCACCCCATCGGACCGCCAGGGTACGGCGTGGAGGGAGTCTATGGGACGCAACCTGACCTTGACCCGCGCGCCTACCCTTGCTGTTTCCCTCCACAACGCTCCCCCCCCCCCCCCCCCCCTACGACAACCGCCACCTCACAACAAATAAACTTGACACTCCCTCAACCCCCCCCCCCCCCCCCCCCCCGCCCGGCCCACCCCTGGCACAAACTGCGTCGCAGAATGACGCCACCTTCTCGGGCAAAAAATAGACGCACGATAAATCCTGTTCCCCTTCACCCCTTTGATGGTCGCCCACGACACAGCAGTATTAAGGACACGCGTGCACATATTCGCACACACGCACACACACACACACACACACACACACACACACACACACACACACACACACACACACACACACACACACACACACACACACACACACACACACAGCCACACACATACACACACAGTCAAACTCACACTCAAACACACGCACGCACACACACACACACACACACACACACACACACACACACATATATACACACACAACACACACATATACACACACACACTCACGGTCGCACACACATATACAAACATATGTGCGGGGGCTGTGCAGGCGACACATGGGAGATGACGGTGGGTCTCCCAGCACCACCACCACATCCACCCTCCCGAGAGACCACAGCACTTCCTTGTGCATGGAGGTCATCAGCACCGTGGGGGGCCGGCACATGAACGGATTGTTTAGGGGACCCTGGTGCGGTCGACTGTGTGTGTTCCCAGAGACACTTTGATGGGTCTTTCATATTTAAAGGGGTGGTTTAGTTATAGAGCTCCCTGTAATAAACTATAAATAGATATATTCATGTATACATATAAATACATACACATCCATAGTTATAGAGCTTGCTTACTGTCATAAAGTATACATAGAGATATTCATATATATATATATATGAACATATATAAATCTATCCATAGTTATAGAGCTTACTGTAATAAACTATATATATATATATATATATATATATATATATATATATATATATATATATATATATATATATATCAGCTCCATGTTAGGGCTGTCACACTGGGGATCCCCATTAGTCAGATTGATCGTTTCCTCTCTCCCCCGGCCTTGATTCATGCAGTAGGCCTACACCCGAGCCCTAATGAGTCACCGGCCGTATGGTGGCACAGGGCATCTGTGCCGTGGCGCCCACCCCACCCATCACCACCCCGCCCCACCCACCGCCACCCCGCCCCACCCACCACCACCCGACACACCATACTGTACACGCCACATGGGAAGAGGAGTGGGTTCCCCTGACTGGGAGGGGAGCAGCCTACGTTATGTAGCTCGCGGATATTTGTGTTCGGTTAGGAACGATGGCAAAGAAATCCGAAAAAACAGCATGTGGTCACGATGTGGGTTATTTTTCCTCGAGCAAAACACGTTCCATGTTTGGGTGTGTGAGTGTATTTCACAATGTTTCAGACAGTAAATAGAAGACTGTGTTTTTAAACGTAAACACACACCCCAAAACGCACAGTGTCCCGTGTAGAGCACAGATGATAATGATGACGCAAATAAGTGAAGCAATATCTTTATTTAATCCATCATGTAGGAGAGCCACAGCCTTACAGCCCCCCCGCCAACAATGTTCATTTTATTTACCGCTGTCGTTGCACACACGCCCTCCATCATCCTCTGTAACACTGGTGGTGGAGTGATAAAGATGATCACAACAATAAGCACCATATAAAGTATCTTTACAGCACTGCTGGGTCTAAATGAGCTCAATTGCACGTATAAAAAAAGGACACGATGTCTCTCCGCAGACTTTTAAAGCCATGGAATCCCAGGATGGAAACGTAGCGTGCCCGGATATAGATTTATGGTTAAGTTCTGCTGGATTTCATTCAGGATCATTTTCTACCTTGGGAATTTGGGGTGTAAAGGCTCCATGACGGATTGTCCAGCGTGCTTGGAACTGCTCTATAATAGTTTTATAAGCCAGTCAGTCAGCTTGGCCGGTGCAAATGGAAGTTAATACTGTCTTTCGCAGTGTGAAAGTTTCCCTCTAGATCTCCATCTGTTTCCTTATCAAAACATTTCTTATTTGCTAAGTGGAACCGTGAAATTCTATTGGCCTCGCTACTCTAGCAAGGGGACATCAGAGTTTTTAAATGGCATCAGGATGGTGATATTTCTCCTGAATGCGTGACGTGTGTGTCAGTGTGATTTACATTCTCAGATGTTTATTTTGTATTGGTTTTAACGTACTAAAGTCTAAATGGCCTCATTGTCCTATTCTTTCAATTTTATAGACCAAATGCCCCGAGCTAGTACCATAGTTATAAAGAAACATCAATAATGGAAATGACAAAATACAAGCATAGTACGTGTGTTTGAGCATGCGCTTGTGCTGGTATTTATACATTAAAGAGAGAGGGCGCGAGAGGGGGAGGGAGGGAGAGGAAGAGGTAGAGGGGAAGAGAGAGAGAGGTGGAGAGAGAGAGGGCGAGGTTGCAGTAGTAATTTAGATGAACTTCACATGAACCGCAGGAGTAGAATGAGCTCCATAAACACAGAGTCCTCTATGTGTTATGGAGATCCAGGGGAATAAATGAGTGTTTGCTAAACACATTGGACCAGAGAAGGCCTCTCTCCATCATGGAGATCGGTCCGAGGTCTTCATGGCCTTCTGTGTGTGTGTGTGTGTGTGTGTGTGTGTGTGTGTGTGTGTGTGTGTGTGTGTGTGTGTGTGTGTGTGTGTGTGTGTGTGTGTGTGTGTGTGTGCGAGTGTGTGTGTGTGTGTGTGTGTGTGTGTGTGTGTGTGTGTGTGTGTGTGTGTGTGTGTGTGTGTGTGCGTGCGCAAACGTTTGCATGTGGAACAATTAGTTTGACAACCCAAGGCGCCCTTGTCACGATGCCACTGCATGGAAGATGCATCACACGTGTGTGTGTGTGTGTGTTGTGTGTGTGTGTGTGTGTGTGTGTGTGTGTGTGTGTGTGTGTGTGTGTGTGTGTGTGTGTGTGTGTGTGTGTGTGTGTGTGTGTGTATGTGTGTGTGTGGGTGTGTGTGTGTGTGTGTGGGGGGGGGGTCCTATCTGTTTACTCTCATCCTCGTATGTGGATCGCGACAACATGGACGCGGGCAGCCCAACGTCTCGGCCCATCTGTGCCTATAGGAGCTGTCATGCGTTTCCCCTTTCCTGCGCGCTGCAGGAGCATATAGACCGTGTGGGGCTCCCATACGGGTACTGTATGTGGAGGCTGCGGTCTCTAGAGGTCACTGCAGTTCCATGGGTGACAGCGCCGGGCCCACACCACTCACACAAAGGCAGGAGAGGAGGTGCACCGTGAATATTTACAAAGTGCCCCTTGTGTGTTGCCATAGTTCTCCTTAACAGACAATACAACCACTGAGGAAGAACACGCACACAGGCACACACCCAAGCGCACACACACGCATACGCATGCACACACACACACACACACACTGACCTTGTTATGAAATTGTGTGCGTGGGGATCTGGGGCTCTGGGGGAGGCTCTGCTTGTGTTAATTGAACTGATTTCACGGAGCAACCAAACGCTGGCTCTCTCTGGCGGGATCTCGTGTCTCTTCCATGGAGCGAGGTGGGTGGGTGGGTGAGTGGCTAGGCGTCGGGCGGCTAGGTGAGGTGGACAGGGGGAAGGATGTGTGTGGAATGTGTCCACGTAGCCCCCCCCCCCCCCCCCCCCCCCATGTGCTCGAAGGTGTGCAGGGGGAATGTAAAAGACCGGAGAGAACAGCTGTATTTTCATAGTCACAAATCCCCCCTCGCATTTCCTTCCATATTTAACTTCTGCGCAGGGAAAGCCACTTTGCACGGATTACAATGTTATTTCTCTTCTAAAGCCTAGGAACAAAAGAAAATAAGGTATACACATGACGTTCCAGGATTCGGCCAACAATGCAAACAAATAAAAGGAACAGAAAAATAGAGAAAGAACAATTCGGTGGCCTAACATGAAGCATATCTGTTACTAGTTACACATCGCAGGCTTATTATTTGAATCTGCTCCCTCAGTTAAAGAGCAAAATAAAACCAGGGGGGTGTAGCATTGTAGCCCGCTGTCGGAGGCCTGCCTGCCAATACTTGTGCTACTGGGTTATTTTTAAAGTTCCCTCTCCTTAAACATTAACTGTCAGCAAAACACTGGGAGCTGCAGGTCCTAAGCTGTGTTTGTGTTGTGGTTGTGGTACCAGAGGCTGAGCACGCCTGCCTCTGGTGAGCCGTGGCAGATACTCAGTCCATCAAGCCAAGTTTTAAAATTAGTAACAAATTTAATATGCGCTCCGTTGACTTCCGGTGCCTTTCTGAAAAAAAAAAACTGAACAAAAAGCTGAGTTTGTCGTAGGGTCTCTCTTGAATGACCGCAACGTAGCCTGGGTTTGAAACTTAAATTAAAAGACGGGGCTCACGGTCACAATCCACAGCATATGGGGGCAATGTTTACTCTCGTCGGCATGGAGAAGCAAGGACCACCACAGAAAAAGAAATTTCCAACATAAAAGCGCACACAATGTTCTGCGCTAGATCTCTTTTGCCACAACCCAAACCAAACTATTAGCGTGACCTTAATCGCAAAACCATGCTCCTATTAATGGTGTAATAGTATCAGATTTGATTTATGGCTTTCATTTTTAGGGAACATTCTCCCCCTAACGTGTTATATGGGGGAAGTATGTGTTTTCACCAGGGGAACCCGGCCCTAATGGCTGAAAGGTGGCTAAAGCATGGAATTGAGCATATTGGTGTCATAAATCTACATTTCAAACTGGACAGCATGAAACATGGAGCAGGATAAACGACAGGGCCAAGAGGGACAGAGTTTACTCAAGACAAGAGATTAGATTTGACCGGATTTGATATGAGGGAAGTTCAAGAGTGTCATCTTGCCATCATCTGTCTTGAATTTATTCCTAAAGGAAAACAACGTGTATGTATATATATATATATATATATATATAAGATGGTATTATATAGGCTCCCTAGGCTCTCTCACAAAGGCCCTTAGCAAATGCATTAATACATGTGTTTACATTAATTCATCATGCTAGTTTTTATTACGTTGCCTTTCGTATTAATTAATATCCTAAATTGTAAAAATCCCTTGACATTGTACAGACTACCCAAGAGCTTTATCAAGCACATTCTAACGTCTAACTACCTCTCAAAGGTCGACTTTTCTCTCTTGGGAAGTCAGACAACAAAGTGGTTCCAGGAACCATGGTGATGTTGAGCTGTAGTTTAACCTCTGACCAGCAGAGGGAGGTCACCCATTTAGTTCTGCCGTTCAGCATGCATTTACATTCTACTTTTAAAGGGTTCTCAGCCACAAGAGAAACGTGTCAGTTATTATTTTTAGACAACCACATAAAGCGCGTATAGTGGTCCCTTTGTGGCTCTTTTATAACCGAAAAGATAAGCATGTTCATAGGGCTGGATTCCCGGGAACAGGTCACAAGTCCTGATTAAAAGTGACTTTACTGTCTGGCCATAAATATTTCCTAGCCCACCTTTGAAAGGCAGGAGAGCCGTGGCTGCTCTGCTCCTTTGCCACATGAAAGTGCAAATGGAAATGCTTATGGTTGGGAGCGGCATCAGTCATAGCTGGAATAAGAGGGCCAATAAAACGAAGGTAATTATGATGCTCCATCATTTGACACAGCCTGGGGATCTTGGGCTGTTTGCCTTTGTACACTGGGAGGGAGGGAGTGGGGGGTGGGGGAGTGAGAAATGGAAGGAATGGGAATGAGAGCGAGACGAAGTGAGAGAGGGAGACAGAGGGAGGGGGCACGAGAAAATAAATCCCACTAGTGAATAATGAGACCTGTTCTTTTATGACTGCGCTGTGTTTAAAAGCGAACTTTGACAATGTGTGGTCTGTTGTGTCATCCCCCCCCCCTCCCCTGTACCCCAAGGCCCTCAGCTCCTCCTCCCCCACCCCTTCCCCCTCCCTCCTGTAGAGCTGTTTACCTCACCTGTTTTCATAATTTTAGCAGGGGAGTGTGCTTCTGGCTGCTGCTCTTTGATACCCCACTCATCGCTCCGACGCATCAAAGGCATCGCGTCAGGTCTGGCCCGACACGCTTCAGACAGCTACGCCTTACTAACTATTATACTTACTGTCTGCGAAGCCTGGCTTATCCTGAAAGGTTTCCTTAAGGGCCATAAGTGGTTGTTGCCCAAAGGAGGGCCCATTACGTTTGTCTGAGGTAAACAACTCATTGCTTACCGCTTTTTATTGCATTCTCATTACATTTTGATTTAGTGTCGAAGAGGAATTGTTATAATCTCTTTTTTTTCAATTGCTAGTGCCCCAGAGGTATCTAAGGCCTTATAATTAGTTCAAAATGTCATCTCCTGATTCTCGGTTGCTGTCCACTGAGGGGGCCTTTGAGGTCAACATCACAAAAAGAAATGATGGCGTCTTTAATCACGGTTAATATGCTTGGATCTCCCTGATCACCGCCCGGCGTTTTGCCTTTTGTGTGCAGCGGGCCTGTGGTGGGGTGAGTCTGTAAGCACGCGCCGCGGTGATGATTTAGACGTCAGTCAGGTACCGGGGGCTCCATTAGAGCCAGCAGACAGCGTGCTCACACCCCAGCTCCTAATCCTGCACACGGCGCCCCACAGAGAGACGGGCCAGAGAGGAGGTGGTGTCGACGCCATGCTGTTCCCCAGCCCCGCGGCGGGCCTGACGCCTGCCGGTGCTCAGGTTTATGAGGAAGGGCTGAGGCGGGTATCGCTGGTTACAGAGGTCAGATCGAGGCCGCCGGGATCAGGGGGGCTGAAGGATCCACACTCTGGGATCGGCTGCACAGCCTGAGACAGGGTTTGTTTATAGTGCGGAGGATTGCGGTGCTGAGTGGTGCCTTGTAGCTAGAGTTGGAGACTCAAGGGTTGTCGCCTTATAAGCTGAATAATTAGCTGTTCGTCAACGTTTTGTATCGACTGCAGATTTGTATTGTTGTAGCAATCTGACAAACATTTATATAAAAAATATCTCTTGCCCAAAACATATTGTGTAGATGTGTATCGTTAAACACACTTTTGCTTTTACAGCCCATATACTGCAACAGCTCATAACAGTCTAGTGTGAGACAATACGGAGTGAGCAAAAACATGCTGTTCATGTTTCCATGTCCATTCAATCCTCGGGCAAAACACACCAAAGTATCCCCTGCAGTGGATCAGCACCACTTGATGTGAGGCGGCGGACCCCCTGCACAGACCTCCCATCGCTAGGGGTCCATGGTATACCCGCACACTGTTTCATCAGCGTGGTTCGGATGGCGCCCTGCTGACCCACAGGGTCCGCTGAAGGGGATCAGCGCTGGCGTCTGACCTCTGGCCGGCCGTCGGACACCCCGCACGCCGGGACTTTAAACTCTGGTGGCGTGCCGTGGTACACTTTACACCGGAGGCCCGACAGCAACACGTTAAAGGCCAACAGATGCCCAACGTCAAGAGGAAGACAAACAGAAGTAGCCCGGGAGATTAAATGCGGCGATGTGGAGGATTATTGAAGGGGGCATTAAAATGACACAGAAGATTATTGTGGATGTTTTGCGGCGGCTGCGGCGGCTGCGGTGGCGGCTCAAGGTCTCTGAATGGAGGGGCTGCCAGTTGACAGGACAAACACAAAGGAGGGAAGGACGTAACGAGAGCAAGGAGCACGCCAGGGTCTGATTGGAGCGCTCAGACGGCCCGCTGTAAGCGCCTCGTGCTCAGCGAGCGTCTGGGATTTGTGATTGTGCTTATTGTGTTTGTTTGTCTAATATGATGTTATTGGGAATTATTGACCTCCTTATTGCCATATGCGTTCATATTGTCTTTAGAGATTCACACAAACACCCCCCCTCCCCCAATGTTCGTACCACTTGCAGTCATTCTGATGCTTACAGATGGCCCAAACTAATCTGTTTGACTTTGAGGTGAAAAAGATTATAACCTTTACCGTCTATATAGATATGTTTATGTATATATGTTCTACCACATTTAGTCTTCGCTGTTGACTGAGTATAACCTTGACATTAAGTGCTTAAACTGAATGACCCTCACTTTGCTGTATGCAACACAGGGCCTCTGACAATGACCTTTGACCTGTTATCACTCACACAGAGAGCCAAGAATGTGAACGGGGCTGGGGAGTGCCACACAAAGCTTCCAAATGGGTTTGGTTAACCACTCCATTGGTCAGAATGAACCCCCACAACCCATTTACTCCCAAGGACCCGCTGGAGAAGGAAGATCCCCAGGAAATGACAATACTGTCATCTCTTCCTGCCAAATGCTGGGCTAGTGAATAAGGTTGCGGTTGTGAATGCTGATGGAGAGGGCAAATGTTCTGGACTGGATCAGTGAACCAAGAGAGCAGCACTGAGCTGCATGTGGCTTAGTGCCATAGACAGTGTGGGGTCACCCAAAGGCTATAGAAAGAAGCAGGGGTCACAGTGCAACATCCAGCCAAACCATACAAAGCCAGCTTTTCATCCTCTCCCTGGCCGTGCGGCGAAAGCCATAATTATCTTTGACAAAACTCATTAGCATGGACCTTGTAGTGACATCAGCGACCGGGAGTCCCATACAGGAGGACATGCACAGGAACAATGTCCCACACACATTTCATTGGCTCCTTTGACAGGATGTAATGAAGTGTACCTCTCATCCCCCTCGTCTGAACTCTGAGCCGGCCGGTACAAAGAGCCGGTTTGATGAGCCCCGGTTGTCCGTCGTGGGACACATCAAATGGCACCTCGCTCCGGGCTCTTTTGTGGGGTTCCCGGGGCAAAGGATTGTCCGGGATGTTGTTGTTGTTGTTGTCGTGGTTGTTCGTCAAGCTGCTGATTAGTGTGAAGAACCAGCATCCCCTCTGTCAAGTCGTTCTAATTCATGGTCTTTTACAATCAAGGCACAAGCTCATTAAGCGGAGCGAGGGGCCCGTGGTTGGAGACCACTCATTGTTGATCCAAATCGTACAGGAATGAATACGAGTCATTGTTGAACGGGCCCCGGCCCCGCTGCAGGCATCAGGGCCGAGGGAGGGCCCCGGGACTTCTCATCATCAAATGTTAACGTTGATCCATCCTTTTAGCTTGTGTTTTTGTGTTGAGTAAAACACGCAGGCCATTAACCTGGGGGCTCTCATAATGAATTACCTATTTAATGTTCATCAGATATTTGCTGTTGCCAGTACACCGCTGCCAGAAATGTGTTGGTTTGCAGCACATTACAACCACTTAGTGAGCCACTTAATACGAGTCAAAGAAGGAGAATCACTTCGAGTGCAGGTCGCCAGACCTGAACCATCGTGTCTTTTAACTTGTCCAACGATGATGAAATGTGTGAATACACAGATCAAGGTTCCTTTAATGTAAACAGTGTTGAAGCACGCCAACACAAATAGCCTCACAGTCGTTCATAAAAAGGAGGGGGCAGGAGCATCGAAGAGAGAGGGTTTTAATTAGCCTAAAGACGATGACACCCTGGCCTCAGCAAAAGATCTTCACTCCGTGAGTTAAAAGGTGTATGTTTGTGCCCAAATCAATATACTTTCTGCTACATGCACCGGCCACCGACTGTGCATTCCATATTGACTTGAAAAGACAAAACGCCCCTGCATAAAAAGGCACTGCAGCTTATCTGAGATCAACATTAAGGCTGCAGTGACAATGGTGCACCGACCCATTCAAGGCCTGAATGCAGTGGCTCTGTCCCTAAGACCATAATGACACAATTTAAAACTAATTCTGAGGATTGACAAGGATTAGTGTTGTTAAACTCATGTACGCATATCTTGTTATTGTTCGTGCATTTTTTTTGTGTCCTTCAAAGATTAACACAATTCCTATCTTTTGATTATGTGAACCGATCTCTGAACAGATGAAGAAAGTGATTTAGAGAGGCTACCGCTGAGTACGATGTTGTAGCCTAGCACATATAGGCTAAGGAAAGTATTACCGCATAACATGGCGTTTGCTTAAGATTAAGTGTCTTGATTTAAGATTAAAGATGTCAGACAAACATCTCTCAGATGCGTGGCTCGTGCCAACAGCCACCACACTTCCAAAATATTAATCTCTTCTATAACAATGTTTGATGTCTTTTTTTGTTGTATGTTATTGTGACCCTTTAATTCTCGACTGGGTGCTAGATAACATGTTTACTGCACAGCAGCAGAATACATTTGTGCCCTGTGTGTTAAACAGCATGTACAACAGCCTAATTGACCTGTTAGTTGCCGTGGATATACGCCTCTCAGGAAGTCCATAATGCTATTACGCTTTGGCTCCCTCAGGTATTTCCATCGTCTTAATCCCATTGCGCATGCATCATTACCTCGGTAATATAAGGCAGATTTCCGTTACGAGCCAAGGTTTAACTACCTACCTTGACTCTGAATATTTTATATATGCATAGCTTACTTATGTTATGTAATGTAGAGGAACACAAAAGACACATGCA
Source organism: Gadus morhua (assembly GCF_902167405.1). Taxonomy (NCBI): domain Eukaryota; kingdom Metazoa; phylum Chordata; class Actinopteri; order Gadiformes; family Gadidae; genus Gadus; species Gadus morhua. The sequence continues at coordinate 26,073,966 of NC_044061.1, read as the reverse complement.
GTCATAACTCATTATTAAACAGCCAACACGCATCCCCCTGGTGTCTCGGTAGTCGTTCATTAAGTGACGGCCCACTGAGTGATCTCAGGCTCGGAATAAGAACACAGAGAAAACGACTCAATTACAGACGATCGTCCGTGACAATCAATTGTCATCATGACGCAATGCGAAGCAATGGAGCAGACCTAGACGATGAAGGTGAAGCGTGGAGGTGAACTCTTTGCAGACGAAGGGCCTATATAGAGAAACAAGATAGCAAAGGTGCCGAATCATTTTAACCACTTTATTAACGTATTATATTTTACTTATGCGCAGTTTGGTTATGGTATATCCATTTTATTTATTTATTCATTAATTTGATAATTGTGTGTATGTTTGTATTTTCTATATATACTCTTTTACCGTCGTGGGTACCGTCTCTTTGCTTTGCTTTGCTTTACTAAATCGTTGTTGGCTTAATATCACTCCTAAAATGCTGCGGGCCGCACTAAATGTGACCCCCCTTGAACCAGGTCTAACTCATGGCGTACGGCTATTGGCAATTTAGTCCTCTAAAGTGATCCATATTTAAACACACCAAACGAAGACAAAATAAATCCCGTAGACATTCTGTTACTTCAGAACAAATCATCTTCATCTCGAAGTCACAACAGGAGATACATATATCTCCCGTCCTCCCTCTATCTCTGGCCCCTATCCTTCAGGCATATGGAGGACTGTAGTGCGTCTGGATACTCCCAATGCGCCATATGCTGTTACGCGCAGAATCTCTTGGATCCGAAGTGATTTGACGCGTTGTCTGTTTTACTGAGAGGGTCGTCTTGTGGTATCGTGGTGTTTTCTTATTTTGCCTTATTCACAACAGGCCGAATAATCCAGAACTCAGTATCAAATGATAAATCACAAACACCTCATTTAGGATTGACAAATGAACATGTTTTTATGTTATTTGTTGAGCTGTTGTTGGTCTCATATATGAACATAAATTAAATCAACAGAATAGACACAAACCGTAAAGTAACTTAAAACTTAAAAGAAGAAGATTTAGCTGTGTATATATACACAGCTAAATCTTCTTCTTTTAAACGACAATGCTACGTCGTTTTGATCTTACAAATGACCTTTTAATTAAAACAATATGAAGTTCTTGCATGGAACAAAGCAGCCTTCGCCCTTCCTCCTATAACATTACAAAGTGTTTGATGCCACTACTGATTAAATGCTCACGATGGAGACTTGATGTTCTCTTTCTTCCTCGTCTTGTTCATTTGTCTCACGTCTTCCAGCGAATTATTAACTCAGTCACAATGATGAACTTTGATCAAATGCATAACCTCAAATGTTTTAATTGGCTGATTGTATGTCAAACTTCATACAAAAAAAGGAAAATGTGACTGACATCCAGAAGTCTTTCGAAAACGGCTTTCTTACATATATATATAAAAAAGAATGGCAAACATGAACAATAAACATGAGGAGAAAAAATTGCATTTCGGGTCTCCACGCAAAGCAACAAAAATCCAGTCTTTTCTGTCAAGTTTACAATCGGCCAAAATATATGAAGCAAAACATTACGCAGCGACAACGAAAGAAGATTTAACGCAGGATTTCAATGATCAGTTGAAAATAAATAAATAAATATATAATAAATTAAGTCACAAAGTACAATTTCAAACGACAACATGAATAAGGTTTGCTACACAACACGGTTCCCCATTTACAAATGATCCGGCTATTCTCTGCCGTTGGATTTACAATTCTAGCATAAACTCATCGACACCATAGAAAAAAAAAATGAGTGTGCAAAATGTCGGTCATATCCACAGTAAGAATAATCATTTCCCTCTGCAGGAGTGTCAGGTAATCCACGCGTAATACTCCAAACGCTCCTGGACCATACTTGTAATTTAGTGCATAATAGAAGTCCCACTCGTATATCCCGGTGCGCAAATACATCTGAACGACAGAGAGACAGAGAGAGAGAAAAAAATGCATGAAATTAGTGTTTAAAACAAACATTTAGTTAAATTGTAACGTTTATAATAATGTAGTCATGTACAATCATGTTATTATTTTCTTTGTTTGTACTGTTTACACACATTTTGTATGTTTGTGAGTGTGCTTGTGTGTGTGTGTGTGTGTGTGTGTGTGTGTGTGTGTGTGTGTGTGTGTGTGTGTGTGTGTGTGTGTGTGTGTGTGTGCGTGTGTTTGTGTGTGTGTTTGTTTGTGTGCGTGTGTTTGTGTGTGTATCAATTTCCCAGTTAAATGCCTGGCATGGTTTGGTTCTGCTTGTGCGTGTGTGTTTGTTTGTGTGTGTGTGCTTGCGTGTGTATCAATTGCCCAGTTAAATGCCTGACAATGTTTGGTTTTGCCTGTGTGTGTGTGTGTGTGTGTGTCCGGCCGGGTTTGTGTTCGGCGTGACTGCATGCCAAAGTTCTTCCTCCAGCAGCAGCAGCTCATGTCATGTCAGTGTCCGTTGGCTCACCTCCTTCACCTCTTCATCACCGCTCTGAACGCCGTGACCTTGTCTTCCTGCAGACTCGCGCATGCCCTGCTGAGGTCAGGCGAGTCTGTCTCCGCCTTGACACCAGCGAATCCTGAACACACACACAAACAGGCACATAAACAGACAAACACATACGCATACACACACACACACACACACACACACACACACACACACACACACACACACACACACACACACACACACATACACACACACACACACAGACACACAACCACACACAGGCAAACACACAAACGTACACACACGCACACACATACAAAAACAAACACACACACGCACACATGCAAGCAGACACACACACACACACACACACATTTGTATTAATGGCCGAGTAAATACAACCCCAAAGAAAATAAAAACATACAATTTTAGCATTTTCCTAAATACCCCCTAAAAATGTGAGTCCTCCTTAAAGAAATAAGGTTAAAGTCAAACGGCGCCGTACCTTCGATGCTGGCGAACTGGCAGGCGTCCTGGAGCGAGGGGAAGGCGGAGCACGGCAGTCCCAGGGCCTTGTGGCCGTAGCCCCCCGCCCCGTACAGCTTGGGGTGCAGGGGGGGGCCCTCCTGGAAGGGGTTCTCCGCGTTGGTCGCGTGGCTCGAGGCGTGGAGGCCCCCGCCTCCGGTGCCGCCCCGGCACGCCACCGCAGGGGCCTGGGGGGGCCGGGAGCCGTGCAGCTGGCAGTCCCCACCCGGGTGCCGCCCCTCGGCCCCGGGATGGGGGCTCAGGACCGCCCCGGGATGGGAACTCAGGATGACTCCCGAGGCGGCGGTGCGCGCCAGGGACCAGATCCTGGGTTTGTCGGAGGACTCGTAGTGGGACAGGGACAGGGCCCCCGGGGGCCCACAGGACGAGGACGAGGAGGAGGAGGAGGAGGTGGTGGTGGTGGAGGAGAGGGGCTTCAGAGCCACAGAGTCCAGGAAGTCGGAGGGCAGGCCGGGGAGCGAGGTCACGCTCTTGACGCCGCATGGGAACGGGTGGAAGCCGGGGTGGAGGCTCAGGGGGAGCTCGGAGCCACGATCCCCCTTGGCGGGGGCCCCGGACACGGCCATGGCCCTGTGGAGGTCCTGCTCCTCTGAGGGGCCCTTCTCACAGTCGCTGTCCATCTTGTCACAGTCCTCGTCCTCCATGTCGTCCAGGTCGCTGAGGTGCAGGTCCTTCTCCTTGAAGTCGCTGGAGTCTGGGGGGGGGGGGGCGGGGGGGGGGGGGCAACAGAGGGTTGAGGTCATGTTTGGACTGTCAACACGTCAATGGGAAAAAAGTGTTCTCATCGGCCAGGAAAATCTGAATAATAAACACGTTGCCATATACTTCTTTCACTGCCCGGACAAAAGTTACTGCACGTTGAGAAGTAAGGAGAATAGGTTGGATTCATATCTAATGGAACTTATTTCTTGTGCTTAAAAATAGTACTGATCATCTTGTAGCGTCTTACCCTAGCAATCTTTTTTGTATACAGGGAATGGGTTAACCTGGCGATTGTTAGTGCTTGGCACTTGGTTCTGTGAACCCCCTTACTGTACCGACAGGGATATATTGTTTCTCTTTCTTCTGATAAATGCACTTATTATAAATTATTTTGGATAAGAGCGTCTGCTAAATATCCTAAATGTACATTTAGTTTAGAAGTTTAGAAGTTGCACATTTCTTCAACTTTTACAAAAGTTTCACATAAGTTTACGTGTCCATGGGTTGGACTTAATGTCCACCTCTGTGTCCAGCGTGTGTGGAGATAACCTCATCTCCGACGTACCTTTGGTGACGCAGTCCAGGTCGCTCTTCTCAAGGTCATCCTTCCTGTCCTCGCCGCCCTTGTTCTTGGGGGACCAGGTCATCTTGTTCTCCTTCTTTAGCCTCCTCCTGGCGTTGGCGAACCAGGTGGACACCTGTGTGAGCGTCATCTTGGTGATGATGGCCAGCATGATCTTCTCGCCCTTGGTGGGGTAGGGGTTCTTGCGGTGTTCGTACAGCCAGGTCTTCAGGGTGCTGGTGGTCTCCCTTGTGGCGTTCTTCCTCCTGGCTGTGCTGTTGAAGTCCACCGTCCCGTACCTGATGGGGACATGAACACCATACATGCTTGTTAAGACGGATGTTGGAAAGAAGCCACGTTTTCGAACCATGTGACAAAGTTTCACTGGAAAGGCTCGCTATGAAGTTAAATATTTAAGAATTATGGATAAGAGAAGTTGTTTTTTCATGTAGTAGTTTGTCTGAGCAACTTTAAGGTAATTGGAGAGACATTAAGGGAGGCTTACCTGTCGTACTGGTACTGTCCGAGCGAGTGCTCGTAAGGATAGTATGCCGCAGTTTGGGTGATGCCAGAATGAAGTGTCCCAGTGCCATCTTTAATATCATACTGGGGGTTCTGTAAACCAGAGGCAGAATGAACAAACATAAATACAACAGTCACAAGAACAAACATCATAAGATGCTGAACCATATATTCCATATTTTGATTCAAACACACGTCAGAATTATAGAGAATAAAACAGCTCTACATGTTTTGTGACAAACATTAACAGAAACATATCAATTAATTCAGCAATATAAATAATCACAATGCACAATGTCCTGTCAAAGTCTAGAAACAATTTAACTTGAAAACACTCTAAACCATGCTAACTGCTTTGTAATAATTTAAACAGATAACAACAAAATAACGGAAACGGATTGATCAACCGCATCGATCCCCCAGCCAGCCCCCCGCTTGCAAGCTGAGCACCAGCAGAGGAGGGTGAACCCACCAGCGTGGAGTAGATGGCGGACGGCTCGGTGCTGTAGGGGAAGTAGTTGGCATAGTTCTGGCTGGCGGCAGCCGCAGCCGCATAAGGGGAGCTGTACATGCCGAGCGCGGCGCCGAGCTCCGTCCTGGTGCTCGCCAGCAGACGGTTCTCGTAGGACGGGGGGCAGCAGAAGGAGGCTGCGGACGGGGAGCCACTCGTGCAGTCAGAGCCTGACCTGGAAATCGAATCGCAGCAAGTCGTACTGGGGTTTGCCGACACGAAAAACTGCATGAAGAAGAATTGTGGATAGATATGTGTCATTGGAGTCTGTCGTTATCCGGAGAGTCTGTGATGATAACCGTCCAGTGAGTGAATTGTAACGGGCATGGCATTAGTCTCAGACATTAAAACACTGGGAATTATCACTGGATCTGCACAATTAGGTGATTTTAAGGTAAGACGGATAACAGAGTGGAATCAGCGTTCATTTATTTTTATTTTTATTATCAGGAAAAAACGATATAAATCAGTTTTAAATATGCAGTCATGTATGATTATAACTCCTGCATGTTCTAATTATTTCATCAATTTCCTAACACAGTGCTGAATAAAGAAATCGGACAGGGCTAAAAGTTAGGTGATAACTTTACTCCGATTAAAACTTTCATCCCATAATGGACTTCCACTAAACCTAATTTAGATAATGTCGTCAAACGACCCGTTCGTTAATTAAACTAACATGCAAACATGATATCACAGCCACGATTATAAAAACAAAAAGTTTTTGATTGTTTAACAGTAGCGACCACATCACAGGACACCCAGTCCATAGTGTCTTATGCATCGATCGCTATTGTCATCCTAACGACACGTGAGTTCATCCATAATTCACTGTAATTGGACATGTGTGTGCGTCTGTGTATGTCAATATTTGTGTCGCCAAAAAAGCGCCATGCACAACGTTTCAACTCCAAGAGCAGCCAGACACTCAGTTATAAAAGCGAGGAATACTCAGACCTCCCCAAAAAATATGTAAAATAATAAAGTAACATAGCCTGCCTAAACCTTTTTTTCTTGTATTCCTACGAACAAGTACGCACATATTAAAAGGTAGTTCTTACCTGTGAAGTTGCATTGTAGGGGTATCCAAACTGCGAGAAAGACATAGTTGTCTAGTGTATTGTAAGCATCAGCAATATTCTTCACCCTTGATCGATTGTAACCAATTCTACTTCAAATCCAGCGTCTCGCACACATTTCCACGCACGGCCTTTCGCTCAATAATAGATGACTGCACTCATATGAGGCAGACTTTAGGCTGGTACCAGCTGCAGATATAGTTTTATATGAATGAATAATCCCCAACCCAATGGACTTGATAAGAAGAAATTAAATTAAGCGTCATTAAGTATAAAAATGTTGTTGTGTGAGCCGAAGAAGGCTTAAAGGATAACGTAAGACTTGCAAGATATGGATTCAGCTTGTCCTATTATTTGTGGCTCTATAGTTCTTTAGCATTCACCCATGCAAGGGTATCAACGTGACGTCACTGTAATCCCGACACGGCAGGGTAGCGGGATGGAATAATGGTTTTGCCAATCACGTCCAACATTACGTTTTCTTAAGGTGCACACTGTAGCACAAGCATCCCCTTCTGTGTGTACCCCCTATTGTTCACAGATAAAAGACGTAATCAGGACATGGGTGTTAAAACACTTAACCCCGCACGCTTAAAAACAATCATGGTTACAACCGATTTATAAGGATTTGTATGGAAGTTAATTGAAATTATAGAAAAATATATTTTATTTGATTTTGGCCATCAAAAAAATA
>NC_044061.1:25984380-26061880 GCF_902167405.1 Gadus morhua | reverse complement strand
TGGTTCAGTCCGGTTTACTGAAAAGGCAAGGCGGTGCCAATACAAATAGCTATGCTTGATGTTTGTTTGCATAAATTGTTTTGAAAGGCTTCACCAGCAGGTTATTTTTTGGGGGAGTGAGACAGAGCGAGAGGGAGAGAAAGGGAGAGGGGGGGGGGGTGGATTATGATGGGGAAGCACAAAAAAGCCGACCATGGTGGAATAATCCTAACCAAGCTGACAGTTAGATTTCCTTTGCTGTGGGGGAAAAACTAAATGTAATGGAGTCTTTCTTTTCTTTCTTTCTTTTCTGCAGGATTCCTGGCATTGAGTTCAGACTGTGACTGTGAAGTCAAAGCATGTTAAATGTGTGTGTGTGTGTGCCCGTTGTCTACTGAAGTGTGTGTGTGTGTGTGTGCGTGTGTAGTGTAGTGTAGTGTCGAGTCACTGTGCACACACAACATCGGCATTATCTTGAACATCATGTTGAGAGTTCAGATGAAAGCGGCCCTCTACAATCATCTCAGAACACATGTCGTCCTAAACGAAAGGGCCGGCGCTCGCCAGTTTCACTTTGAGGCGGATCCCGCAGGTCAAGGCCGCGACGCAGCGAGGGAAACGCAAGGTCATGTAGCAAGGGGAATTAGGCTTGTGTTCCAATGGCGGGGAAAAAAAAAAAAAAAAACACATCCCTCCGGCGAAAGATTTACCTTCCATTATGGTACGCATGTCTTTTATTTTGTTTTTCCACTGCGGTCCAGGGGAGAGAAAGCACATGGAAACCAATTGGTAGTCATCATCACTTAGCCGCGGTTATGCTACAGCTCGGGGAACATTGACCTGAATGCTTTCATGTGCAGGTACGTGTGCCGGCTCTGAGCTAAATGCTACCAGACAGGTTTCTGTGTAAGCTGTACAGTTGGAGGCTTGGGGAGCGTCCTATCCAAAGCACCCTATAGGATGTGAATAGCAATTTTGCCAATGACAGTTCAATCTCCCGGGCCCTCTGTTCCTTATTTGCTGCCGGGGTCCTTGAGGTCCGCCCGGGTTCGCCCCCCAAATGGATCCAGATGCGGCAAAAAAAACGAAAATCCACTTCCTGTCCACCTTTTGCCTTTGTCTCTCGCTTTGTCTCTCACTGTATATCCTCACACTTAAACTTGTGTTAAGATCGTCTCTAAGAGTATGACTGGTTCCCGAGAGCCTGCGATTCACCGTCTGCTGATGACCAGCCACAAGGCCGCTCGTAAACAAACATTTAGTTCCTTGGGAGGATAAGCAAAGGGAAAGGGAATACCCTACTCAAATACTCACACCCATGACTCGTTTTGGTATTTTATCGTTGTTTATATTGCTCTATTGTCTGCAACGACATCATCATAAAAACCAAAAGAATGCCCATGTATTTAATAGATGGGAACACTTATTTTATGACCTTGTATTTTGTGTTGCCTTGTATTGTTTCTAATTTCTCGGTTATTTTTCTTAAGCAAGGGATTTGGAGGCAGGTACGGTCTGTCCTCGGGAGAAAGTTGGCACCCCCTCACGCTAATAGAAAACAGAACATCTCCTTCCCTCCGTCTCCTCACTTGTGATGTTTCGCCTTCTCCTCCACATTCTTTCTGCTCCGTCAGTTGGATCGCATCTTCGACACAGCAATTTTCATTTTCATATTTTTTCTCTCGAATCATTCAAATCACACGCACTGAAGCAAGCCCTTCTCAAAGTAATTTTCCTCTACTGTTAACAATTCCCTGTCTACCTACCTCTAGAAGAAAAAAAACACCACAACCTAAACATGCTCCTTCAAGTGTACCTAACTCAAAAGCAGATGTTATACGGCTGCCAACATCAAAAGGTCTGTCTTAATGTAAAAAAGGTGAAATCATATATTCTTGATTGGCCTCGTTGCTGGTTAATGTAAACAGGCTCAGAACATGGCTGCTGAATGAACTCTGACCTTGCCCTTGTGGGCAATGGTTCCTCGGATTTCCAAAAAAACAAAACAAAAACCTCTACTTTCAGCCCAAGCTTGTTAGAGCTAATTTCTGATTTGCAGATTGTCAAGCTTACTTTGGGGGAAACCGCAGGGCCAGACCCTGGAAGGGGCTCTGTTCAGTGAAAGCACAGGCACCTCTAAATAAGGAGAGTATCCTTGAAGTCCCTTCTCTCAGAATGCTTGTTTTCCAACCTCAAGATGTTTTCTATTTGGAGGAAGTGATATGAAGATTGCTGACATTCTGCCTAATTATCTCAATAATCTTCCTTTCTTTCTTTCTTTCTTTCTTTCTTTCTTTCTTTCTTTCTTTCTTTCTTTCTTTCTTTCTTTCTTTCTTTCTTTCTTTCTTTCTTTCTTTCTTTCTTTCCTTCTTTCTTTCTTTCTTTCTTTCTTTCTTTCTTTCTTTCTTTCTTTCTTTCTTTCTTTCTTTCTTTCTTTCTTTCTTTCTTTCTTTCTTTCCATCCCCTCTCTCTCTCTCCCTCTCGCCCCTCTCTCTCTCTCTCGCCCTCTCTCTCTGGTACAATATACACTGTAGTGTTAAACATGTCAAACGAGGCTTGGAGTCGTTGGGGCGAGTGCCGTATTTAAATACGTACAGTGAATGAAAGTCCTTCAGCCGGTGTTATGTTTACATTAGTCCCGGGAAAACATACCCGCCGAGGACGTTGTTAAACAGCTCCTGGCTGGCAAGTCGGAATTCCAAATGTCAAAGCCAGCCGTGTCACCCTTAGGTGTTAGGGGGTAAATATACAGCGCTACTTTGAGGCAAACTGCTGGGGGAAGAAGGAAAAAAAACACTTGACATTTAAGTACACATCGCTGACAGAGTCAAGCAACTGTTTTACATTGGCGCCGAAAAAAAAAAAGAAAGTCCCCTCCAGATTTAGACGGCTGGGATGGTTTAGTGCGGCAGGCTGAAGCGTCTTTCAACACCGTGTTCAACTCTCACTCACATCCGTCAGACAACAAGGGCCTGGGCTGGAAGGCCCCCGCCTGGCCTATCACAAGGGACCAGAGACAATGCCGTGTGCTGCTGGGTGCACATCCCCATGTCGGCCACTTACCAGACCGGGAGCCATGTTGGCCTCAGTCCCTTCATCTCCTCCTCACCACATTCCTCCTGGCTGCTGCTGTTCTAGCTTGGGTGTGTGTGTGTGTGTGTGTGTGTGTGTGTGTGTGTGTGTGTGTGTGTGTGTGTGTGTGTGTGTGTGTGTGTGTGTGTGTGTGTGTGTGTGTGTGTGTGTGTGTATTTGTGTGCATGTTTAGATGTGTGTATGTGTGCATGCGTGTATGCATGCATGTGTATAGATGTGTGTGTGTGTGTGTGTGTGTGTGTGTGTGTGTGTGTGTGTGTTCAAGCGTTGGCATGTGTGCGCGTATGTACTTACGGAGGGTTTGTTGGTGTTTCCGTGCAGAACGGTGTCCGGGTGTACTGAGCGGTTGACCTTTTCCAGCGGCGGGTGTGAATACAGACAGGGCCAGCAGCACTGTACTCGCCCACTAATCTGTTTATTGATGCCTGGCTTTGGGTCCTGCCTCGCTCAGCTTCCCCGCCCCGGTGGGAGAGTCCTCCAGCTCTGCACTCCCCGTCCCCCTCTGTCCCTCTGTTTGGACAGAGTCTGTTCTGTTGGACTCTAATCGTCCCTTCATTCATGTTTTGTATCTGTCTGTTGGGTCTGTATCCGCCAAGACTCACATTGTATAATAGTCAATTATACAGCGCAATTGAAAATTGGTTACTTATCTTAAGTGATCAATTGGTTTCAAGTTGTTTAAGTGCTGAAATTACACCGAATGGAGTGAGTGTGGAGTGTGGGTATCATCTGTTATGCAATTAAACCTTCGGCTGCTGCTCCTTATTTGTGCTTCCAATGATCCTCAATCCTATCATGATTCAATCACAAAGTCAACAAGACATCTGAGTGGCTGGAGGTAATGCACCCTAAAAAGATTAGTTTGTAAATCTAAACCTGCACACACACACGCACTGGTGTCCGCGAGGGCCTGGTGATTTGTATGTGGGGAGATTAAACAGTCTGGAAATGCACACGCTGCAAGGAGATGTTCCTGACAGGATGGTCAGAATTCCACATTTTATGAAACACATTATACATGAATACATTCATGTATAATAGACCATAAACAGATGTGTTTATGTGGCTGTTTTCTCCCTTCAATTAAAATTCAAGATGTGTATGTGTATCAATATATTTGAAAGACACTTGTGGTCCTGTTTAGTATAAATATGATTATGGAGCCTGACGTGACCTCATTGTTTATGAGTCCAATAGGGACTGGGTCGGTACAGACACTGCTGTGGTTAGAGCGTTTCTAACCACTATGTCCACGTCAAATAGCTCTCTTCCTAACACTAACTAATCCTATGAACACTGCTGAACACTCACACACAAACACACCAACACACACACACACACACACACACACACACACACACACACACACACACACACACACACACACACACACACACACACACACACACACACACACACACACACACACACACACAAACACACACAAGCTTACTGTCTGATCGTACTCTAGAGATGGTTAAGACACACACACACACACACACACACACACACACACACACACACACACACACACACACACACACACACACACACACACACACACACACACACACACACACCACCTTCAGCTACATCCTACACTCCCAAACAACTCTCGAACAGACACACACACAAATAACAATACACACATGTTAACTTCACCAACACACTACCCCCACAACTCCCAATTCCACGCACACACAGACACACACGCACACACACGCAAGAACCATGCACACACACGTGCGCGGACCCTGGAGCTGTCGACGCAGGGGTTTGAAGAGGTTTCCTCCAGGATGCGGGGGTGCGTGTTCCTGCTCCATGTGACACGAAGCAGATGTCATCTTGACCCTATCTCCTTGAGAACCGGACACCCAATCACGTACCACTGTTGGCTTTGAAACGCTTGCAGAGGTCTCACCCCCCCGTCCCTCCCACCCTCCCGCCCCCTCACCCTCCCCCTTCCCCGACCAACCCACTCTCCCCCACCGCCCCACCAAAGAGTGTGTCTTGATTCTTCCGGACTGATGAGTCCAGAAGAATGATGATAAAGTCAGTCTTTTCTTTCTCGAGGATTTGCTATCAGGCCGCCCCCTCCATAGCCTTCCGATGTGTTATGTTATACCTTCACGCCGGAGGTACACACGCTAGGGGACAGGAGCTACCTTCTCAGCATGCGGTGAAGTAGGAGAACTACTGCTTCTACTGGCACGGCTTCGCCAGAGTTCAGTCCCTCCCCGTTTACGCTCCGCTCTGAGGTCCAGAACCTTGGCTACCGTATTCTCTGACCTCTACTACTTCAAAACACACACAGACGCACACACACGCACGCACGCACATGCAGACCCACACACACACACAGACACGCACACACACACACACACATGCACGCACGCACATGCAGACCAACACGCGCACACACAGATGGGCAAATGCACACGCACACAAACATGTAAAGGGGAACACGCACACTGACACATGCACATACACACACTGACACACACACACACACACACACACACTGACACACACATACGCACACACAGGCCTCCCGGGGAGTGGAGTGTGCGGGGCGGACCTCGGAGCCCTGACCTCATTACTATTCTGAACTGGCGGTGAGAAGAGGACTTGCGCCGTGTTCCCAGTGCAGCTCAGCCTCCCCCCACACACCTCCCCCCCGAACGCCGGCGCCAGGAGATGTGTTGGGTGGTGGGTGGGTGCTGCAGGCGGAGGGGGGCGGCGGGGGGGACGACGACACACAGGGCAAGCCTCTCCCCTGCCTGACCCCCCCCCCCTCCCTCACCTCACCACACGCTTCCTCTGCCTCCCAGGAGACAGGCTGTGTCTTCTGCTTTGTGTCGGGATGGGAGGAGGGGGGGAGATTGGGGGTGTCCTCAGCGCCAGACCCCGCCCCCCCCCCCCCCAAGAGAAAGATCCACTTGCTCCAACTCACTGTGTGTGCCCCTCTCCGTCCGGCTCAGCCTTCTCTGCTACTCTGCTATTCTGCCCGTGTAGGAAAGAAAATAAGGTCCAAAAGAAATACATGAATAGTCTGCTTCAACCCCACCCTCACTCACTTCCCTCTCCCCCTTCCCTCGTCCCCTTCCCTCTCTCGCTTCCCTCTCTCCCTTCTCTCTCTCCCTTCCCTTTCTCCCTCCCTCTCTCTGCATCTTCTTCCAGCTCCCCCTTCCCCCTCTCCTTCCCCTCCCCCCTCACCCGGTGCACGGATCAATAGTCTTAATTGGCCCGCTCCCTCTCCGCTACATTGACTGTAGCCACTAATAAAGCCGCTATTGATTGGCACTTTGTTGAACAGTTGGTCGTGCGCTGAGAGCTGCCCTCTAATGCTATTCTTACAGCAACCTCTCCCTGTTTGCCAGTTGCTTAATGTCATAAATTATGTCCGTCGATTTGGGGGAATTTTTCATTGCACACTTTTTCTTTTTTTCTTTTGTTGGGGGTTCCTAATCAATGAGGGGGGCTGGCTGGTATTCCAGAGGACGGGCTGAGCTCCTGTGTGTTGATAGATGATCCGCAGCCCTGGTGATGATGGAGACACAGAGTAGACAGTCTGGGCACTCCCAACCCCCCCTCTGTCCACTCAACGTCTCATTTCTGAATTCAATTTGGACCTTTTTAGACGAGAAACCCCCTCCCCCTTTTTCTCAGGTAGCAAAAAGACGATTCGGCCCCGTCTTCGCTTGGCTCCGGGTTCGGTTCCCGTTCCCCGACTCTGGTCGAATCCCCTGACTGAATTAGCTCCAGGTGTGAATGAATAACTGCAACATTCACTTTAAGAACCGCTTCGGCTGAACTTGTTCAATGTCTGAACCGGCTGATTCCTCTTCTCTCTGGATTGTTTTCCAATCAGAGCGGTGAAATTTTCGGCTCGGCCCGTCGGAAGCGCTGCAGACCACTAGAAACCAGCCCTGCGGTATCAACTCAATATCCAGTTTCATTGCAATTAGCAGGCAGCCTATTTCTCCGAGAGGCTCTTCTGAAGCATTAGTCAATGGCGGGTCTCCTGGGTAAGCCGTTGAAATCTGGAAATGGGTTGTAAGTACCTCGGCGAAAGATTTAATTATCTCCATTAAATATTCAATGATCGATAGAATTTGTTTTAGCCGATCGATAGGTGAACGGGCCCGTGAAGGACAATGTGGAAAGTTGCTATTTGCATTTCAAAGCAGCTTGTCACAAACCCCCCCCCCCCCACCCCCCCCGATTGGAAATCCATACCATTTTGTACGGCGGTATTTCATATTTAGAGGTTTTATCTCCTTATCTCTGACTGCTATTGATTGCGCCTCCTTTATTTACTGCCCACGGAACCACCTTACGTTTAAAGTGTCAAAATATATATTTTTAAGAAGGCCGCTCTTATTTCTCCACGTCGTGCCCTCCCCCCCCCCTCAGATCTCCCTCCTCTAACTCCTTCACTTCTTAATCTCCCTATCGCTCTGATTGTTATATCTCTTCCTGCCGTTTTAAAGCTTTTGCCCTTCCCTGCCTTTCATTGTCACTGTGTCTGTCTCCGAGCTACCGTTACAGCCCTGCACCCCCCCTCTAACGCTCTCACTTTCTTCATCTTTCTCTCCCCCCTTTCTCTCCCTCTTCCTTTCTCCTTCTCTCCCTCCATCCCTCTCCCTATCTGTCTTTCTGTCTCACAAACCCTCGCTTTCTCGCCTGATCTATCGCTCTGTCGCTCTCGGTTCCATTCTCTCTCTCTCTCTCTCTCTCTCTCTCTCTCTCTCTCTCTCTCTCTCTCTCTCTCTCTCTCTCGCTCTCTCTCGCTCTCTCTCGCTCTCTCTCTCTCTCTCTCAGCCCAACCTCCCTTCTCTAAATTTTGCCTTTCCCTCCAAACCCCATTTTTCTCTCTCTGCCTCTCTCCCCCCACTTCTATATCTCTATCTCTCTCTCTCTCTCTCTCTGTATCTGTGTGTCTCTCGGTGTCTTGCTCTCAATCCCCATCTCCCCCACTCTCTCGGTAGAGTTTGGAGATTAAATCTTCTCATCCTCCTCCTCCTCCACTGCTCCCAGCTCGCCGGGGTGTGCATTTGCACATTATTCAAATAAATATCTGGGAGGTGCCGGGGGAGTACTCCCAGTCTCTTCAAAGAGGCAGACGAAGCACCCCCCCCCCCCCCTCCCTGCCCTCCCCCCACCAAACCCCTTCCCCTCTCTCCCCCACCCTCACCCTCACCCCTCATTACCATTCCGCAGTGCTTGTTCCTGCAGAGTCCTATTCTGTTTACCTGAACCATCTCTAATGGCTTGTCTCTCTTTCTTTACCCCCTCCCACCTCTCCTCCCCATCCAACACACACTCACACACACACACACACACACACACACACACACACACACACACACACACACACACACACACACACACACACACACACACACACACACACACACACACACACACACACACACACACACCTTTACATGCTCACAAAATTTAGCCGGGTTCAAGTGGGTGGAGCACCACGTACGTTGGGGTCCCACCCGGGCTTTGATCGTCATCGCACAGCTAGTGAGCGCAGCGCGATTCAGCCTCGGCCCAGAAACAACGCACGTCTCGTGCCTCTGTTCCCCTCCGCTGCCTCTGAAGCCCCCCCCCCCCCACACACCCCGCCGTTTCATCTCTCGTCTTGATTTAGCCTTCCTCTCTCTTTCGTCTAATTCCACCTTTTACCAACAGGTACCCCAATCCCCCCCCCCCCCCCCCCCCCCCCAGATATACACACACCAATTGATGTATGCAGATATACAGAAGTAAACGTACACACACACCCACACACACACACACGCACATACACACACACACACACACACACCTGACACACACGCACACACCTAACACACACCTATCACACTCACAGCACACCCATTGTTTGCCAATTCACCTGCCTGGAGTCCCCAGGGTGCGTTAGTGGGTGGTGTTTTGGAGGCAGGGCACTTAAGAACAGCAGCAGATCAAACGGCGAGAGTTCAGCGTGCTGACTGACACACACGCAGCCCGCCGCCGCAGTAAGACTCCGTCTGATTCAGGCTGAGCTGCGCGGTTAACAACTCTCTCTTTTATCTTCCTTATATCCTGATTACAGGGTCCCACCTCACGACCAGCACTGAGTTCTGTCTGCTTTGATAATAGCACACTTATAACGGTAACCCGGGCATAGTGATGATTCTTTGAGAACCAGTGACTTTTTTGGGGGTGATTGTGAGTTAAAAAAAATATTGTGCGGTCTAATATCCACATTTTGAAATATATATTCCTTGAAATCCACGTTCTCTATTTATGAGAAAAATACTACTGCACCTGTAAGTTGTTTTGTGATTTAGGTCATTATTGGATAATTATTTTTATCTAGTTCAATATCCATTTATATTTGTTACCCCTCAAACAGAGGGGTCAACCACAAAGTTGTGTTTATCTGTTCAGCACTGTTTATTGCATTGGAGGAATGCAGGTTATAAACATTGCAGACGATTTATCATGAATAATCTTTCTATTCCCTGCCTTGTTTTCGGCCATTAGTCAGAGCTGTCATTGAGATATTTTTAATACTCAGTATTGATTCCTTGCAATAGATTACATCAGTCGCTACATCGGCTGCATATTGACCAACCACAATTTATGTATGAAGGGTGATGCGACCGGTCAATCGGAAATAACATTAAAACATATTTATGTTGGCTTTTTCTAAATTAAAATGCTTAATGTAAATACATCAATATTTTGCCGTGCATTACATTTGACTGGATCCAACTTATCATTGTGCAGTGAAGATGAGTAGAACGTTTCAGTTTGGCATTAACAGATGCATGAGTAACAATGTGGACTTTTTTTACTTGTCTTTATATTTCTTTAAGCGATATGTATTCATTATTTCAGTAGAAAAGGCGTTACTAGATATTTTGATTGATTTTGGCTTTTGTTCCTGAATTCCAGCCTTCAAATATAACTCTTATATTATTGTATGTATACATAAAACTCAGAAACACCCGTGTACACAACCACTCACATCATCACACTCCTCGAAAACACAAACACACACAGAAATGAAAGCAAATACAAACCGGCTTAGTGCGCTTGACACAAACATGTCCACCCGCAGGAACAAAGCCCTTGTTGTTTTTGGTTCCCCAAACACAGATAAGGATGCTGATTAAAGATGTGGTCCCTGGTGCCCCCCCCACACTATAGAGAATTAATGTTTGGGTTTGGGATTTGGTGGACATTTTAGGCTGAAACGATAAGCTACATCATACAAAACAACAGACACATACACACACAAAAAAATATACACACAAACATCGCACACATACACACAAGCATACACACGCATCTCACAAACACACACACACACACACACAAAAACACACACGCACACACACACACACACACACACAAAAACATATACACAAATATCGCACACACACAAGCACACGCACGCATCTCACAAACACACACACACACACACACACAGAAAATAATGTAATAACGTTTACATTGAATTCCTTGACAGCAGAATTAACATTTTGTTTTCAATTCGGTTGGATTGCTTGATTCCTATTCAAACTGTTACACTATTTATCCCAGCATAGTAGGCCGCCTCTTACCCCAGCCTCCGACCAGCTATTCCCAGCAGAACGTGAATGTGCAGAGCTAGCTGGGCTAAACTGCTAAAGGACCCATGGGCCACTTTGAAGCCATCCATCAGGTCTGACCTGAGCCAGAAGCCCTCCCATGGCAGGGGGCTTCACCTTCAGAGCCCAGAGGTCCACAGGAAGCACCATCAGTGCCATCAAGATACATGGCCTCCCCAGCACCTCAAGCCAGCCAGAGGAAGGGCTGTGTGTGTGTGTGTGTGTGTTTGTGTGTGTGTGTGTGAGTGTGTGCGCACTGTGGTTCACACACATATGCTACTGTGGTTTTATGTATTCTGGATTGATTATGATTCATAAAAATTTGAAGAAGGAAAATAGAATCCATCTATCTCTCTCTCTCTCTGTCTCTGTCTTTATTTACGCCCTCTGTTTCTGTTTCTCCTCGTCGTTCTCCTCTTCCACTCTCTCCATGGCGATCCTCATCCCCACTGATTCCACGTTCAGTCCGGCCCCTGAGAGCGCCATCACTCCCCCTCAGTCATCCACACATCAGCGCATGTGTTTCAACGACTCCCAGCCGTACCCTCCATCCGGCGGGGAATCAATACGGCTTTTACTGTCACCGCAGTGGGGCCGGGGACCGTGTATTGATGTCCGCGTGTCGTTTTGGGAGGATTTGATGCCTCTGACCTCTCCTTAGCGCTGCGGGAACACACCATGGATCAGCCCTGCGTGCGTCCCCCGATACGGGGCTGGCCACTGGCTGGGGTCGGCCGCTGGGGTCGGGACGCGGTGGGGGAACACGATGCTGAACACAAGGGGTGGAGGCATTCAAAGCAACATGCAGAGGGTTTCAAAGCGTCACAGTAGAACTGAAGTCAAACTAGCTGATGTGATTGGAGGTGGGAGTGATTCTGGCGGCGCTCCAAACCCGAACTGCACACCAACTGAACAGCAGCGCTGTCGTTTGACTGCCTGGCTTCCCTTAGGATTTAGAAACTGAACACGCTGTCGCCTGCTCATTTATTATACCTGAAATATATATTGAAATATGTTTGTCTGTCTATCTGTGTGTATTTCGATCTTTGTGTATCTGTATCTATCCATCTGTATTGTCTTAGCCCTCTCTCTTTACAAGTTGTCTATCTTTCCCCCCTCCATGAGTCCCCAAGGCCTCCTCTATCTCTTACACTCTCTCTCTCTCTCTCTCTCTCTCCTTCCTCTCTCCTCTCACTCTCTCTCTCGTCCTCTCTCCTCTCTCTCTTGCTCTCTACTCCTCCCTTCCTCCCTCAATGTCACTCTATCTTTCCCTCATTCTCTCTCTCCCTCCCTCCCACTCTTTTTCTCCCCTCTGCTCTCCCTCTCTCTCCCTGTCTCCCCCTCCTCCCCTTTGCCTCTCCTAGGTCCTCCGTCCACTGAGTGCCTAGAGCTCCAGAGTCACATTCCGGGCCTCACTGCTGCTGAAGGCCGTAATCTGCCTCCTCAAACAGCTAGGGCACGCCAACGCTCCCCCCAACGGAAGCAAATTATCCGCTTTAAGGACTCTAGCTGCTCTGGGACCTGGGTTGCTATTGGTCGGTGCCGTTTGAAACACACACTTAAACACACACACACACAAAGTGGTATATACATGCACACTCCCACGGACACACGTATGAACACATACACCGAGAGGGAGCCATCATTATTTATTTAGCCGTTAAGTGTTTAAAGTGGAAAGGGTCCGTGGGGAGAAAGAATAGTTGATGAAATTATTCCGCACATATAAGGTTATATCCTAGAGGGAGACGGGGAAATACAGAAGAAATGGAGACCAAGTGGAAAGGGTTTTCTTTTCACACAAACACACACACACACACACACACACACACACACACACACACATACACACACACACACACACACACACACACACACACACACACACACACACACACACACACACACACACACACACACACACACACACACACACACACACACACACACACAAAGGCTGATGGTATGATAACAGACTGGAGGGCCTGACTGGCCGACAGAACGGTATTAGGGACTTCAAACACGGAGATGCTCTACTGCTGCTGCTGCTGCTGCCATGTTGTAGTGAGTCTCTCGCTGGCTGCCTGGATGTTTTGGATCACAGTAATACACCGGTGGGTGTGTGTGTGTGTGTGTCTGTGTGTGCGTGTGTGTCTGTGTGTGGGTGTGTGAGTGTGCGTGTGCTTGTGTGTGTGTGTGTGTGTGTTTACCATCTTCTTCTTCCTCTGTGTGTGGAAAGAGGAATGAAACATTAATAAAGTAAACCTTGGTCAAGGGTTTTTTCTATTTCGTTGGAGAAGCTCTTCAACCAGTAGTGAGACGGTTGCTTTCACATGAGTGAGACAGATGTTTGACGGATATAATAGAAACATAGTATTATAGAAGTATTTCGCCAAGCAGCCAGACTGCCATATTGCAACGTAATTATTTTTTAATTTGGAACTGGTTCACCATGCAGTTCGTCACCTGATCAAATATGTTTGAATTGTAATGTTGAAATGTGTAGTACAGTAAAGTACAAAGTACATATGAGCACTAATCAGCAAGAAAAATGGCCTCATGTGAACAAATCCTCACAGTTCTGAGGTAGCCAGCGGTCTACTTTTTCCCTCGTTGCCTTCGCTCTGTGTCTCAAAGCCAGACTTACCTGTGTTACCTGAACAGGTAATAGTTGTGATGTAATGGATGTGTGCTCATGGCAGTGTTCATACTCATCATCAATACCCGAGACCCAGAGACGGACTCGGCGCTGTGTGGTTGGGAAGTGGACTTACTGGCTGAGCGAATCTGTTGCACACCTCAGCATGTGTAAAACAAACAAACAAACAAGGCCTGAGCAATGTGGGCGTAATCCAACAACAGCGTACTTAAGAGGCAGTAGAGTCTTAATGTACGACTATAAGAGATCAAAATAGGGCGAGAGACAGAGAATGAAAGGGAGGCCTAATCCTTTGAGATAAATATCAGAGAAAAAAGACAGCAGAGGGAGAAAAAGAGTGGAAGAGATGTAGACGGAGGGAGCGAGGGACGAGATGAAGGGAGAAGGGGAAGGAAGAGTGAACAGATTGAATGGCTAATGAAATGGGCACCTCCGGGGCCTGAATAAATTCTCTAGTCTGGCGATCCCCGCGGATGCTGGCCTCCCAGGGAGATTAATGGCCGCTGGGCCTTGGCATAATGAAGTAGTTTGCCTTGGCAATGCAGCTTATGAATTCATCACAGTGTCCACAAGTGGGCTAACTGAGCGCAACAACTTTATGAATCCCCCCTACCTACCCCTCTCAATCTCCTTACCCCTGCTGCCCGTGATTTATGTTCCCGCCTCCTTCCCAAATGAACCCCCCCCCCCCCCCCCCCGCCCGCCCCTCCTCTCTCACTCCCTCCCTCTCTTGCTGGGCTCGGCCCGGCTGGCCAGAGCTGAGCTGTCCGGAATTCAGGTCACTGCGCTGATGGGGAAGAAATGGGGAGCTAATCACTGAGTGGAGGCTCTGAGTGTAGGGCGAGAGTGGGCTGGGGACTCCATCACCAATTCTTATTTTCTACGGGTCTTGTGTTTCATCGTATCCTGATGCCCGTGAATCTCGTGCCCACAACATCTTTTTCTTTATTTTTCCATAATGAATGTGATCATTGTGGGTCTACTAAAGTATTGCATATGTAAGAAGCTACCGTTCTCCTCAATGCAGCGTGAAAATTATGGTTTTGGTTCATAAGGTGGTTCTTTCATTTGGAGGATAGAAGCACAAGGCATGGACATTCCTTTTTTGTCATGTTTTTGGGCTACGAATCTGCCTTTCTATATTTTGTATGTCAATGTATTAATACTGAAATTGGTTTTCATAGGTATGTTGCTATTTGAAATTCTCATTCAAAATACATTTGACTTCTCTACACTGGCAAAATATTGTTTGCTGAAGGGTTTTTGTAACTTAATCTAATTATTCTAATTTAACCTTCTAAAAATGTCTACGATTTTTATGCTGCAGAAAAAGTTTGTTTGCATGATGATTGAAATACTGAAGCAAACATGCTAATGTGACATAATATCCATCCCCGTATTCCATCATTTAGAAAAATGATGTGCACATAATTAATAATAACGTCTGTGTTTAATAATTAGCTTAATCGAACGGCAAATCCTTCCCCCGGCTGAACCGAGGCGCCGGTTCCATGCACGAGTCCCCTGTCGTGTTAATATAGCACCGGCTGCCGTACAGCGTTTTAATACGTAGAGAACCACTGAGCCTATATCTACTGCTTGCTCTATCAGATCCAAAGTGCCTATCTACTTAATAACCGGGGAGCACAATAGCTCCAGAGCGGTGCAAAATGAAAGCAGAACAATAAAGCACGTTGTGGGTTATTTAGATTAAAATGCATTTAATGGGGATCTAACAAGAGCGCTGCTCGCACCCAGCCGTCCCTTCTGCCTGTGCATGCTACACCGGCTAAATGATGCTGCTGTCACAGCGCTCTGTCGGCTAACCCTGTAAACATTATTAATGAGTGCAATATATCCAAATTGAATAATGGGAAGTTATGAAAAAAAGGGCAATGTTAGCATTAGGTCTAATGAGTATTTAGTTTGTTTACTGGCTGCTATTGACGTCCTGGGCGGTGGCTTTTTTATTTTAATTGTCAAAGGCTCCACTCTGGGCCCATTCTTCCTGAGACAACTTATCTTAATCTCCGTTGTCTTGTGTTTCTTGGAGAGGAATGGATGAGCGGGTAATTGTACAGTTGACATCGGCTTAGACAACATCATCCCCCTTAGTCCCTTGCTAATCCTCCGCCGATAACAATAATGGGGTAAAAGAGAGAGCAGGAGATATATTATACAAAAGGAGATATGGAGTTTAATTTGTAATTAGCTGCAGAGGTCAAAGACTTGATCCCTCATCTGAAGGTTATCCTAACTTCTGTTTCTCCTTTCTTCCCCACCTCCTCCTTCCTGCACCGAGAAACTCAGAATCTCAGTGTGACCTTGTGAAGAAGTATGTTTCTGTGTGTGTGTGTGTGTGTGTGTGTGTGTGTGTGTGTGTGTGTGTGTGTGTGTGTGTGTGTGTGTGTGTGTGTTTGTTTGTGTGTGTTTGTCTGTGTGTTTGCGAGTGTGAGATGTGTTCACGGTCTGTTTTTTTTTTGATGAATGTGTGGTGTGTGTGTGTCTCTTTGTCTGCGGGGGGTGTGTGTGTGTGTGAGAGAGAGAGATGAATGTGTATATGTCTGTGTGGTGTGCGTGTATGTGTGTGTATGATGAATGTGTGTGTGTGTGTGTGTGTGTGTGTGTGTGTGTGTGTGTGTGTGTGTGTGTGTGTGTGTGTGTGTGTGTGTGTGTGTGTGTGTGTGTGTGTGTGTGCGTATGATGAATGTGTACATGTGAATATGAATGGTTTATATTTTGGACCACTTAAAAGATGATTATCTATTTGCTGGTAATTAGAAATGTGATTTATATTTTGAGGCTGTGCCTCTGATTTCCCCTCTCCCAAAAAATACCCTCCATCTACTGGGACTTAACACACTTTGTACCTCTTCCACTCTTCCACTGTGTGTTATTTTTTTCTGTGTGTGTGCATGGGATTTTGTGTGATTTGTGTGTGTTGTACATTAGTCTATTAGGGTGTGTGTGTATGTCTGTTTGCATGTGTGTGACAGTGTTTGTAATTGCATTTATTTTTTTGTGTTTGTTTAGATTTGTGTGTATGGTTGATAGGTCTGTGTGTGGGTGATGTTTGTGTGTTTGTTTGTTCATGGCTTCTCCAAGGAATGTACCTTAGCTTTTTTTTCCCTTGTACATGCACAGGAGTGTTTTATTTGTGTGTGTGTGTGTGTGTGTGTGTGTGTGTGTGTGTGTGTGTGTGTGTGTGTGCGTGCGTGCGTGCGTGCGTGCGTGCGTGCGTGCGTGCGTGCGTGTGTGCGTGCGTGTGTGTGTGTGTGTGTCTGTATGTGGAATGGCGCTCGTAAGTGCATGTGTGTTTGTGTAGAGTTGTCTGTATGGTTTGTGTGTGTGTGTGTGTGTTTGTGTGTGTGGGTGTGTGTGTGTGTGTGCCACTGCTCCTATTGATCCCCCCTCCTTCCTGAAAATGAAGTGGAACCCCTGCTCCATTAAGCGCTGGCTGCCCATTGGCTGGAGCTAATATGAAATTAGCCAGCGTGCTGTGAGCCTGTCAGTATTGATTTCATGAGCCAGATTACTTGTTACAAAAGAATAGAGCTGTCTGTGGCATAATTGAACAAGTTAACTCCTTGTCTCATAAAGTGTAGGCCTGTATTGATCGTAACCAGGGCGGCTCTCGCCGTATGCAGAGTGAGAGCGTTGTTCGCGTGTCAGGCCGCACAGAGCTGCTGATGCAGCTTTTATCCTTCTCCCCTTCCTCGCGCCCGCCGGTGCTGTGATCGCCGATGGAGGCGCCGCTGCCGTTCT
Source organism: Gadus morhua (assembly GCF_902167405.1). Classification (NCBI taxonomy): domain Eukaryota; kingdom Metazoa; phylum Chordata; class Actinopteri; order Gadiformes; family Gadidae; genus Gadus; species Gadus morhua. The sequence goes on along the minus strand of NC_044061.1, from coordinate 26,044,726 downwards.
GCTGACACGCGGATATGGAGGAACGACAAATGAGAGCCGTGTTCCATCAGGCCCCGCGGAACACAGCCGCCTACCCCCCTAAACTCCCCCCACCCCCCTCTTCAGACCTCCACTCCCCTCCACTCATACCCCCTCCCTGTGTTCAGTACATTACCATGTGTAAGAGGTGTTAAGCACTCTTGACTGTCAGCGCTAATCTCCTCCGCCTCGTCATGCAGGCGGTCGGCTGATTTGAGGTGTGATAACGAAGGAGGAGGATGAGGACGAGGATGTTGGTGCTGTTGTGGTGGCTGATGGGTGATAACAAGAGGCCGGTCTATTTCTGATGTGTTTATGATGGAGCAGGCCGGAGAAGTGTGGGATCATCGTGGAGGTGTTGAACACCTCCCCTCTGGTTCCTCTGATGAACAACCATCACTAATTACTACACAGAGAGAGACGGGGAGGAACAGGCTTAGGCCCCGTCCACACAAAGCCGATTTCATGGCGAAACCGCAAAGGTCTTGTACGGTTCGGCCTTCCGTCCACACGAAGCCGGTGAATCCGCCGACCGAAACCGCAAACTTCTCAAACCACCCTCGGAGGTGGTTTCAAATCTACCCGGTTTCGTTTTGGATTCGTGTGGACGCCTGAAACCGACTGAAACCGTAAACCATGACGTCATCGCCCCACCCCTCGACCCTCTAGCCAATGACTGTTAAGCCTGTGGAGTCTCAGAACTCACAACAACAAGGATTTCTGTAGCAGAAGCAGCGCCCCTTATGGGCCTGGAATGTGTACTACAGCGTTTCTACAGATCTACCCGGTTTCGCTTGACTCCGTCTTGACGGAGATACTGCGAAACCGGATGGATCGAAACCTAACGGAAACTAACGGTTTCGCCTGTTTCAGCTTCGTGTGGACGGGGCCCTTAGTGTAGGTGTATACCTTCCTGTGAAGATGAATGGGTTCACACACAAACATAGAGGCATACACACACACATGCACATAGACACACACACACTCAAACACACAAACAGGAAAATACGCACATGCACCTACACAAACAGACACACAGGCACACACACACAGGCTCAAACACACACACACACGCAAGCACGTACGCACGCACGTACGCACGCACGCACGCTTGCACGCACGCACGCACGCACGCACGCACACACACACACACACACACACACACACACACACACACACACACACACACACACACACACACACACACACACACACACACACACACACACACACGTATTTAAGTGGTTCTGCATTCCACCGGTTAGCCCCCACCCCTAATCATGGGAGCAGTTATTCCACACGTTTACCTTAACTAAGTCATTAGAAAATAGCAGGCAGTCAGCCGGAACAAACAATGGTTCATCCAGAGTGGTCAGGGGGGGAGATGTAGAGCCCAGGGCCCGGTACCTGACCAGGCACGCTCTACTGCAGGGCGGAGGGGGGTCGAGGTGATCAATTGTTTTGTGTGTTAAAACTGCTGTTGTCCCTAAGAGAGACATGCAAGGTAAGCGTAAACCCCCCCCCCCTTATACACACAAACACACACACACACACACACACACACACACACACACACACACACACACACACACACACACACACACACACACACACACACACACACACACACACACACACACACACACACACACACACAGCCTCCCCTCCACCCCCCCTCCCCTCCTTCCTGTCTTCCAATAGGGGGCGAGGTTAATGAAATGCTATTCCACGCGCCAATTTCCTGCACTCCACTACTGAGTGATAAGTAGCTAACCAACGAAGCTTGTAATTACAATCTTACAGAAACCAGCCCGATCTGTATATAAATCTCACCATCCAATTACAAGATGTAATAATTCTGCACTCAGGCTGGTAATGAGGTCTAATACTGGCGCATGTGATAATCCCCTCTGGATGCTGGCTTGATCACATGTTGGCTTTGTAATTAGACTGGCAGAAAATCATTATTTCATGTTCGGGAAAAAATGAGGTTGGTGGGAAGTTAATTTTCTCCCCATTCTCTGAAGCGAAGACAAGAATTTAATGATTTAATCATGATTGTTAGCTATTTTGCAATCAATTTGTAATGATTGTGTCACAACAGTGGTTTTCTGGAGGAAGGGCCTGTAAAGATTGAAAGTGTCATTGATATGTCATTAGATCCATACCCTGTAATGCTGATACAGCGGACTGTCGTTTGTGTGTTTTTGTGTCTGTTTATGTGTGTGTGTGTCTGTGTTTTTGTATTTGTTTTTTTCACATATGTGTGTTTGTGCAGTGTAGGTGTATTTATTTTAGCCTGTATATATATATATATATATATACATATTTATCGTTTTTAATAATTTCCCAGTCTCTCAGTCCTTCACAAAACCATTAGCGGAGGAAAGAGCACGTTGGTTAATTATTAGTTTCCCAGCGTATACTCAGCCCTTTATACTGCTCACCACGCCTTCAGTTATGTGGATTAACTCAGAAATAATAATGACATTTTCACAGGAATATAAATATGTGCTACAAATTAAAAAAGGTTTCATTTCAGTGGCATCATTTCTGATTTCATCATTGAGGATGAATTCTTAGGCAAAAGAAAAAGATAAACAAAGTCACTTAACTCGTACAAAAAGATATTTCTGCCGGTTTGCCTTCCCTCTAAGAATGCCTCTGACGGAGCACCGAGGTTATTTACAGTGAACCCTGCCATCCATCCTCACGAGCCCCCCCAACCCCAGCTCTGGAGGAGGAGCAGCTGAGCAGCACGCTGAGACAGGCCATGCTGAGCACCATGTCTTGATTCACACGAATCGCTCGAGGCTCGGGAGATGTTCCCACCAGGCCATCACTGTAGATGTACGTGTGTGTGTGTGTGTTTCTGTTGCTCTAGTTCACTGTTTGATTGGAATATCTACTGTTTGATCATACCGAAGCATCCGCCGCACAGTAGATTAAGGCAATCCAGTGGGTTTGTGCTCAGTTCTTCTCCTCCCTAATCTCCAGGCAATTGGCATTGAATACTTTATTGATAGGGGATTGAGTGCGCTCCTGCGAGTCTATTTCTATAATTGATACTGTTTGAAGCTATCCCCGAGGGGAATGCTCTTCAAAGGCTGGCTGCTGTTTTGATCAATTATAATAAAGTGCTATATCTTAAAAATGAAATAACATAAATTAATCACAATTGTATCAATTCTGCCTCCTGACTATAATTTATATATTCTAAAGGGCCCACCTCTGTCTGGGTGGGAGTTTGATCAGAGAGGAGTCAATTGAGGCCAGCTACTTGTGAGGACACCTGTTCAAAAAAGGTTAAATGAAGGAATTACTACCAGTGAAATGTGTGTGAACTTCCCATACGACCCTATTTTATTCAACGTGTTTTTTTACTTTTATACTCAACATTTTATCCTTAAAATAACTTGCAATGACCAAACCAGACAGAGAGTCGCGACCAAGTTTTGTCGTCGTCCGAGAGGCATGAATACCACTGCATCGCTCTCCAAAAGGAAACAACACTGCTCTACGTTGCTGCTCCCGAGCGGGAAAGCTTTTAGGAAAGCTTTTGAGGAGGGTCTGCTGCCAAGGTGGATGGGCCCCAAGGTAGACCCTCCACCCTGGGGAAGCCCTACTCTGAAGAGTGGTGGGGGCTAGAGCCCTGGACCGCTGGACCTCTGCGCCTCTGGACCTTTAGAGATTTCCCCTTTTGACTTATGGATGGAGGGAGAGAGACGCCTGGCCCAGCCCTGCCCAGGCCGCCCCCTTCCCCCAGTATACTTCCAACCGAATGCCGGAATGCCTCAAAGGTGCTTTCAAGTCCTCTTCGATGCGGAAAAGGAAAGCAGACGCGGAAGGAATCCGATAAAAACAGTATTCTCCAGGTGTTCGATAGCAAGGTGCTGTCTTTTACCCTCCTTCCTTCCTTCCTTCCTTCCTTCCTTCCTTCCTTCCTTCCTTCCTTCCTTCCTTCCTTCCTTCCTTCCTTCCTTCCTTCCTTCCTCCCTCTCCTCCTCTTCCTCCCTCCCTCCTGTCTTTTTTTCTTGCCTTTAGCGTGATAATTAATACATTCCATATGTTAGCAAGCTTTATGGAATGGCGTCTGTCCAGGCCTTCGACGCATCACATGAGCCTGGCTTTCCAAGGATGAGAAATTAAAAACACACAGATCCCTGTGCTTATTTCACAAGGCTAACCCAAGCAGGGATTCTGCATTCAAAGTTCAAATAAATGCTGCCCTCTATAAAGATAATTAGTCGTTTCATCTCTCCCATGTAATTACCGTATATCTGCCCACCTTTCAACTTAATGTACGCCAGAACTTAGACCAACGTCACTGGAACACACTTTAGACACAAGCGGGCAGGAGCATCGGGAAACAAATCACTGCATATTTCACAGCAGCCTCTAATGAGGTTGGTTAATATTGTGTGAAATGGTTCGTAGTCACATACACACTACAATGTACATAACACGCATACACACACATGGACACACATGCACACACATATATACACACCCATTGTTCACACGGAAACATGCACACACATTGAGAGGCGCACATACAGACACATGTAGACTCTTGCGCTCACACACACACATACACACACACATACACACACACGCACATGTAGGAAGACGCAACCACATCTACACCATGTCAAAACTAATTCCTCTCCCCTACAGCCTCACTGTTACAAGGTAGAGACAGTATGCTTGGGAAAGCTGTGATTTGAAGACATAAGCCTCTGGGCGTCTCATTCCAGCGCAGCTCTGAACTCTCCTACGTGGTTGATACCAAGATGTGGTATAAAGTCTCTTCACGCCTTGCCCTTCTTATCTACCCCGGCCCCCTTTTCAAACCGCCTCCGCCAAGTAGGACAGGGTAAGAGTTCGGGAGTAATCCTCCTCCTTTCTTTCTTCCCTGAAACGTATGCCCACTTCGTAACAAGGGGGGAACTAATTATAGACTTGTAAAGGAAAGATAACACTGTTGTAGAGATTGCATTGTACCCAGAGCTGGGGCACTGCGCTGACAATGTGTGTGTGTGTAATGACGGCTTTATCTAGCCCCAATGTTCCTGTACAACCCTACAAAGCCCTGTAATTATGGGAGATGCCAACAGAACGCCATGCTCACACTGTGGCAATGGCCAATGTCAGGGAAGGAAGACCCAATCATTTTTTTCCTGTAATTTGCTCTCTTTATGAGCTCTGTGTGTGCCTGTGTCTACGGGTAGGTCTCTGTTTCTCTGGGCACCACCGATGGTATACGGGCAGATGTTTCTTGAAGGGGAACATTGCTCAATGCTATCGAGACAAACAAAGTCATTTCAAATAAACACAACAAAGTTGTTCGCCCACAATGCTCGCCAGTCCGACCCTGAGTGCCTCTAGCTGTGTTTACATCACCGAGTGATGCAGGGTTTAGAGGTAAAGATAGAGCTGCAACTGCCGTACACAAATTATGAAAAGAAACATGTGTATTCTGAACCAAATAGAGGAGGGATACAGTGTTATTTGTGTCCAAACACAAATTTGCCAACACAGAATCGTTCAACATCACTGACAACTCTCTATTCATCTTGAAACAGTAGAAGGCCAGGAAGGCAGAGTACAGGCAGACTGATACATGGGTACATCGACAGGAATAAAGACAGGCAGATACATAGACAGACAGCCAGGTAGGCAGACAGACAGACAAACAGAGAGACTGGAGACCGAGTGGAAGAATAGCCTCCATTAGCAAACCCTGTGTTTACCCTGGACCCACCAGGGATTTTGTGGCACGGGTCATAGCCTTTGGCGGACTGGTGACAGAGCACTTACTGCAGAGCCGCCAGGGCCCTTCTCAGTCAGGGGCCACCCAGGGGGGGGGGGTGGTCCTGGGGCATCGCTGCTGGGCTGTGATGGACGGTCGGGGAACCAGAATTCACTCTGCCTCAAACACAAGACTTTCTGAATTATTATGTATTATTTTTACCAATAACTGTTCGACAAACAAATACGTGTGTCTATTTTTGCCTCTTCGCAGCGACTAAGCAGAAGTGTTTTTCAAAACGGTTGTAATGTTGTATCCCAGTGTGCATATGCATATTTAATATCACAGTTTAGCGATGTCATGATTGTGCATTATTAATGGGATCGGGGAAATTCTTGGGAATACCCATACTTTCTTATCTCTGTCCAAATGACGGTGGTTATGCTAGAAAAATGGGAACAACTCTGGTCAGATCAAACATTCTCAGATACATAGAGACAGATTGTACCATCATGCCTTATCAATTGTCAAATATCAATGTTGATAATACAATGTAGGAACTGAAAGAGGAGGCCAACAATAAAACATTCTTATTCCGTCTAGCATTGCTATGATGATGGTCCACTTAGGGCTAGCTTCTGATAGTCAGAGGTGCTCTGAGGAAAGCCTATTGACTTCTTGGACCTGCGATACGTCAATGATGCCGCCATTTTGGAGAGGGCTAGACCTTAAACAAACACAAACGTGTGAGCTCCATGTTTAGTCATATTACATCATATCATCTATAATTATGTGATACATATACATTAATATGTTTTTTGTTGAATATCTTTACTCCACGTAGACAAACCTTGAGTAAAAGGACTCTGAATTGAAATAGGTTGTCTAATGTAAACATTAGAGCCACAGCTTCCCCAATGAATTATATTTGTTAATAGGCTTCTCAAAAATGGCGGCGATGTTGATGACCACTCCAAAGACTAACGCGGCGTCTGTAACTACTGCTGGGCGAGTTTGTGTTCGCTGCTAACAGACAATTAAAAAAACGAAGCAATAGAAGTGAAACTATCCGTTCATCCAGATTGGAGCTGGTCTGCCCCAAGACTTTAAATATTCATGTAAAGTCTGATTTGTGAGACTGGTGAGTAGTAGACATGTACACTTATAATTCAAGTATTGTAGACAGAGTCCTAGAGTGCTACTAGAGTCAGTGTCAGTTATTGGTTATTTGAGTCAGGATGATCCATTATTAACTCAGTGTGTCAGCAACTTTAAATTGTATTAGTCTTAAAAATAAAATGCATGCACAGGCTTAGTGTATCAACGAAACAGACACACAATATACGATTCAGAGGCACAGAGTGTTACTCTATGGAATTCCAACCATTCCCTTTCTTACTAAAGGATACACAGTCAGGTCAGAGGTCCGGGCCTCAAAGCTGGAGGTATCTTCCTTCTTGTTAGCAACTCGACCGAGCGAAATGCGGCGGTACATGAAGGTGGATAATAATTGTGTCTGCTGCACCATTTTAGTTGGGCAGTTTCTGGACCACTCGGTGCTGAGCTGTCTGCATTAGGCCCCCCAGTTGGAGCTCGCTGCACCTGACGGACCGGACGTGATGAGACTCCATTAGACCTCTGCTCAATCCTCAGCGGGATTCCTATTCACCGCCCGGCTCCGTCTTCTCTCTATTCCCGCTCTGTGTCTCTCTTACAATGCTAACCCCATGAGGCCCCTTAACCCCTCAGTAAATGAGTTGCCAGCCAATCAGATGTGATGATGTTGAACCACTGTCCAATGAATACCCTTCAAACGGTCGGAGCACCTGCCAGGATACAGACCTATTTTTGATCTTCCCCAAAACGAAAGTTGTGGAGGATGTTGCTCAGCTCTTAAGATTCGAACTGGCCGACTATTTGCGATCAGTTCATTACCAGAAGCTTAACCTCACTGTAACCACGGAAAACCTTCTAATGCACCAATAATCATTGCCAACTAAATGCTTAAACTGAAAAAAAATTATCACCAATTAATCTGAGTGGGACTTCTGTTCTGTCGCGCCTGGTAAAAAGTGTTACAAATAGAAAAATGTCTATTGGCCAAATTATATTATTATGGAATATGCAATCTCAAAGGAGGTGAGAGTCAAGGCTGACATCTTGCAGGTACTGCAGACTTACTTCTGTCACATACTTTCAAGGAAAAACAAAAATGGCACAGATTGCATCAGACTCCATAATGTCAGGCTGTTATTGACCAGCCTTTGGCTGGGAGGGAGGGAGGGAGGGAGGGACGGGAGGGACGGGAGGCAGAGGATTCCCTCGAGTGTATCAGTGTAAAGAGGTTGGCCTACTCGGCAGAGCCTCTGAGCATGCAAAGGTTTTCAGTGTGAAGAGGTTAAGTCACCCGATAGAGTCGCGTACGCCAGCGCCGTTGGTTCAGCGAGAAGAGCGATGGGACGTCGTGGGCGGTGGAGGTGAGCCACCGAGTGCCCATCAAGCCTGACAAGTCAATAAGCCCCCTGTCACCTTCTATAGGCTGCTCAAAGTGATGCGCCATGGGAGCAGCCCGGGACCCGCTCTCCGCCCACCGCCCCATCATCGCCTGTTATCTCTGAGCAAGGCAGCAGGGATTCAGTCCTATCTCCTCTTTACGTTCCACCGCTTAGCCAGCAGCCAGATCACACCGACAGCCCTCAGAACCGACTCCCCAAAGCGTATTACCTCTCTGTCTCGTGTAATTGAGGGAATCACAGCAGGGACACCAGATTTTCCTTATTTTTGCGCAGCAGCTGTGGTTTGTGAGAAGGGGTACAACGGAGGGTTCAGGATTGACAGCAGCTAGAATCATTTCACAGCAAACAAACCGTGATTCACTCGCCATCGGGAACTCCGTCTCCCAGGGTGCACCTGAACGGTCCATCACAGGACCGGGTGAACGGGACCTTGGTCAGAGTCTCTGGTGTAAGGAAAGATGACTCTATCTCGTTTTGGGAGATGACTCATATTAGGTAGTGTGTGTGCGTGTGTGTGTGTGTGTGTCAGTGTGTGTGTGTGTGTGTGTGTGTGTGTGTGTGTGTGTGTGTGTGTGTGTGTGTGTGTGTGTGTGTGTGTGTGTGTGTGTGTGTGTGTGTGTTGATTTACAATGTATTTTCTTTTATATAACACAGAGGGATTTCAGTCAGATTAATATCTCAATATGCCATATGATGAGACTACAGGGAAAAAGGTATTGAATATTCCCCCCGAACCCACAGTTCCAAAAAACTCCCTCTCTCAAATGTCTCTCAAGTGATCAACCAATTATTCTCTCCTTCTTCCTTTCTTGAATATGTTTCTCTATCGCTCTCCCTTTTTCAAATATATCCATCAAATCCTTCTCCTTGTTTGTTATGTTTCCCTCAAATCCAAAACGTTGGCTAAAAAACAATGCATTTGTTCTGATTTCACATAGGCAGCGGTGTGATAGACCCCAAGAGGGATTTGACACAGATGTTGCCAATAGAGAACATTACAGAATCTTACACACACACACACACACACACACACACACACACACACACACACACACACACACACACACACACACACACACACACACACACACACACACACACACACACACACACACACACACACACACACACACACAAACACCACCCACTCCAATCTTCTGCATCCACCTGGAATCACTGTCACAGCTGTGTGTGAAAAGGAGATCTTTTTTCAAACTTCTCTCTCACAGACAGCTTCCTTACCTACGCACGGTGCCCCCAGCAGAGATAAGAGCCATGAGATCACCGAGGGAGAACAGCAGTGCGATGGTGAAAACAGATGGTCTGACTCATCACCGGAGCTCATTGGCTACTTTATTGTGCAGCGTGGCCTCTCTGGGTCCAGCAGTGTGAGAGACTGCCGGTTACCATCATGACCGGTTTATTTCAGGACAGGAACGGTTAAATCACCTTTGAAGACATGAGAAGAGAATGCAAGAAATAGGGCTTGAAAATCAGGATGCATCATGGGATTTTTTTGTTGCAGATTCTCGGCCACAATTGAGAGGACTCAAGAGAGATGTCGTACTTTAAAGTCTGAAATAGACATTGTGACGAAGGCTTATTCAAACTTTGTATCGCCGCGCTTCACATGAGAAACATTACGGTGGTTTCAAACACAACCATGTCCACCCATAATGAAAAAGTAATTTCACGATTAATAATTAAAAAAACACACTTCCCATGATCCATTTGCGTTGCACACACTGTCTATGTAACATCTTCCTGGTTCCCTTGTGATGTTGATCGATTGATGATTTAGGTCAGCCTGGATCAGAGCGGACCGAAAAGGTGCAGCGGAAAGCGCTGAATACTGTTAGCTTTGCTGACCGACTCAACACACAGCGCTGGTTGTACTCATTCAGTACATTTTTCTAGAACACCCTCTATGTCTCTCTCTCTCTTTCTCTCAAAGGCTTGAGAGCTATAGCAGCCTGGTCAGATGTTAGGTGTCGATGATATGGCTAGGTATACCCAGAGCAAGTATCTCTCTGGAGCCAAGAACATCCAACAACATGACTTGAGTGTGATGTGTTTTAAACAAACATCGGCAGCATGATTTACCCCTCTTGCCATTGGTTGACCTTTGCACCAAAGCCTACTCAGGATAAATACTAAGCCATTATAATAAACATTTGTAATCAGAATGAGACCATTTTGGCAAGCTGCAAGACTCAGGCAACCCTGTCTCAAAGCTTAACAGGAGATTATACTTTTTTATTAACAAACCCCACCTTGTGGTAGAAAACACTATTGCACTCACTTTAATCCCACCCACCATCTCTCTCGATCCCTTTCTCTCTATTTATCCCTTCGTCTTTCATGGTCTCTCACTATCTCTCTCTCTCTCTCTCTCTCTCTCTCTCTCTCTCTCTCTCTCTCTCTCTCTCTCTCTCTCTCTCTCTCTCTCTCTCTCTCTCTCTCTCTCTCTCTCTTTCTGTCCCTCCACCACACTGTGCCTCAAGCCTCAACTGCAAACAGAGAGCCATCTGAAGCCTCCAATGGCAACCAAACCTGGAAGTCACCTTCAGGACTTCATGTCCGAAGATCATCCATCCGATGTGCGACAGCCGGCGAGGGGGGGGAGGCAGAGTGGAGCACAACAACAGGTCACCTGACCTGTGTCTAACACCGGGCACGATGTACACATCGTTTGCTTCCGTCTCATGTCTCTGAAGGAATTAAGGATCAAATGGCGAAGAGAAGAATGACAATCAGAAGGAAAACTAAAGGGAAGTTAAATAGGCTGGAGTGGTGTTATCACTGCTTGTGTTATACCACGGGTAGGGCTCGCTCCAAACGGCTACTTGTACCGGTGCCAAGCCCTGGCGCAGCCACACAGGTTCATTTATGGGAAGACCTGTCAACGCACAGGGCCGCTGGAGATGAATGGCCTGTTGTCAAAACAAGCTTTATGTAACATCAACATCAGACTCAGTGTTTGACACATAAACGCAGCCTGATTTTAGCCAGTAGCACAAATACCTGTTGGCAGGTTTGAAGGGGCCGGCGTTAGGAGACAGCGTTGTTTGCATCACAAGAGCAGCATGCCTTGATGCTTTTCAAATGAGTTCACCTCAACCAATCAAGGCTGGGATCCCTGGCTCGCAGCACCTTGTCTTTCATTGTCTCCCTCACCTTTCATTCCTTTCTTTCAGTTTTCCATCTTTTCCTCCGTCTCCCCGTAGCGTTCCTTCGACGTCTCTCCCCCACTCCACCCCTCTCTCTCCCCCCCCCCGTGGGGGGTGCAGGCTGCATTCTCTCCAGCCCGGTACGACCCACCTTCTGATGTCGGGGAGACTGAAGGGGGTCGGTTGTAACAGGCAGGATTAGGGGTTGCCAACCGGGGGGGGAATCTAGATTCGCCTTTTAGCACCTGCACCACCTCCGGGACCCCCCCGTGCCCCCCCGCCCGGATCAGTATTTCGCTCCCACACCCCCTCCTCATCTCCGGCTCCGCTCCCTGATTTATTTTCATACTATGGGGGGAATGATAGTGGCTTAATAATTCATATTTAGAGTGTATACTCACGCACTGAGAAATTCTGATTCATCCTGCGGACGCGATGCTCGCCCCCTCCTGCATCATTTAGACGTGTGAGTTTTAGCCGCGGCCCCCCCCTCTCCTCGCTCCGTCCGGGCGGCGGCCCCGGACGCTACCTGTCGTACGGAGGGGTGTGTCGGGTTGTCGGGGTGGAGGGGTGTTGGGACGGACCCGGCCGTTCGGCCCTCAAGAGTCTCAAGAGCCTCAGGGAGATCTTTATGTCTGTATGTTCATGTATAGATACATGTATATATCTGCTTAGTGTTGCTTTAGGCGGTATTATTCAGAATAGAAGGGATGCATGTTCACTCTCAAGTGTGTGTGTGTGTGTCTGTCTCTCTGCCTGTCTATGTGTGTGTTTTTTTGTGTGTGTGTGTGTGTGTGTCTGTCTGTCTGCATGTCTGTGCATCTGTCTGTGTGTTTCTGTGTGTGCGCGGGTGTGTTTACGTACACGTGCCTCCAGTTGATTTATTTGTGTTTCATTGCTCAGGGCCGTTGCAACACGCCGACCGACCATCCGTCTTCTACCTCCCAATCATCCAAACGGCGTGCCACAGCCAATCAGGCTGCGGGGAGCAGAACGGCTCCCAGGCCGCGCCGGCTTCACACTCACCCGGCGAGGCGGCCCACTCTGCCGCCCCCGTTGTTTTTCAAGCTCCACTTGTCAGAGCGGGAGAGGTAAATATAGTTTAAGGCCAACCAAAATAAATGGGTGGGTTCCGAAATGCGCAGGGCCACCCGCCGCAGAGAGCAGCACGGGCCGCAGACCGGCGGGCCACCGAAATAGCTGCTCTCCGGAGGGGGGAGAGGATGGTGGCGACACCACCGGCCTAGGGAAGAGATGAGAGCCCACATTGTTTCCTGTTTTGCTGTTTAGGTGCTTTAGTTTCCTTTGAACACTTTAGCTGGAAAACGGCTGAGCTTAACTTTTGTAACATGACTCAGTTGGTCCTAGTGTATATGTGCTGTAAGTATACAGTAATAGTAATAATTACTGTACTATACTAGACAGCAAAACATGCAAACCCCTGAAACTAGTATGTGCACATAGAGAAATACATGCAACCACACACAAATGAAAAACTACAACCACATGCAAACATACAACTACACACACACACACACACAAAATATGCAAAACCTACAACTGCACGCACATAAAACCATACATACACATGCAAACCTAAAACAACACACAGACACATGCCTGTAAGCATACAACCACATACACGCACATGCAGAAATACAACCACACACACACCTGCAAAAATACAACCACACACAAACACATGCAAACATACAACCGCAAACGCAAAAATGCAAACATACAACCACACCCACACACATGCAAACAAACACGCAATGCAAACATACAACCACACCACACATACACACACCCACACACAAACACATAAATGCCAACATACCAACATGCCCACACACTTTAAACAGAGAGGACAGCCTGATTTAGGAGCCCCAGGGGAGCACTTACATGAAGGAGATGCGATCAGGGGGGTTAACTACGCCCCACACACACACACACACTCTCTCGCCTGACTTCAGCCACTGCTTGGAATGGTAGCCCAATGCCCTTTTATTGGGAGCATGCACACATGTGCTAAGAAAATCCAAACTGGTGTGATCATTATCGAAGCTTGATGTTGATAGCTTGGACTCTGATTCTCCCTTTTTATTTGATCGGTATGATTGTTTGGTAAATTGGACTTTGTTTTGATGTGGTTCTAATAATGAGAGACTCCATTCGCGATCAAAGTCAAGAGTCAAAAGTCTTGTTCTGTTCCACAAACCACTTGATAGTTGTCGGTTCATATTCTTAATAGTATTTGATCTCCTCTTGTTATTTTGCTGCCGTAACAACTGAATTCCCCTTCTGGGAGAAACACATTGTTATCTTATATACAGAAGCTAATTTGTAAAACACTGTTGAAAGATAGATGCAGGCGAAATGCACAGAGGGACTTGTGGCCACAGTGGCTATGGAACAGCTACACACACACTCTCTTTTATTCTGTTGACAAAACTGAGCTCAGAGCCCTGCAGGTTTTGAAATACATGCCGAGTCAGCATTGTCAAATACTGAGCCGATAGCAGACCTGCATGTTCAATTTATAGACGCAATTAATGTTCACCTATTTTATCCGTCTACCTTCACACCCACACACACACCCACACACACCCATTACAAGCACACACACACAAGCACACGCGCACACACACATTGCACGCACACAGACAAAAGCACACACGCGCACATTGCACGCACACAAACACATTGCACACACATATACACATTAAACGCACAGACACACACACACAGACATGCATCTGTCTTTACACATTTTATCCGTCTACCTTTAAACACTCACTCAGACAAACACACACACACACACACACACACGCACACACGCACACACAGTGTTCACTGAACGGGGTCCTGGGAAACGGAAGAAACACCTGCCCATGGTGGTTACCCCCCACTCTGTCCAGCGTCCTCATGTGTCCGGTGACCAAACAGCCGTTGTTATGAAAACACCTTGGAGGCGACGCAGCGGCTCAATGCCTCTCTTGTTGTGGCCTTCCATTGATATATGAACACTGTTATGGTTTGCTCAGCTGATAATTACCCCGGGAACATTGACTTTTCCCAGTGTTGCTCAGATGTGTGCCGGGCTGGCTGTAGGCTTGGGGGTGTTGTTTTCTCAGGCCGTGACGGTCCCAGTGGCTGACGCCTGCTTCAGTACTCTTACAGATGGAAGAGTAGACCTTAATCCGCCAAACTTTTCAACTAGAGCGCCGGAAGAGCAGTGGCACTCGCACAGCCGATCAGCGAGGGCTTTTCGTTTGTTCACCCAGAGATGATGAAACGCGGGTCAGAGAGGAACGCACCCTGAAGGGATCGCAAGGTAGACGGGACGTGGCTCCCGGGGGCGCGGGGAACCTTTTTTTTTTTCCTGCAGCATTGGTGTGGAGCGCTTGACGGCTCCTAATTGAACACATATTTATTGTGCTGGTTTCAGCTGAAGTGTGACGGCCATGATGATGCCTCAATTAGGACCATTAGCGGGATGATTGTGTTTGCCTCCCTCTGACGGCCTTAAGCAGCTGCCACTCGCCTTCCCCCTTCCCCACCCCGGCCCGTCAGCCTGCCTCTCAGAGCCCGGGACGCCCGGCCCTCAGCCATCTGGGAAGGAAGCGGGAAAGAAGCGTCCACCGCCCTTTTCTGACAAAAAGAGAGAGGATGGCGGCCGGTCATATCTCCATGGCGACATAAAGCGACAGCAATCCTTTTAGGGGTGTAGGGGCAGAGGGCCCGGGCGCGAGGTGACAGCCGGGAGGGCGAGGAAACCGGGCCGTGCGGCGAGGAGGACTCGTGAGAGCCGGCGGTCGAACACAATGTTATCTTAACTGGAGGATGTGAGCAGTCGCGGGAGGCTCTCCGGATCGTCCGCCACAGCGGAGGACTTAAGGCTTGTTTAAGGCTTAGCCGGGTCTAGCGAGCGTACGGGCCTGTGTAGCAGCTGATAGGTTCGAGTGTGTCTAACCCTGTGATCTATGTGCTAACATCGGCCCACTGGGGTAAAATCAGTTCTTCAGCCCCTAGCTCTTTGTCTCCGGTGAAGGGTAGGCTTACTCGAGGACCCCCTGTTTACTCTGGCCCCCACAATGGCCCAGTCTAAACTTCCTTTGTGGGACGGATTTAGGCTAGATTTACCTCAATTTGATCTGGGAGGGCCCCTTTTCATCAGCTTGGAGGTCTAATGCCCTTAACTGGCTTAGCCGGGTTCCCCCTGTGAGGGCTTGGGACCATATAGACCCCACACTCATCTCCAATCCTCGGCAGCCCCCTCCTACCCCTGGGGCCCCCACCTCGCTGGCTCCTTCTGTCACTTGACGACGGCCAAGCTTGCTGGGGCGCTGCCTGGACACCTCTGAAGTGTGTTGAACATGCCATAAGCATGCTGGGAATCAGGAGGAAACAGATAGAGTCCAAACAGTATGTCCTGAAGAGGCTTTCAGGGCACCAACACAAGGAGGCAGTGGAGGAGTCGGCGTGGATAGGCCCGTACTTTTAGCACCTGTTTCCAAAATAGGTTTCAGCCTGAGCATAAAATATGTTATTGTATGTGGTGTATTTATGAGGCTACTCATAAATAGAATACCGCCCCATGTCCACGGTGGAGGATTTTGGCCTGTGATTAAATGTGAGAACTTTCTTTTTACTTTTTCTTTTGATTTGGTTATTTATTCATCTAGTCTTTTATCACAAGGACGGCGAGGTCAAACCAAACCAGGAAAGTGCCCTTTTTTTCACACATGTACTTTTAAAGATAGGGAAGTGAGAAAAGTGTGCGTGTTTGAGTAAGACTTTTATCGCAGCTGTCAGAAGTCACCATGCACTTTCTCCAGCAGACAAAAAAGTGTTGTTTGCCCTTCTAGTCGGGACACAACCTACCCCTCCGTCGCTCAATACGGTAACGCTCAGCTTGTGATAATCTGCGCTCCGCTTCCTGTAGGAACACCAAGAACTTCCTCTCGCCCCCCCTGCCTGTGCTGCCGTACACCGACTAGCACTTCCTCCAGCAGGATGTTGTCTCTCCCCTCACACCCTCTCCTCTCACCCTCCAACCATTGACAGCTCGCTGAGAGACACCGCAGAAGCTACTGTTGTCACCGCCTGCTCTTTAAGACCCTCGCATGCCAATTTCTGTATTCATGACTGTAAAAGTACAGATAGATTTCTCCCCCAAAAGGAGGTTTTGAATTGCAAATGTGTCCAAATCAGTGGCTGGCAGAGCAGGGTAAGTGTTGGGACAGTATGGCGCTTATCTCCTCCCCTGTAAGCCTCCCATGTTGACACGCCGGTTGCCTGACTGACTCCACTCACTGACACGCCAAGCCCAATTCTGGGCTGGCATAATTATGTAACCCAGACCCTCCAGATTATTCAAATGTCACCCGGGAGTGTCATCTTGAATCTCCCGAGACCTGTCATGAACTGAATTGGAAATGGTTAAAAATGTCCACAGGAGTCACCACACCTCTCAACAACTCTCTCTCTCTCTCTCTCTCTCTCTCTCTCTCTCTCTCTCTCTCTCTCTCTCTCTCTCTCTCTCTCTCTCTCTCTCTCTCTCTCCCTCTCTCTCTCTTTATATCTTCTTCCTTCCTACTTCCCTCCCCCTCCCCTCGAACCCCTTAATCCAGCGGCGCAGCATCACCACAGCATCAGTGTTACCTTTGATGGGCCCGGATTAAAGCAAATCTCCATTCCTTTGGTGGATTTCAAACGCTGCCTGAACAATGATGCCAGCCAGGGGGAAGCTAATGAGGCCTGTTTTGGACTGGAAACCTGGAAATGATTTCAAAATCAACCTGATTAGGGTCGTAGATACCATCATGCACGTACCTCCGATAGCTGTCTTCCATCTCTGTGTCTGTGTGCGACTGTAGTTGGATTACTGTCTTGGATTTGTTTATCTCTAGATTGGCTCTTGATATCGTTGAAAATAACTACATTCATACCTGGATTGGATGTGACTCTCCAGTCAACACCTACAATCTCTACAGTCAACGTTGGTTCTCATCTCAATATGCACCGAATGCTTAATTTATGCAATGTTATTTTATTGAATATTTGGAATTTGAATATTTAAAATTAATCCAAACCTTTCCACTAGTAGTTGAAATATGGTACTTCTGGTTTAAATGCTCATTTTCCTTTTTTTTTGTCGGAAATGGATTCGACAACCTGATTTGCACCAACACAGTCAAACAGTACTAAGTCAGTGCCTAGGGTTACTTGTTTATCTACTTCAACCAATATAGGGTAGGTTACGATTAACCCCAAACTTTGGCAACAGATTTTTGTGTGCAAATGAATACATACTCATGGTTCAATTGTGCTGCAGTCTTGAAACCTATGTATGAGTACCTGCACCCTCTTGTGAGGCCCAGCTCCATGGATCCATGTGGGACACCCAGCCGTGCCCTCCTCTCGCTCCCAACCAAAGCTCAGCCTCCCGCCTCCCCCCCACCGAGAGGGGCCTATCTATTAGTGGGCTGGAGTATGAATGTGCCTTTCACAGGGCCTTAATGAAAAGCTTTGCCCCGTCTCTTTCAGTGCATTAGTGACTGACTCCCCTCCCTCCCCACCATGCACACCCATCCTCTTCCTCCTCTCCCCCATTCTTCTGTCTCTCTCCCCCCCTCTCCCCCCTGCCTTCTTCCCCGTCCC
The DNA here is from genome assembly GCF_902167405.1 of Gadus morhua. Classification (NCBI taxonomy): domain Eukaryota; kingdom Metazoa; phylum Chordata; class Actinopteri; order Gadiformes; family Gadidae; genus Gadus; species Gadus morhua. Next base: position 26,026,604 of record NC_044061.1, on the reverse strand, counting down.
TCTCCCTGCACAGGGAGGTTGTCATTACAGGGCTGTTGACTCTGCGGCTTTAGGTGTTAGCTCTCTGTTGTGCGTTACCCATAGCTTAATTAAACATGCAAATCGGATCTATCGGCCACGTTTTAACCACCGCTCGCCGTGTCGCCATTATGTTGTGTCAGATATCCTGCTTTGAGTTTTCCTTAATCTAATTATATGACTCTGGCACTTTTGAACAAGTTCTCCTAACTTAAGGTGCATTAAAGTCGACACGCTCTTGATTGAGTGCTGCAAGGAGGTGACAATATGTTGCATAAAACGTGGTTGACTACCGCTAAATCTGCATACCCCGAAGAGCAGAGAGTTTGTTTTGGTGACAAAGGTGTGTCTAGATCTGAGGTAACCGTTTCATAGTCAATATACTGTTTCCAGTACAGTTTATGCATGGTTTGGGTCCCTCTGAATCGATAGGTTGTTGATGAGGGCCTTGTTGCTACACTATTCCTGTCCTCAAAGTGCTGCACCACAGGCAACTGAAGTTGCAATATAATTTACATCATTTGATTTAAAAGAAATTGGCAGATTTGGCTGAAATATGTCAGTAAGGGGAAGTCAAAGTTATCGTTCCCCAGAAATATCCACAAGGAAAGTTCTTCACCAATTTGATGTGTATAAACACTTTCAGTGGATAGTTTTTCTGCTCTAGCATTCTGTCAATTCCTGTTTGGCAAGTGTAAATGAATGATTTAATTAGCCGGCTAGTCTTGTGGAAGCTGCTGGAGCCAAGTCCAGGTTTAGCATATTTCAACAGATTGCAATTTTAAGCGAATAGCCAGAAATGTTGGCAGCTGATCAGTGTATCAAAAACATATTTTTCCGGGTAAAAGATACGCTCATTAACTGTTTTTAACCATATTTATATCTCTAAATCTCTATGATTTCAGCCCCTAACATTTGGCAATCAAATAACTATTCATCATCACAATGAAGCTAATCTGCTGGTGTAATGAATGTCCCACTGGTGTAATATTTCTCCAACAAAATGCAGGTAACCTAGTGCTTGTTTAAGTTTGTATCTATGACGTAAAAAATAAAAGTTAGAGCATAATTTCAATGGCTGCATTACACAAACATTAAGAATTGAATAAAGAGACCTTATGATGATTTATTTAATCTAATGTAGCCATACGTGACATTAAACATATTTTTCACCTGTGAATTACATATCCTTATACTGGTTTTTACATTGCACATTTATTTCATAAGTTCCCATTTCCTTGCCTCATTGTTTGGCGGTGCGAGGTGGCACTGGTTAGCTTATCGCTCACAGACCCTTCTGCTCTTGCGGCAGTCATCTGCCACTCAGACAGCCGATGTTTGATGAAGCTGTCTCTCCTACAAGCTTCCTGTCAGGGCTGAGCCCCGACCAGAGAGCACGCTAATCCTGTGTCAGAGGGATGTATAATGATATCTCAGGGCGCTATAGGATGTTTTACCCAGTATGGTGCCAGCTTCCTGGGCCTCCAGGGGTGCGCTCGACGGTTCCCTGGCCCAGCCACAACACCCCGATGCCAGCCGGAGCCTCTAGGCGAGCGGCAGGCTTGTAAGGCTTCACCTCGTCACTTGCCACCAAAGAAAACACAAAGCTGTGACACAAAGAGCAATTTCTTGGCCATCGGTTGTCATCGAGCTAATTGAGAAGGGAGGGTGTGTTTGGAGTTGAGGTGGCAGATGAGTCTATTTAGTGGTGGGGAGGGCTGCTACTCTGCTCCTGATTGGTGGAGGCCATGTGGGAGTAGGAGGCATTTGCGTCTATTTCAGAGTGTGTGTGTACGTGTGTGTGTGTGTGTGTGTGTGTGTGTGTGTGTGCACATGTGTGTGTGCTTGTGTGTGTGTGTGTGTGTGTGTGTGTGTGTGTGTGTGTGTGTGTGTGTGTGTGTGTGTGCGCATGCATGTGTCTGTGTGTGTGTGTGGTGTGTGTGTGTGTGTGTGTGTGCACATGAACGTGTGTGTTTGTGTGTGTGCACATTCATGCGTGTGTGCGCGTGTGCATGAATGTGTGTGTGGGGGGGTTTGTGTGTGTCTATGCACGCGTGTGTGTGTGTGTGTGTGTGAGTGTGTATGTGTGTGTGTGTGCCTGTGCGTGGGCTGTCTGTGTGGGGGGTAATCCAGGAGAATCTCCGCCTTTGAAGGGGAACAGATGTAGATTTACATATGTGGAGGGTCCCTTGCCTCTGATGAGATTAGCTGGTTGGGGTCTTTCTTCACAGCCACTGGAAGGTGCATATTTAATAAATGCCTGGAGCTAAGCAGTGCTGCTTGGGACTCGGCCCTATGAGAGTGGCAGGACAAAGGGAGAGGCAGCCCATGGCAGGCTGGCCCGTAAGGGAACAGGGCGGCCCACAGCTTGTGCTGGCTTCAGAGTGGGTCTGGGACACGGCTTTAAGGCTTTACATACAAACAGGGGAGTGCTTGGCCAGCCACTTGTCATCATCTCTTCCACCAGAGTTAATAAAGGGATTTGGGGCTTGTAGGCCTCATCTGCATGCTTGTTTGCTTGCTGGTGTCTGCATGTTCACGCTTTGTATGTCTGGCTCTGTGTGTGTGTGTGCGCGTTTGTGTGTGTATGTGTTTCTTTATGTGCGCACGTGTGTTTGTGTGTGTGTGGTTGTTTGTTTGTGTGTATCTCCATGCATGGGTATATGTGAGCACATGAGCACACATGTGTACCAGTGTGTTCATGTACCTAGAAGCCACCTAGAGAGTTGTTTCATTAATGGCACACGGATCGTACGCGTGTGTGTTTGTGGATTGCATGTTTATTATTATTAGCCAATAAGAAAAAAACCAGGTTCATAGAACATACTCCTTGTGAGTGGAGTTACATGGGAGGGGAACAGCCAAGCCTCGCATTATTCACCCCGGTAATCAGGGACCTCACAGACAGGTTTCTGTGCAGCATTATGCCTCTCTTGAGGCAGGTACAATTGTCAAGTCTTTGTTTACAAGGAGAACAAGTGTCCCAGCATCTCAACTACTTCCCTTTGGATTTAGAGAAGACACCAGAACAGGCTGCGTGATTTTTGATGGGATGAACCGTGTTTAGCACTAATGCTTGTGTGTCAGGTGTGTACGGTGGCTTATTAATGTTAAAGAGCGGCAGTTGACTTTTGTCAGTTTTTTCTAAACCAATATTGGTGTGCACATTTTTTGTCATGTAATTGTCAGAAAAAAAAATGTATGCAGCAAAATATGTATGAAATAAATGGTGTTGTTTTATTGCAATAACAGAAAAAATATATCCATAAGCATCCGAAATATTATTTTACCGCTGTAAATAAATAAAAAACTTTGATCTAGTTCTGTTCCCAGTCTCACAGTCACATTTCCTTTCATGAAAGGTTATTTTTCTGTTCACATCTTCCATTGTGTTCACAGATCATCCCGATGAGCTGCTCCTCGGCCACGAGGGAAGACACTCGTATTGTATAAGGTGTTGTTGAAGAAAGGGGTTTGTGAACAACGTACCACCTCCATACACACACACACACACACACACACACACACACACACACACACACACACACACACACACACACACACACACACACACACACACACACACACACACACACACACACACACACACACACACAACCTCTCCCTCCCTCGCCCATCTCCTCTGTTGATATTCTCTCTGGTATTTCCCTCCTCATTTGCGGTGGAAGTCAGTCCAGTCGGCAGGTCTTGATCGCGGCGCTCTCACAGGGAAATAAGGTGCAGCAAAGCGAAAAATAAAACCGAGAGAGAGAGAAGGAAATGAAAGAAAGCCAGAGTTTGGACCCTCTCTACGGCATAGCCCAAACCCTGGCGCAGGCCGCCATAATTCAAACATGTGTCTAAATACACTGTATTTCCAGCTAGCGAGGGTCTTCACCCTGGGTAAAGCCTTCCACAACACCGGGACTCCCAGGCCCAAGCCGAGATATGGAAGAGACTGAAGTTGTATTTTCTTCATTTTTTTATCCATTCCCTTTGAAAATGTATTAGTGAGAACAAACACACACACACACACACACACACACACACACACACACACACACACACACACACACACACACACACACACACACACGCACATACTCACACACACACACACACACACACACACACACACACACACACACACACACACACACGCACATACACACACACACACACACACACACACACACACACACATACACACACACACATTGGGCACGGGCGCGGTTGGCATGGGAACATGGGACTTGGGAGAGGAGGAGGAGGAGGAGGAGGAGGAGGAGGAGAGGGCTGATGAGAAGATCACATACAATGAATGTGGAAGATAGAGGAGGGAGGTTGTAAGAGGAAGCGATGTGGTAAAATAGACGAGTAGAGTAAGAGAGAGAGAGAGAGAGAGAGAGAGAGAGAGAGAGAGAGAGAGAGAGAGAGAGAGAGAGAGAGAGAGAGAGAGAGAGAGAGAGAGAGAGAGAGAGAGAAAGAGAGAGAGAGACTGAGGGCGTGCGTGAGAGAGGGCGCTAGAACGAGGAGGTGGGGGATAATGATGGGGAGACTAAAGAAGAGGAGGGGAAAGAGAGACGGGGATGGGGGGTCTCTAGTGAGCAGTCTCAGCGGATGTGGCAGTCCTCCATGGACTAACATATACAGACACCCCGGCTAATGAATCAGACCTAGCTGGTAGCAGGGCTACGGACTGCGTCATGTCTCTCTCTGGGCGCCCCAGAACAAAGCACAGCCGCCATTAATATTTCAGTGTGCTTTTTTATCTCCATGCTAACACCGCTCAACTCTTTCTTTTATTTATTTTTTGTTCAAAAGAGAGCAACACTTTTATTGGGGAAAGAGAGCGGAGTGGGATACGTGGGGGAGAAGAAAGCGAGACAAGAGTAAATGTAATAAAGGAGAAAATAAATAAAGGAGGGAAGTGAGAGAGAGAGAGGTTATTCCCTGGGAGGGGGGCTTCTTCAGCACTGCTCCGGCGGGGGACGACCTGATATCCAAATGACAGGATGGAAGTTGCGTTTACACACCAGAGCCAATCCCATCAGAATGATTGCATCCCCGCAGACGCTTTTTGATTCTCGCACCCTTGTCAAAGAAGGATGTGTTTCTGTGTCTGGTGTTATGTATGGATCCCACTGGTAGGATCGTCGAGTCATTTGTACTTTGAACTGGGATTTAAAGGTGTTGGTGACTTTAGTACAAGAGTGCTCTCCCTGAGACAGGCGGTGTGTGCCTGTGATTGTGTGTGTGTGTGTGTGTGTGTGTGTGTGTGTGTGTGTGTGTGTGTGTGTGTGTGTGTGTGTGTGTGTGTGTGTGTGTGTGTGTGTGTGTGTGTGTGTGTGTGTTTTATGGTTCCAGGTTTATACTGGTCCTCTTATCTGATGTTCTCACATCTGCGTTCCTCTGTGTGCGAATGCCTTAGTGCGAACAACATAACTTGTTTCAAAGCTAAACTCCTTTTTCTTTCTTTGCACTTTTCCTTACTTTATCAGTCACTTTATCTCCATCGTATTTCGTCCCATGGATGGCAAACAAGGAGAAATATATTTATTTACATTTTTTTCAATAAATTCCCCCTGCCTATTATTTTATATTTAACCACCTCTCATATACAATAAACCATATTTTTTGCATATGACAATGCACATAAACACACACACACACACACACACACAGAACATTAACACACACACAGACATCAACACACACAAACACTCACACACCTCTTAATCACCTTATACACAGAGGAAATCGGAGGAAACCACAACATTTATTATATATTATGTATTAACAGTAATTACTGGGTAACAATGGGATCGCTGAGCCACAACGCCAGGGAGAGATCCAACAGCCCAACGCGGAGGTCCTGCCAGACTGTCACACTCACACACTCACACACACACACACACACACACACACACGCACACACAACACACACACACACACACACACACACACACACACACACACACACACACACACACACACACACACACACACACACACACACGCACACACACACAGACACACACACACACATACACATATACACGTTAATTGTTTCTTTGTACCCAGAAACGGGGAATCAGCCCTCACCTGTGTACTGCCGTCAGTGGCAGGGCCCCAGGAGGAGATTGGGATCTGCGTGTGTGTGTATGTGTTTGTCCGTGTGTGTGTGTTTGTCTGTGTGCGTATGTGTGTGTGTGCGTGTGTGTGTACGCAGATACATGTGTGTGTTGGTTTTCGTTTGCATGCTGGCATGTGTGTGTGTACGCGCGTGCACATATGTGTTTTCGTGCACGTGCTTGTGTGTGTGTGTGCCTGTGTGTGTGTGTGTGTGTGGAGGGCTGAGGGGGAGATGGGACGGTGTTGGGCCAGCGGCGCAGGTGAAGGGAGCCATCAGGAGACCCCGTGGCGGCCGGCCATGCGCACTGGGCTGTGAAGACTCCATCGGAGGGAAAACGCCTGGCATCCTTTATTTATTTGCATCTGAAATATTTATCCGTCACACGGGCCGTTTTATAATGGGCCTGTCAGTCTCCGCTGCCCACTCAAGGGTGTGGACATGTTGCCCCCAGCGCCGGCTGTGGGTCTCCGGTGAATAATTGCTGGAATTTCACTTTTGGGAATGATGCACTCTGACCCCGGAGCTTGTTGTGTTTCTGCATCAAGAGAAAGGTAGAACGGTTTAAAGTATTTACCTCGCCCCGGCTCTTTTCAAGCATTGCACGCAAACAAACACACGCACATGCACACACTGGTGCACGCTCACACACACACCCACACACACATATGAAAACACACACACACGGAAACACACAGTTAAGGCTGAGAATAAATAATGCATCTCATGAAAACCCAATCAGGCTGAAAATCCCTGTCTTGCTGTACCTCTGAGCTGAGGGATAATGTGATGCTACGTGTGTCTCTCCTGATTCTAAGGAACCCGCCCTCCCCACACATTACCGGGGATTCTAATCTGGTGTAATCTCCTAAATGAGCGAACCCAGAGAGGCCCCGTGTGTCTGATTGCGAACGCAACACGACGAACGCTAAGTGCACAATGGGCGGCGATGTAGCCGCCATCTTTTTTAATTGTTTGATCGCCGCCGTCTCCTCTGAGCGGGGCGGGGGAGGGGGTCTGACTCTGAAGCCCCGTCAGGCGGATGAACAGAGACTACATCAACGACAGCAACGACAACAATGGCAGTTGTGTTTGTGTGGAGGGACGGCTCGGCTGGCGGCCGGGTCAGGTGGGAGCCCTTGTGGACCGTCTGCTCTGCTGCCACGCGGTCAGGCTGACTGGATCTCAGCGCGGGTCCCTCACGCAGCAGCTGGGTCCCGGGTCGGACTTCCCGACATATGCCTGACTGTTTCATCTAACCGCCGACGGGACGGGACGGAGCCGAGGGAGGAGGGAGGCTGCTGTGCACGGTGTGAACTTGAGGAGGTTGGGGAGATTCTTTGCATAAGGGAACCACTTGGAGAAACAGGAAAATTAACAGTGTTTGCACCTGGGGTTTGTACAGTATGCACACACACAAACACACACACAGACACAGACACACGCACACACACAAACACACACAGACACACACACACACACACACAACACACAAACACACACACACACACACACACACACACACACACACACACACACACACACACACACACACACACACACACACACACACACACACAGGTTCTGTTGAGATGCTTTGGAGGGACATGGACAACCCTACACACAGAAACACGAGCATCCATGCATCCACACATACACACGCATACGCATATGTCGAGTAAGTGTGGACACTTGCATACCTTCACCTAGAAACAGGCTACACTCACACATGTGCGCACACACACACACGTTTGTGCACGCACGCACGCACGCACACACACACACACACCACAATGTGTGCCTGGATTCTGCGCATGCATAATTAAGGTGTATCTTGTTTGGAGAGTGCATGGCGCCTCCCGTTGTGCATGCCACATCCCCAGAAAGCAGCTCTGAATAATGAAGAGTGTCACCTATGCAAAATGCAGGAGATGAGGACGCCTGCATGAGAATGTGCTCCGTGAGTCTGGTGTGTAACCGTGCGTGTGGTGGCTGTGTCTGACTGTCTGTTGTGCTCTCATCTGTTGTCTTTAAAGAAGGACATCTGTGCCTGTGAAGTCTACGTGTGTTTGTGTGTATGTGTGCGTGTGCACGCACAAGCACATGTGTGTACGTGTGCGCGCATACATGAGCGTTTGTGTGTATGTTCATGCGTGTGTGTCTGTGTGTGTGTGTGTGTGTGAGCGAGCGAGAGTGAACAGTAGCTACAGAGAATGGGGGCTCTTTGTCATTAACCATGATTTCGCGAGGACACTGAGCCATATGTGAGTGCAGAGAGGTGACAGCCTGGGTCCTGTCTCCCCCCCCTCCCCTCTACCTTCTCTCCCTCTCCCATTGTCACCCCCCCAGCCCTCCCCTCCCCCCCCCCACACACACACACACACACCCCCACCCCCCCCCCCCCCCACACACACACACACACACACACACACATACACACACCCCCATCCCCCCCCCCCCAAACACACACACACACACACACACACACACACACAGACACACACACACACACACACACACACACCACCACCACACGTGCACCCACACAGAGCACCTCCGTCACCTAACCTTTTGACTGGCGGCTCGTGTCGCCGGCGGAGGGAGGGCAGGAACACAGACATGGTCCAGGGCATCTGTCTCCAGCCGGTGTCTTCATCACAGCGCCTGTGTTGCTGTTTAATTCTGAGGCCAGGTGGGGCCGGCTGGGCTGGGGGGGGGGGGGGTAGTGGGGTGGTGAGGGGAGGGGGATAGGGGTGCCACTCCAGATCCCCCTCTACCATGCAGTCATTCTGCATCCATGGCTCTCCCTCTCCAAAAGTAGAATAGCATACTGGTTTGATCGGGATTGGTTGGAAATGTAGTAGTAACAGTGGTGGGACTTTGTAAATGTCTGCTGTTCCCCCTGCCTGATATCCGCCATTTGGATACGAATAAGGCATGACGAAAAACACAAATATCAATATATTTATTTATTGAGTATATATACAGTGTATATATCTATATCGATACATATATATATATATAGACATAATATACTTTTCATGCCTGTGCATTAAATGCACTCATCTGTATACTCAAGTTTAAAATCATCGCATCCATGGGATGTGATTGAATGAGTGTGTCTGTCGAGGAAAGGCAAGTGTTCGTGCATTGGGCAAGATGTCGTGAGCCATGTCGCCTTGTCCCCGTGCAGCTTATCCCCGCTCCCCGGGGCCCCGGGGCCTCAAACGGCTGAATTCTAAATCACTGGGCAGCACTCTCCTCCGCCGGACACGGCCCCGCCCTGGCCGGTTCAGAGACCCAGCTGAATAATTTACAGACAGCAGCAAACATTTAGCCGAGGTGTTGAAATGAGAGGGACCTGGCCGGGCCTCACATCAGACCTATGCTCCGCTGGGGCCCTCATAGGGATGATTTCACTTATCTCTTGAAGTGCAAAGGGTCATCTAAGTGCACAGGGCTGAGGCCCTCGCTGTCCAACGGTGTGAAAGGCATGGCCTTACCTTATTGTGGGAAATGGACCTGTCTGTGAGATGGACCCATCCACGACAGCCCATAATATGTGATCTTTGTTTGGTTTTGATGCAATATGCTACCTTTGTTTTTCTATAGGTTTTATGAGCTCTTCTTTTTCTCAAGATTGTCAGTTGAAAACAAGAAAGTAATAACCCTGTCAGAGAGAGACAGAGAGGTAGAGAGAGGGGCAGAGAGAGCGATAGAGGGACAGAGAGACAAAGAAGAAGAGAGAGAGAGAGAGAGAGAGAGAGAGAGAGAGAGAGAGAGAGAGAGAGAGAGAGAGAGAGAGAGAGAGAGAGAGAGAGAGAGAGGGACAGAGAGAATCAGAAGGACAGAGAGAGAGACTGAGTGACAGAGAAATGGCAGAGGGACAACAGGAGAGAGAGAGAGGGAGAGAGAGAGAGAGAGAGAGAGAGAGAGAGAGAGAGAGAGAGAGAGAGAGAGAGAGAGAGAGAGAGAGAGAGAGAGAGAGAGCTAGGCAAATGGGCAAATGGGCGCCCAGTCAAGCAGCAGAGTGGGGCCTCAGTGCAGACTCACTGTGGAGGCTTCCAGGTGCTTTTAGCGAGGAAGTGGGCCCCGTGGTGCATGTTCAGAAGACCTGCTGGAGCAGAAACAGCCGCGCTACATCAAATCAGGGCCGGGGCTTGGGAGTGGATCTATATCACACAGAGACACACGCAGGCAGAGCCCGGCTCCCAGAGATACCCGGGGAGAAACAAGATGGCAGCCGGCAGGTTTAGGGTCGCAAGGAAGGGCACATGAATTAGTAAAGCAGAAAAGTAGTTAATCGTGTTCGGGAGCTGGTTCCCGACATGGGGAGGGCAGGGGTGTGGAGCGGAAGAGCAGGTAGCAGCGCTGAGGAGGTCCATTTGGGTTGTCCTGTGGGGAGTAGCATCAGAGACAATGCCTGGAATAGCGACCCTGTGGCGTCGCTGAACACAGACCTGAAGACGTGAAGTCATCGCGCAAACAAGACATGGCCCTTCTTCAGAGTGTTTCTCCTCCTCCTCCACCTAATTGTTGCTTCCTTCCACCTTGTTGTGCTTTCCCATGACTAACCCGTGACATGCTAGCTCGCACGTGTCTACACTCTCACCTTGTGTGTAGATAAAGAGCGGCGCCAACGCAGGCAGAGGACGCTGCCAGCTCCGAGGGGCGTGGTTATCAAAATGGTGGATAACTGTTTTGTTCTCTTAACTGGGACACCAGGGAACGGTAATGTTTTTAATTATTGCTCGGAAAAAAACCCTAATGAAGCCAGCCAAGGAGGGCACACACACACTCTCAGCGTTACCGACCTAGGTCACAGCCACATTGTTGAGACCGGGGATCTGAAAGGATGTAATGCTGTCTCCGATGGCCGTGAACGTGTTCAGTACATCTGAAAGACAAGAAGCGAATGGAATCTGATCCCTTGCGGTTGTACATTGGAATCTGAAACGTATATAGAGTGGCGAAGTCACGCCCCTTCCGGTAGAGCTCATGGGACCTATGAGATCGAAAAATATGAATGGGTGTCAATGGAGAGAAAATAATTATTTTCTGGTCCCGGTCTTTATATGCCCTGGATTACACATATGTTGCTTGTGGATTTAAATGATAATTTTTCATGCAAAGAGTTCAACCGTTTATTGTGCAATTGTTCAGATAAAGGCTGTAGAGAAAAAACCACGAGAAAGACTACACGGCTCGTATGGGACGTCACGCTCCCTGCGACTGGCGTGGAGAAGACCGACAATCTTCCCATCGGCATAACTGAAACTCTGCACGTGCCCCGATTTATGATGGTTTTCACCTGTTTCGATGCTTTTATCCTCCCATTGGAAACAGCGGTGAAGTGGGGCAGAGAGATCGCCATCTCTGTGCCGAGTTCCAAGTGCGGGTGTTGTGACGTATATCATATGCGTCGAGAGCAGCGAAGAGCTGTAGTTCACAAAGCGGCCTCACATAAAACCTAAAATAATCAATCCTCTTCACGAAAATTTGTAGTTTTCTTTGCATGAAAAATTATCATTCAAATCCACAAACAACATATGTGTAATCCAGGGCATATAAAGTAAAAAAAAATAATAAAAAAAATAATTATTTTCTCTCCATTGACACCCATTCATATTTTTCGATCTTATAGGTCCCATGAGCTCTACCGGAAGGGGCGTGATTTCGCCACTCTATTACAATTTTACCATTTAACAACATAGAAGATGATTGTCCACCAAGTTCAATGCACTTTACCAATACGCTTTTAATCAGACGATTGGGCATATTTTAAATGAATCACATTTCTTCTTGAGATCAATGCTGTGATAAATAATAATAATGACAACATGTTACTAAGCAACCTCACCTCCCCATCCTTTCCCCTGTGAAGCCCCTCCCACCACGAGGCCCCTCCCCCAAGGCGTGGACACGGCGGTGCGGCGATACGCTTCATCTAATTACGCGTCAGAGGTGCATTTTCATTTGTTAATCACTAAAGTGCTTCCAGGATCACCTGATATCCAAAGGTCTGGTCCCTGTAGCCCCAAATGTCAAAATGCAATTATATGCATGATTAGCCTGACCCGTTTCTGCCGTCCCCCACCGCTCCCTCTCTGCTGGAGAGCCTTGACAACTGCTGGCATGTTTATTTTGATGAGATTAGATGAGGAGGAGGAGGAGGAGGAGGACGAGGAGGAGGAGGAGGAGGAGGAGAAGGAGGAGGAGGTGATGCTGGCCGTGTGCGGCAGGGCACGGCACCCCCATCTGGCCATCGGGGGAACTAACAGCGACCGCCACGCAGCGATGAACGCAGGGAGGGGGAGGGGGAGGTGGGGGGAGGGATGGGGGGGGTGACCGTCAGAGGGGAACGGGACGGGGAGTGGAAAGGGGGAGGGAAGGGTGGGAGTGGAGCTCAGGTGGAGGAAGACGAGTAATCTCTCAATCTGAGTTTCTTCTTTTTTCTTTTTTCTTTTTACCCTCAGGATCCATTTGATGAGAGGGAGAAAAAAACAGAAGCAAAGTAAATTATATAAATAAGAGTAAAACAATTTATGCTGCTTAAAGGATAATATGATCAGGAGTTATTAATCAAATCAGTGCGATCTGGGGGCGAGCTTTGCCTGGCTGTGCTAAGCGGAGCAGCAATCCCCTCTAATCTGATTGGTGGGAGATAAGGCGGCTTTAGCCCCTCCATTGTACTGCGCTGATTAAGGGGAGCAGGGGCGACCGGTATCCTACAGTGCTGAAGACAGGTGACCACACACACACACACACACACACACACACACACACACACACACACACACACACACACACACACACACACTCAAGCACATATAAGCACGCACGCACACACGCACACACACACACACGCGCACACACACACAAACAACGGAGACACGCATGCAACAAAGTGACACTGCCGTCCAGGATCATGTTGGACCACGTGTGCAGACACAGACTCAGCATGGACGCCCGTAAACGTCTTGTGTAATTATTGCACCCTGAGGACTCGCAGACAAACACACACAGAGGCACCCTGAAGTGCAGGACGGAGGTACCTTTGACGTTTTATTTATGATGTGACTTTGGAGGATAGTTTTTTAAGGAGCAAAACTCAGAGAAAAGTTTCACCACTTTAAAGTTGCATGAGTGTAAAAGCAAGAAATATATTCAGGTAGGTTCAGATGATCTCTCTTTCTCCCTCTCTCTCCTGCGCCATCTCTCTTTCTCCATCTGCCTCTCATATGCACTCTATCTTTGTTTCTCTTCCTCTGTGTCTCTCTTATCACAGAGGCAAACAGACACTCTCCCCTTTACAAACACACTCCCCCCCATTCAATAGCCTCCTCAACCCAGAGCAAATATCAAAACTTTCTCACGATGGGTGTGTGTCTTACACGGCGTCTACCAAGCGCGCCTGCCTTGCCCCCTAATTGGGTTCGGATCTGCTTTTGGAGTTAATGGTATTAAAAGAGAAATATCTGAGGATGTGTGCGTTTTGACAAAGGCTGGGGGGCTGGGACACACAGAGCCCCCCGCGTCTCTGGAGAGCCGCTCAGCGTCCCTCGGTAGCCCATTAGAGAGCCGAGCCCCCTGCACGCAGTACCCACTCCCCACCCCCCCTGCTGCACGGCCCCCCAAGCCGAGGGACGCCGGGAGACCCCACCAACCAGCCCCCCGCTGCAAAGCAGTATGTTAATGTTACACTCCACTGCGCTGTGTGCTGGGCTGCGCACGCACGCACGCACACACACGCTCACACACACACTCACACAGTCCCGATACAGAGATTAGCACATAAACATACAAATACACAGAGCAACTTTGTCTGATACATTCACAAACAAAAACACAAGCACACACACACACACACACACACACACACACACACACACACACACACACACACACACACACACACACACACACACACACACACACACACACACACACACACACACACACACACACACAAGCTTACACACCCACAGTCAATGTCTTATTATTTCATAGAAAAGAGCTCAGATTGAAGATCAAAAACATTTTTCAGAAGACAAATAGCATATTATATATCGAATCCACTTACTTCTTTAAAGGCGTGGAATAAACTAACAGTGCAATCAAAAAAAAAAAACTGAGCCAAGATAGATCTGTCCTGTCCTGGTTTGGAGCGACAAACTTCAGAATAACGCATGGAAAAGCCATGACCATCAAGTTACTCCCATGTACATATCCTGAAACGTTACGTCCTTATCAGTAACAGTGGTTTAACAAATTATTGTTCAGTCCAGCAAAGTCGGTTTAATTCAAGTTGAAGGATATGTTGAAAATGTGGGGGAAAATGTGTGAACCCAAAGATGGCATCACATGTCTGTCCCTGTAGCAGACATTGTTAATTGTCTCACGCACACATTTTATGATTGGGTAATATGTTCATATTCTCTTTCGATACTAAGCTTCACGTTTTATACGGTAGCCATCTTGTTCGTTCACTTGCAAAACAATGTGCAATGCATTCTGGGTAGCCGTCACTACTAAGTGAGCCGGGGTAAGGCTCCATTTGGAGGGCCATCTGGAGCGCTGCAACGCCACTAGCCCTTCATCCTGCGGAGTAAATGAGATGCAGTCGGCTCCGTGGGGTCATGCAAAACAGAGGGGGGGGGGGGGGGGGGGGGGGTAATGGGATGGACGCCAGCACCCGCCCGGTCAGTAGAGGTAAATATCAGCTGTCCAATAACACAGTCGTCATTTTCCCTTATTCTATTCCCGGAAAAAGTATTTAAAAGGGCTCAACGCAGGCGTTACACAAGTATAACTTAACTTGTAATGTCACCATAAAAACAAACTTTTTGCAACACAACAGATACATTTTTTACACATAACTTTAACAGATCTCTGTTCATTCCGGCCCACCGCGGGTTTCCCCTTTCTGAAGCGTGGCTCGGAGGATTATTGATTCAAGACACCCCGGCCAGTCGGTACCTGCCCGCGAAAAAAGCATGAAATTCAGATGAGTCGTCATCTGGCCCCCCGTCCCCGTGGAGCGCTGTTGACTTGATGTTTATTCACATCCTGTCGGCGCTGCCAGCGGTGCGAGCAGCGCGGGGGCAGAAGGCCTTTGAGTGTGACCTCATGTTCCATTCTGTTTCTGTGTCACTGTGCGTGGGCCCCCTGTCCTCCCAGGGCCCGGCTCCACTGTACATCCAACAACTGCTGTGGGACACCCAACATCTGTGGGCTGCTGCTCCCCAAGACGCCCCCACCCCCCCCCTCCACCTCCAACCCCAGCCCCACCCTCCCACCTCCCAGCTCCCCCCTAGCCTGAGCGTGTGCATGTGTACGTGCTAGTGCACGTGCAAACAGGGCATCATGCTCGTAGGCACACGTACATGCACACATACGCACACACCACACAAACACCCATACAGATGTGTGTTTGTACACAAGTTTGTACACATATGCACACTGACACACACAAACAAACGCATGCACAACCACACACAAACACACACACACAGACACACACACATATTTACAAAGACCAGATGCACCAGATTACGTTCAATGCAAGCAGATCATGGAGTGGTGGCAGGAAGGGCACAGTATGTGTGTTTTGGTTTTGTTGTGTTTGTGTTAGTGTTGGTGTCTGTGTATTCAGCATACATACTCTCCATATATATTTTGTGTGTGTGTGTGTTCGTGTCTGTTTGTGTGTGTGTCTCGGTGCATATGAATGTGAACATGTCCCGGGTCCTTGATTATGTCAATGATTACAAGCATGCATAATGTGGGACGAGAAGACATCTCACTTTCAGCACCTGTCCCTATCATTTCTCCGAATTTTTTTTTACAAACTTTTCTCCACCCCAGTCCCTCCACACTGGTTGCTCATCCCCCTTCCTTGCAGCGGCAGACAGACAGACAGACGGACAGACAGACAGACAGACAGACAGACAGACAGACAGACAGACAGACAGACAGACAGACAGACAGACAGACAGACAGACAGACAGACCGACCGACCGACAGACAGACCGACAGACAGACAGACAGACAGACAGACAGACAGACAGACAGACAGACAGACAGACAGACAGACAGACAGACAGTCAGACAGACAGACAGACAGACAGACAGTGAACCAGTGCGACCAGTGCTTACCTCAAAGCTCCAGATCGATTGGTCCGCTCTACACAATCAATCCACGGTCATTACACGCCTGGCTCTACGGTAAACACTATTCCAATTACTTGTTGTTGTGTCATGTGTGAGGCATCAAAAAAAACAAAAAGCAAACTAGTTCTAAACCTTTGTACCCGTGTTCGGTGGAAAAAGGAGCATAAAGAAAATGTTTTATTAAACGGAGTATGTTTATTGACGTCTCTTTCATGTCGGTTCTTTGTTCTGCCTTTGTAGTGGCAAAAGGTCCTCGTGCAGAACCATCATTTGTGAGCGATCTGTGATGTCAGAGGTGTCCTTTTGATGTGGGGAGAAGACCCTGTGTGAGGCACCACCTGTGCACCCCCCCCACCGGGGTCTCTGGGTGTGTGTTGACGTGCCACTGCTGCTTCGCCTGAATAGGTGAGTGTGTGTGTGTGTGTGTGTGTGTGTGTGTGTGTGTGTGTGTGTGTGTGTATGTGTGTGCGAGTAATAGTGTGTGCGGGAGTGAGGTGTGTGTTCAAAAGAGTCGGATTTGTTGTAGAACTGTGAACAAGAGCTTTATCTGTATGTCTTTGAATGTTAATGCATCTGTGTGTGATTGAGTGTGTGTGTGTGCGTGTGAGTGTGTGTGAGCGTTTTCTTCTTTTGCCTAATGAGTTTGGTAATTGCCGCAGTCTGACGTGTGTTGGCAGCATGTGTCACTGCCTTTGATCCCCTGATACTGTGTGCATGTACACAGGCATTCTCTGACGTGTTAAGTCACACACACACACACACACACACACACACACACACACACACACACACACACACACACACACACACACGCACACACATACACAACAAACAAAATATACACACACGCACATACGTCTACACAAACGTGCTCACATTAAAGCTTGGAAGTCTGTTACAAGGTGTGACATCACCCCGTCATGAGCGGCACTGCGCGGCTCGAGTGGCTTGTTTTGTGTACTGGATGTGGTGACTTAATGCTGTGATTAAAAACATCTTACCCTCTTGTCTGTTACCATTGTGTTCAATTATGTAAGGGTTAGGCCTCTCTTAACTCAGATCCCTCTCCAGGTGGGGAGGCACAGCGACTCTGTCCACGCCTCGACTCCGCAGAGAGTTACGACGCTGGCTGGGGGCTTCACTTCGTATCACAACGCAACATAAGAATTGAATTTGGGGAATTACTTCATCAAAACCGTTATCATTACTAAAAGATGGAAATGACTTAAGAAGCGCAAAGTAAACAAAAAAAAGTCCCTACGTTCGCATGACAAGTTTGAGGCACGCGGTTTCCTCTGCTGTTTCATCCGAGCCTGCCTTTTATCCGCACATCAATGTCAACAGAGGGGAGGCCAGGCGACAGCTTCCCCCTCACTTATTCATGTTTGTTAACTAATCACTCGTAAATTATTATCTCAGAAAACCCCCCGTTAATGAGCGCTCATATATTTATAACATGTTGACACTGCCATGTTTACTGGAAAGCCAACAAGCCCCAACGAATAAAGTGCGCCTTAACATTTTAAATGAGACGCGTTTGTTTGTGTTCAGCGTCTACAAATTATCTTTTAAACAGGCCATTGCATCGTGGAACTTCCTCACATGTCCTTCCAGGAACAACTAAAAACAGCCGTACCTGGGGAGGGTTCCTCGACAGCGCCTAATCAACAGACAACAAACATGTTGTTTTATTTCCTTGGTTTTTTTAATCCTCCCGGACTTGGTTTTGTTTGATTTAAGATGTTGTCTCTCTCGTGCCTCGGCGGCACTATAAAAAGCGCCTGTATCCGACTAAACTTGTCTTTTGTATGCGTGCCAAGCGGGCGCGGGCTGTGTCACCCGGGTCTCCGAGCGGCGGCCCGCAGAGGAGCAGCGAGCAGGCAGCGTGCAGCCGTGTCCCGTTGTCCTGTTGTGGGTTTATTGGATGTTTATTAATTAGCCAGGAGCTTTGCTTAGTGTTTCAGTGAAGTCAAGCCCATCTGTTGTGGGCTCGGTACATTATTATACATGTTCAATGATTCTCCATTGGCATCCTCCTGGTTGAAAAATAATAACAAGGAAAAGGGGGGTTGTTGCTTGTTTATCGTTTTTTCCTCTTCCCCTTGTTCGGATGTAAGTCTGTATCGATTTATAATTCATGACATACTAATGGCAGAAAATCTGGTCAAATCTAATAAAAACAAAATATAAATGTATGCATTTCCAAAAACAAGCGATGTTTATATGTTAACGATATATATTTTTAAATGTTAAACATTGTGGAGTGTCTCTTACAAAGCCATCGTCAGTGTCTCTGTATCTATGTGTGTGTGTGTGTGTGTGTGCGTGCATGTACGTGTGCATGTGTGTGTTCTCCCTCTCTCCAATTCTTTGCCGATTATTTACAGTCTCCCCTCCCTTTCATTATCCCTATGATTTATTAGATCCCCTGATTAAACCTCTACAGCTCTTGATCCATTTCATCAGATCTTAGACAGATTTGTTGACTATCACACTCCATTTTCCTTTCTTTCTCAATAAAGACAGAAATGCAATAATCTGCAGTCCTCCTGTCGGCTGCAATCAAAGACAAGCAGCCCTCGACTCGCTCTCGTCTCGTCTCCTTTCTTCCTCGCTGCCTCTTCCCTTTCATAAGTGACCTTTTCCTTCTGTCCTTCCTCTTCCATTTTCCACTAATCAATCCGTCTGTCTATCTATCTCTTTCCATCTCTCTCTGTCTCCCTCCCCTTCTTCTCTACCTCTCTCTGTCTCTCTACATCCCATGCCTCTCTCAGTCTCCTTCCCCTCTCTCTCTACCTCTCTCTGTCTCTCTACATCCCATGTTGCTCTCAGTCTCTCTTGCCCTTTCTCTCCACATCTCTCTGTCTGTCTGATCTGCCGGCTGAAGGCCTCCCCTGTGCTCCACACTCTCTAACTAGACTATCAGTTCCTGCTGATTAGTCCAGGCCTCTTGCTGGGATCCATCTATCATCATGCAGGAGATCAGCCCTTCCACTCCTAGGCTGCAAAAACAAGCTCACACACACGCACATGCACAGTTATGTGCACACACACACACACACACACACACACACACACACACACACACACACACACACACACACACACACACACACACACACACACACACACACACACACACACACACACACACACACATGCACACACACAAAAACACAAAAAGACAAATCCGCTTTTGAAAACATGAAAACACACACAGTATATCCACGTATACGGGCAAACACTCAAAATTATAAAACTGCTCTCCCATCATTCAATCAGGTTACATTAGCTGTGAGGTCTTCAGACACCACAGACAGCACTGCACTTTATGTCATGGAAGTGGACATTTAGTCAACAGGAGAGAAAGAGGGTGTTTTTATGTGTGTGGGCTGCTATTTTGCGTAAGTGTGTGCTAATACAGTGTGTGGTTGTGTATGTGTGTGGTGCTACACTGTGTGTGTGTGTGTGTGTGTGTGTGTGTGTGTGTGTGTGTGTGTGTGTGTGTGTGTGTGTGTGTGTGTCTGTGTGTCTGTGTGTGTGTGTGTGTGTGTGTGTGTGTGTGTGTGTGTGTGTGTGTGTGTGTGCTGCTACAGTGTATGTATGTGCTGCTACAATGTGTGTGTGTGTGTGTGTGTGTGTGTGTGTGTGTGTGTGTGTGTGTGTGTGTGTGTGTGTGTGTGTGTGTGTGTGTGTGTGTGTGTGTGTGTGTGTGTGTTTGCTGCTACAGTATGTGTGTGTATGTGTGCTGCTACTGTGTGACGGTGTCTCTTCTCGGGCGGTGCCAAGAAGACACAGAGAGGAGAGCTGTAAGGGGCTGACGGAGGCCTGTTTGCTTGTGTCGGCAGGCTGACAGCTTTGTTAACAAGTCCCAGCAGATGAAAAGGATTATTTTATTCCATGGCAAGAGGCTGCTGCGGAACAGACAGGCCTCAATTAGCTCTGGGTTCCTCCGCCTGCAGTGAAATCTATCTCACAAAGGCATTGGTGTCAGATGGCGAGGCGGTTAATGTGAACGTTGTTGGTTTGCAAGGAGGAAAACACTGTATTTGTTGAGTACGTTATCTGATATGGCAGCGTCGGCACACGTTTCAATCATGGTTGCCACATACAATCCCATGCCACGATCATGGATGCCACATTCAGAGGGAATGCGTTTGGTTTGTTGTGATTTACCTGTAACCAATCAGAGTGATTGGTTGTTTTTTTTTCATTTAGCTTCTTGGCCAGTAAGTACAAATACCTCATCATCTTATTACAGGAGATGTAGCCGCGACCAGGGTAGCATAATGATTGTGCTGCTCAGTTTCAGAGTGGATATTATTTTGTTATTGGCGGTGTCGAAGCCTACTTCCACAAAACTCTGGCAAGCTAATTATGTTGCAGTCAATTATTTATGTGTCACAGTAGAGATACACGCTTAGAGACACTGTTTCTCGTTGGCCTGGTTTGTCTTTAAGGCAGGCACATCCGTACGTTGGGATGAGGCATCAATATTTCAGAGTTAATTATGACAGCGTCGTAGTTCAATACTGCTGAAGTACTGTTCCTGGGAGGTTTTTATCACATCAATACCTCAGTAACCAATCGGTGGAGAGAAGACTAGAGGAATGAAACAAGATGAATAAAAAAAACACAATAAACCTCTACCTTTACTTTTCCCCCACCCAAGCATTTGCTGATAACACACATTTGCATAACAGTGCACATGTCCATGACAATGCCATAAGAAAATGTTTATCTTCCAGTGTATTTTCCTAGCCTTCCAAAAAAAAGAGTGATAAAAAATAAAAGTGTATTGGATTTATCGATTATTGTTTGTTTCAATGCTTTGATTTATTTAATAAATAATAAATAAATTGTGGCTATACATACTCTATTATTTGAGGGGTTTCCTTTCTAGTGATTTTCCTTTCATTGATAGGAGTTTGCAGTTCGGAGGAAGATATTCCATGCTAAAGTAGGACAGTTTATTTGTGATCTTCCTGAAAGACAGGGCCCATCCCCCCTCCCCCATCTACCACAACGCATTCACACAGAAAAGAGCTGTGTGTTGACATTGTGGCTAAAATCCATAATGTGATTGTCACATAAACTTTTATGTATCCTGCCCCCCTGCCCAGGGGTGATTCTGGGTATTTTGGAAGGGGCAATATTAGTTTAGACCCGCCTTTGGGACTAATTACCTAATGAGGGCATTAGAGGAGTGTTAGGGTCATGGTGTGTGTGTGTGTGTGTGTGTGTGTGTGTGTGTGTGTGTGTGTGTGTGTGTGTGTGTGTGTGTGTGTGTGTGTGTGTGTGTGTGTGTGTGTGTGTGTGTGTGTGTGTGTGTGTGTGTGTGGTGCAGGTGGTAGCCCCCGAGATAGAGAGGGCCCCTGGGAGACATATAGAGTGCCAGAAGAGGCTCCCGGGCTCTTTGTGGGCCCAGTCAAAGACTGCTTGGACTGTGATGGATACCCTGCCCCAGGGAACATGGCCGCGAGATCAGTGGGCCATGAAAACACACACACACACACACACACACACACACACACACACACACACTCTCACACACACACACACACACACACACACACACACACACACACACACACACACACACACACGGAAACACACGCACACACACGTACACACATGCACACAAACAGACACACACACACACACACACACATGCACACACGCACACACACACACACACGTAGGAATCCCACATGCAGCCCCAGACACTGAGCAGACAGTGAGGTGGAAGTGTGATGTTGGGCTTCACGATGCGTGACATCTGTAATGCATTCTAATTCTCCCCATCGGAGCACTAGTGTTTAGGAATGATTGATGATGTTGTTTCAATGTCTCGGTAAACACAGCTTAGTAAATGAAGACCACATCTGAGCCTTTTGAATGGAGACAGTGTTCAGATGAGCGCCCGGCCTCAAACCTAATGGGCTGATGGGAAATGGGACAAATTGATCTGAATATTAAGATAACTAACCCTTTTTTTAATGGTATCATTAGGGATTATATGTCCCCCACATTTGGCTATTGTAAATATATGCTATAATATGCAAATTAAAGTATGTTTTATATTTTGGGGATTTCCTGTATAAGCCGTCGTTTATGATTCACGTTATTTTTTTCTAAAGAAAAAATTACGATAGCACAGTGGAAAAATACATCGAACGGGTTAAAGCAAAATCATTAATAATATTCCTTTCGGTCTAATAAAGGAACAAACAATTAAACTCTGGAATCACCGTAATGTCCCCCAGCCTACGGTCCCCTCAGCTCAGCATCACCAGCCTGTGTATCCTCTAAAGTGCTGCGGTGTGTGTCCCCGTCAGCGTGTTCTCACGCGGACGACCGTTCGTGTGTCGACGCTGTACCCCCCCCCACCAACCTCTTCGTCCCCCGTCCCCCCATCCTGAGTTGGTTCCCAGGAGCACAACAGGGTGCTTATGCATCACACCCTCCTGTTGTTGTATTACACGTGTGAACAACTTTCCCAAAGCCATCCACACTTTTGTACGACAATAGGTATTCTGTCCCCCTATAGTCTGAGATTTCCATCCGTCAGCACCGTTGCGGAGGACACTCGTACCACTCGTATCGGTTATTGGGGGAAACAATATTTCATACGATTCGTGGTTCACCATGTCTTAATATTCCAGGACATATTTTTACATGCGATGTGTGCTGTGAGGTAGTGCGTTCCCCGAGGGAGAGAAGGGCTTCAGGTACACAGCGCAGTACAGCCCGCCATCGATGACTTCAGACACCCTGTGAGCCCTTTCCACCAGGGGATAGTCACCCTATTGGAGCTGGGACGACAGGAATAGATCCAGGAGGCAGGGGATAAGGGAGTCATGCTGCTGGAGAATTCTCATTTCAATGCAGGTGTAAAGAATATATATATATATATATATATATATATATATATATATATATATATATATATATATATATATATATATATTAATCTTTCCGTTCTACATTTTATCCAGTTGCATTGTGTATCTTTTACATTTATGTAACCTCACTGCAATTTCGTTTGAGAACACAAATTTTTTTTCAAGTATTTTTTTGCGTGATTATTACACTAGGATTTATTTTTTTACGTAACACACAGAAAGATCTCTTGCGCAATTTGAGTCGAACTAAGTCAACATGTGGCAAAAAAATAAAGGTTGCACGGGTGAACCTAAGCAATCATTTTATGGTTTGTACAAAACTGGAGCTGCTTGAGGAATCATCACCTGCCATCCGCTGGGGCAGCCGCTTCCCTAAAGGTGTACAGACTAACAAATTAAAGGAATAGGCCATGACAATGTGACTACAGATGTTTGCCTTTAGTGTCAATCTTTTTGGCGCATGCCGCCCAAAAGCCAAGATAGGAAAATACACTACATGAAAGTTATTTTTTTGGAGGAACAGTGGGTAGCTTATTAAATCTTCTTTGATCCCACTGTCTTTGATATCCAGTCTCTCATCAAGAATTCACTTTAAGCGGTAAATATAGGTAGTTCAGAGAGACATCAAGATACACTCCCCTTCCTCCTTTGCAGTTTTTTTTCTAATTTATACAAACCCGGAAAATATATGCAGGTGGTATGATAAGAAATATTAAAATAAAAACACACAGAAAACAGTCTGAGAGACTTGCTTGCGGTTTCCTCTTTAGATTTGGGATTTGGATGCGGATTGGGGCATCGGTCGGGGAGTCTATTCAACTGCACCATAGGCAGCAGGGTAATATTACCTGGCAGCGTCTCCCTGAGCATACACAAATATAACTCAGGTGTTGGGAGTTATGGTTATGTATTGCTCTAAGATCTATGATTTTATTATTTTCGGTGTCGGTGCCTGTCGAATATTCCCATGCTTCATGCCAATCTGTCCATGTTCATTACCAGCAAGTCGTTTTTTGCATTTATTATCTGATTTACTTTTTTACTCATATATATATTGATACAATTATTCAATTATTATTTAAATGTAATTGTATTTATTGTGACGTTCTCGGACGATCAGGTTTTACCAGAAGTGTGTACAGGGTTCCTTTCAGACCCAATGAATGAACATTATTAGTTTGCATGTAAAAAGGAGAAAAATGAACTCCCTCATAACGATACTGTGAGCCTCAAACAAAGGCCGTCCGTCACGTGGAGCGAGGTTCACGTGTGAGCCCGGGTCGCCCTGTGACTGATGTGATGAATGCTTGTTGGGCAGAGTTAGGAGACAAAGGGGAAAACAAAAGCGGGGCCTTGCTGCCTACAGTGACCCCGCGGCTCGGTTGCCGTAACAGCGCTCTATTAGCGATTGTCTTAGTGTCGCGGGCTGAAACTAATGAGCAGCGTCTATCAAAAGGCCCTGGCATCCCATCCTGCCCCGGCTGATCCGTGGCCCCCCCGCCGGGCTCCGTGCCCAGGGGCCAGCCCTGGTTGTTTGTCGTGCCCACAGAATGACACCGTGGCCCGGGGAGGGGCGGGGGCAACGCTGCCCCTGACCTGACCCCCCGACCCCCCGCTCAACCTCGACCTGAATCATAGCGCTCCGCCACAAGGGCAGAACGGCGCCGCCGCACACACGCCGTGACAGATGAATAATTATGCACATTCTTAAATAAACACAGGGATACTTCACCGAACGGGAGGTGAACGCACGTATGCGCACGTACGCACGCACGCAAGCACATGCACAAGAACACACAAACTTCACATGCACACACACACATACGCAAGCTACATACACACACACAACCACAAAAAAGACAAAAAAAGACGGTCAAACAAAGTGAAATCGCTCTGTTCCTCTCCACCGCTGTCTACCTGTCTCCTGTTCTTTGTTCGTTTCCTATTCCTCTCTGCTCGTTTGATTGATATCGGTGTGCTTGTACACATATGTTGGGTTTTGTCTGGGAAAAGAAGCCCAACAACAAACAAGGGCTTCCACATTCACACACATTCACATCAGCTTCTCTCCGAGAGACTGAAAGTTGTTTTAATCTGAACCGTGATTATCTGCACTCATCAACAAACTCCCCCCAGCCCCCCTGTACTCATTAAAAGCAAAGTGCGAGCCTACTTCTGAACAGTTATAGAGGATTGATTATGAGACAATGCCTGGCGCTGGATCCATTCCTTCCATTGTTCTCTGCTGGCTCCCATTCCAAGAGGCCGGCGTTTCACCGCGCCTCCCAATTACCTCGGCGCAGATCAAGAAAAAGGTGCCAGATTAACTAGAGAAACCTTGCTAACACAAAGGGAATGGCTAACTTAACAAGATGTCATTTCTCATTGATAACCAAGCAGGCGCCCCCGCCCCCGCCCCCACCCACGCCCCCCCCCCCCCCCCCCCCCCCCCCCTCCCGTCAGTTAACTCCAGCACTCGCTCTTTTTTTGTGAATACTTATGAGGCCTGGATTCTGAACACATACACACAGAGGCTTCAGGAGTCCTTAGATACTGTGTGCAATGCTCTGTTTAATATTTCAATATATTTCCCTTTTTTTTTTCTACGGCCGAACCCATGAATATTTGTAATGGGTTCTTTCAACTTCCTTTTCCAGGCTATTGCAGAAAAACACAAGAAGTAAAGTAAAAGTTAAAGTATACCAAGATTTGATATGATGTGGTGTATAGACTGCCGGCAACCTCCTCTTCACATATGTTTCAATAATGGATCCGTTTCCTTACAGACCAAGGCACTATACTGTACGTACGTTACACTCATAGCAGGACAATAATGTTGTAGCGATGGGTACCACTACACGTATCATCTTCATGTTTGCGTCTAAGGGTTCTAGTTATCCATGGAGCCACACCTATCATAGCGTGGTTAAGCTCTGTGCTAACCGCCGGTCCTAGACAGCTAGTTTCCAGGCCTCTAATGGGAACCAGCAAACCATGCGAGGCCGACTTCCAACCTTATTAAGAGTCCTTTCCCCTCGCCGTGTTCACCAGTGTCTCTTCATGACTGTTTCGGGTGCCCAAAGGTCCCCCTCGGGGCCCCGGCAGAATGTGATAATTGAGTCCAACGCCAGCAACAATTGATATGAGGAGGGCCCTGATGATAACGACCATTTCCTTGCCTCTAAATGACGTTGCATTTTCATTTTTTTCGCCTCCTCAAATAAATTAGTTGCCATGAATAATGTGTTTTAGTAATGGAAAGTCTTTAAGGAAGAAGAAGAGGGCACAGGCTGACAACACGCGTTCACGCTACATACACACCATGTTATTAACACACTCCAGGGGAAGTCTTATTACTCTTCGGCCTTCTTTCTCATTTAGAGGCAGCTCATGAACAATTCAGACTCTGGCTGCTAATGGCGTTTCACAGGGCTCTGTGGGATATCTTTTATACATCAATAAGGCCAATTATCTGCTTAAGTGAGGAAGCAGTTTCGCAAGCACACCCTTTCCACACAGGCTTCATACAGTACGGCTTTAGAGACGGCACACTGTTGGTCACTTGGTCATAGGCTACTATTCATGGATGTAAGTCTATGATTAATGCTAAGCCTAAGGCCCTTGATAAAGTAAGTCAACAATAGAAATCATGTGTTTGAAATAAAATTATTAATGCAACGATTTTCATTCTAAAATTGATGCACAAACATGTCACAAAAAGTATAAGTATAGTCATATATTTAACAAAAACAACGCTAAAGCGATCCCAGCATACTATACCAGTCCACGGTATAGGAACTGCCGGTGGCTGTGAGGACTGTAGGGGACATCTGACAGCCTGGCACTAGAGGACGCTCCGGTCTCACACACCCCCCCGGGGGGATGCCACCGCGCCCCGCCCTGCCAGGCCCCGCCCCTGCCCGCGCCTTCCATTGTTTAGCGGGGATTTTCGCCGGGAAGCCGGGCATGCACAGCTGGCTGCATTAGCGGCTTAACCCTTGATGCTAAAGCTCATATGGTATTGGGCGCAGAGCGGGCATTCTGAGCCAGCTCACTGGTGGTGTGTGTGTTTGTGTGTGTGCGTGTGTGTGGCGTGTGTGTGTGTGTGTGTGTGTGTGTGCGTGTGTGTGTGTGCGTGTGTGTGCGTGCGTGCGTGCGTGTGTGTGTGTGTGTGTGTGTGTGTGTGTGTGTGTGTGTGTGTGTGTGTGTGCGTGTGTGTGTGTGCGTGTGCTTGGAGGGAGGGAGGGCTGGATTAGTAGGTAGCATGGCAGAGCTAGCCTGCTGGCAGATGCCACCAGTCTTTTCAGCTGCTAGCCTTGCTAATTAGCTGACGTCTCCGAGCCGTCCGGGTTTGAGGTTTGAAACGGCTCGGGTCCTGAGCTTAATTCGGCACTGTCCAGCAAGGGCGGTGAGGGGGGTGAGAGGGGTGTCTCTGCGTCTCTCCGCCATTAACACCACTTGGGCAAAGTAACAACTTTTACTTTGAAAAGCATTGATGTTTTTGAAGTTTTACTTTGAAAAGCACACGTGTTTTGTGTGCTTTTAACGAAGCAAACAAAACCTCCCAACTCAATGGACGCCATGTTCCCGTGGCCCCCTTCTGAACCCCTCTCTCACTTTCAGCCGGACTTGGTACCTTGCCCCCCCTCCCGGCCCCTCTTGCCAGTCTTGCCTTTATTCTTTCATTCAATCACCCTGTCCCTCGCCCCCGGCCCCTCTCCTCTGGACTCCACCAGCTGGCCGGGCCGAGCGCGGGGCAGCAGGGAGCTCGGTTGCACGGTAAAGCCACACAGGCCTTTGTGCCGCGTTTCCCACAGCAGCTCCCAACCTCTGTTTATGAACAAGAGGGATCAGACCCCGGGCTTATATTTATAACCACACCGCCATGACCGCCGCCCCGCCATCGGAATAATCACCAGTGTGCATTGAGCCTGAGTAGAGCCGGCGTTTGGCTCCAGATGGACTTTGTCCAACTTGGCCCCCATCGGCCAGGCAGCACTCTGAACTGAAATCATAGACGAGCTTCGCCCCGGTCGCGCTGGATGGGCAGACCAGTTGTTCTAATCTAGGGTAGGAAAAATCATAATAATACATGCCAGGAACATGGTGATAATGTTTCAGCTTAATCATTTGAAAGGGCTGTTTTGCTTTGTTCCCTGTGGTGCTTTGTACCGTGATCTGTGAGGGCCGGGTTTCGTAGCGGCAGACTCGCGTTGCAGCGGAATGATGCATCTGTGCCACAGAGTTTGGCAGGGACGTTGGACATTGTTTCAGGGCCGACAAATTAAAACAACGGTCCACATTAAAACAACGCACGCCTGCCAACGGGAACTAAAAGGCTCGGTTTGGTTTGTCTGACTTTATCGTTTTAAATACATGGTTTTCCTTTCTCGTTTTTCAGACACTGATACTACTCTGTCTTTGTTGTGGGCTAATCTGCGTACGTAATTATTATTATGAAAGTGATTTAATGAAACCCTTTTCGGTCAGCCGACAAGTCCCCGGACCGGGATCTGGACCGCACGGCGCATTCCTCAGCCTGCCCTGGCGGCTGAATAATACGCGGTTGTAGATGTAGGCAGCGACCGCAGCATGCACCCCTTCCACAACAACCTGCCACTTTCTCAGGCAGTTAGGCCTGTCAGACGCTCACATGCTCCTCTGGTACACCAACACACACACCCACACACCCACACCCACACACCCACACACACACACACACACACACACACACACACGCACCCTTCAACTGCCAAGGTCAGCCCTGACGGGGCAGGGATGTAGCAAGAGGAACACGCTGGGAGCCCATTTGAGGTTTTGAGGACCGTCTTCATTGCTTTCTTTGGACTCTGGCGAGTACAAAGTACCACGGGGGAGAATTAATGGAAGCTCTAGCGGTCGGAGCGCCGCGACCACAAGAAGGCAGGAGACCAGCCGAGCATGGAGAATGGCCGTGTCAATCAAATCCCTGTGTAGCCTTATCCGCTAGCTCGTGTAACATGCTTTGAGCCGTGCTGTCCAGGCAGAGTGCCTGTCGTCAAGATGGATTGTGGGAAGAAGATAATATCGCCGCCTTGAGACTATGTTTTAAAAAAAGAAAGAGAGACAGACGGGACGGAAAATAATAAAGAAGATCGTCTCAGTTGTCCCGTGGGCCGGCGGCCCTCGTTGTGATGTCATTTTATGGACTCACTCTTTCAATTATACACGGCTTTGAGTCTAAAAGTGATCTCACAAAGTATTATCAAAACTTAGATTTCCATTTAGCCAGAATGGGCTTTTGTTCTGCCGCTGAGCCGGAGTGTAAAGGCATTTTAAAGAGCGGACACAAGGCTTGAAAGTGAAACCTACCCAGGCTTAGGTGGAAGGCCCCGGAATAACCAGTAAATCCTCTGGGATTGGCCAGCATCAGCCAGGCTGTATTCCTGCCTCTCTGCATCTCTGTGGAGACAATACACGCTGTTGACCAGTGCCCACCTGTCAGGTGCTGCTTTGATAGGTAACCATGACGGCTGCATTCAAAAATCAAAGACTTGTGCGTGTGTGTGTGTGTGTGTCTTTTGAGATGTGTGTGTGTGTGTGTGTGTGGGGGGGGGGGGGGGTAAGTCTTTATAGGTTGAACTTTTGAACCCAAAGGCCATGTATGCAATTTTAGACGGGAATTCCTAGCGTCTAGTGGGTCAGTCACAAGGCATGACAGTCCAAACCACTGTGCTGATAGAGAGGTTCAGTGCTATGTGGCAA
This sequence comes from Gadus morhua, assembly GCF_902167405.1. Classification (NCBI taxonomy): domain Eukaryota; kingdom Metazoa; phylum Chordata; class Actinopteri; order Gadiformes; family Gadidae; genus Gadus; species Gadus morhua. The sequence goes on along the minus strand of NC_044061.1, from coordinate 25,996,631 downwards.
CATTGTGCACACACACACGTGTTCCTTATATTTCACCATTCCGATAATTCAATTCCAGTCTCATTGTCTGTCTGGGAATGCAGAAGGCGTGCACATGAATGCATGCAACGCAAAGCCCAATTGTCTTGCCGTCATAATTCCGGTAATAATTCCTGATTTAGAAAATGTATTTATGTGTGTGTGTGTGTGTGTGTGTGTGTATGTGTGTGTGTGTGTGTGTTTAGCTGAAAGTGTGCACATGAGTGGCAGAGAATAGGATTGGGTTACGGCAGGGATAATCCCTCCAAAGCCATTTTGTTCTGGGCTAAATCGTTGGATATTACCCTGTCCATAAGTGATTTTAATTGGTTGTCTCATATAACATGCACACGCCTGTTCGATGCTAATTCCAGCCTGTAATTGGACGAAAGGGGTTCCCTATTCCTACTAAGTTCATAGGACAATAATGGTTTAGTCGGCAGTTCGCCGCACTGGTAAGTCACTGGTTATTAGAAGTGATCAAAGGATGAGCCCAGTGCAAAGAGTCTCTTAACCCTCTGACGTTCATTGTCTCGGCTCGGTGCTGTTTGGGACACATAGTACGGTACAGTCCAGTTGGAAGGTCCACATATAGTGTACGTGGGATTGATGGTGTGTTTGATAGAGCAGAGATCAGGATCTGCCATGATGTATCTGTTTTTGACGGGGAAAAGCCTCAAGCATACATCAAAGCAGGGCATGTAGTGGTTCTATACGCATACGTTCACATTTACATCCATACATTGATTCAAATAAAATTGTCTACAAAAGGCCGAGAATATACCCAGTTGTAAAAAATACCTAGTTATACCCAGGTGTACCCAAATGTACGCAGTTATACTCAGGTGTACCTACATGTACCCGGATGTTGCTGAATGTTCCCCAATGAGGTTATACGAGTAGCTCAATATTGTACTTAAAGTACTTGAGTACACCTTGACTTAGGGAATACCTTCCCCCCCTGCCAAATCAATACAAGTATGTTTTGATAGAAGCCCAATTAAGCCCCCATCACATGATCTATATCAATACACCACCGGTGGGCAAGATAGCAACAACATCATAATACCTTTATCAGCAAATCCCTGAATCTCCGCCCTGTCTTATCAGGTGTGATGTGTTCCTCCAACAACGCAGCCGGGCATTAGTACGCCATCAGCGGTGCTGCGTCCCTTTAACCAACACCAGGCGGGCATTAGGCCTGATCCCATCATCTCCCATCCTCCCCCCGCTCCCCAAACATCCACTGGCTGAACGGATTTAGCTCCCTTGCTGATCCCCTCAGGAGAGGGAGAGAGAGGGAAGGGTGATGCATGGAGGTATTTATGTAGTCTGTGTTTTTGTCCCAATCCCCCCCCCCCCCCCCTCCCCCCCAAGACAGTGTGCAGCACTGCAGGCAGATGTGGGATGACTGAATACTAAAGAGTCCAACCCTGCTACCCTCCTATACCCCTCCCCTCCCATCCACCCTCCCTACCACCATCACTACCACCACCTCCCCCACCACCACCACCACGACCTCCATCACCATCACTACCACCACCTCCCCCACCACCACCACTACCACAACAACCTCCACCTCCGTGATCACCACCTCTACCAACCTCACCAGCACCACTACCTCCACCGCCACCCTCAGCTGCACCTCCACCATCAGCACCACTACCTCAACTACCACCACCACCTCCATGATCTCCACCTCCACCAACCTCATTACCTCCACTTCCTCCATCTTCATCACCACCCTCCCCTCCGCATCCATCACCATCACCACCACCTTCAATAACCTCACCACCATCTCCAAAAACCTCACTGCCTCCACCACCTCCACCATCGCCACCACCACCACCACCCCCACCTTCACCATTAACCTCACCACCACCACCTCCACCTTCACCACCACCTCCACCACCTCCACCTTCACCTCCAAGACAACCACCACAAACACCGCCACCTCCAACAACCTCAACAACACCACCACAACACCACCACCTCCACCTTGACCTCCACCACAACCACCTCCACATTCACCACCTCCAACCTCACCAACACCACCACCACCACCAACCTCACCAACACCACCACCACCAGCCCAGCAACTGCTGCACAGGTGCATGCGCGTGGCGTGTGGCCGCTTAACCTTGGGAGCACCACTGAGCTTGTCATGATGAGGCCTTGAGACATGGCATGTGTGGCATTTGACCCTCCACTCCCCCCGCAACCCCCCCCCCCCCCCCCCCTCCCCTCATCACTCTGCTCACCCCCAACTCCAACCACTCCACCACCACCTTTCCACTTGCTATTGTCATGCATCTTTCTCCTCCCCCCCCCCTCCCTTCCTTCTTGCCCCCCCACTGCCATTGCCTTTCGCTGCATATTCATCTCCCCTCAACCCCCCTCTCTTCCGTATTGAGCCCCCTCCTGTCTCCGCTGCCTTCAGCCCTCTGACCCGCTCGGTAAACAACCGTATTTGCAGTAGACGGGGGGGCGCCGGCCAGACACAGCACGGCGGTGTAGACCGTGGCAGTCCCCCCGCCGCCGGTGGCCAGCGAGAGGGCAAAGGATCTTGACAAGGTCAGTGAGCTTTGTAGCTCATAATTACCCAGCCTGGACCTGCACCGGGCGCGCCGCGGCAGCTGGCGCTACGGTGCTACGGCGCTACGGTGCTACGGCGCTACGGCGCTACGGCGACGCGCTGGGGCTCTGCTCTTCAGAAGTGTTTAGATGCACACCTGTATATACTAGAGGGTACGGACCGTCCAGTCAGAGAGCTCCTTCTGTGTTGTTTCCTGGTTAGCTCGTAGCCTAGCGAGGTTTCCACAGTGTGTTTTAATTTGAAAGGTTTAAAGGTTCTCACATGAATGGAATAACAAAACGATACTGCTATAATAATTGATTGAACTGATGCTAATTGATTGAGCTGATGCTAATTGATTGAACTGATTCTAATTGATTTAACTGATACTAATAGCTCTTCTACTGCTACTACTACAAGGCTTACTCGTAGTTAAATCATCCTCATCAATATCAACTGATCATTAATCATAAGTATTATTATAGTATTATTATTAGTATTATCAGTAGTACCATTACACACCACTGTACCCTCACATGTTTGACTTGTTCGTGAAGTTGACTCCAGCCTTTATCCGTACCTAATCGTTCATTTCCACACCTTTGATGTTTGTCTCAAGGAGAAAGAAGGAGAGGGCAGAGCTGGGTCAGTTGTTCACGTGGCTGTTAATCTCACCCTCGAAATGCTACGTCTGTGTGTGTGTGTGTGTGCACATGACTGCGTGCATGTGTGTGTATTCAAGCACATGTGCATGTGTGTTCCTGCTGCACGGCTGTGGTGTTGCGCCTGCTGGCACTGTCAGAGGTGTACATCACGTTGTTCCACATCTCCATTTCCTGTCTGTCTTCTGTGGATTCTCCTCATAATGGGCCCTTGCTCACCTGAAGATTAACACGACTCAGAGAGTGGCTGGGGCCTCCCGGGCCTCATTAACATAACAGACATGCGTCTCTTCTCCTGAATTAGCCACAGCGACGATGAGGAGGAAGCGGAGAGGCAGGTTGAGGAGCAAGTCGGTCAGAGGAGGAGGAGGAGGAAGAGGTGGAGGAGAAGGAGGAGGAGGAGGAGAGGCAGGTTGAAGGGTGACTTGGGGCGATGTCAGAGGAGGACTAGGAGAAAGAGGAGAAGGAGGAGAAGGAGCTACTCTGTCAGAGGTGGTGGAGGAGTAGGATAGCAGGTTAAAGAGCAACTTGGGGCGATGTCAGAGGAGGAGGAGGAGGAGGAGGAGGAGGAGGAGGAGGAGGTGATGGACAAGGAGGAGAGGCAGGTTAAGGGCCAGGTTAAAACGGCAAAACTCCTCCCTACTCCCCAAGCGGTCTGGACCCAGGACATGGGCTTCACCTCCTTCCGAGGGGGCCAGGGGCCCTGCAGGGGCCCCTGGCCAACTCTGGAGCTTTTACTGGAAGTGCTATTACAGTCCTCACCCACAGACACAACCACTAATGAGGGACTGTGGAGAGAGAGAGAGAGAGAGAGAGAGAGAGAGAGAGAGAGAGAGAGAGAGAGAGAGAGAGAGAGAGAGAGAGAGAGAGGAGGGAGGGAGGGAGGGAGGGAGGGAGGGAGGGAGGGAGAGAGAGAGAGAGATGCATGTGGGGAGAGAGAGAGAAGTATAAAGTGAAAGAGGGAGGGAAAAGGAAGCAGAGAGAGAGTGTGAGAGAAAGCGAGAAATAAGTCACATCGACTGTTTGAATCAGGAACTAAACACGGCAACATACATAGATAGTTTACAACATTCCCACACTTTAAGACTGACTCTTATTTTCATTTTGACCAATAACAACAAGACGTTTCATTCCAGAAACAGCTCTCGCTGACTGTATAGTTTCCGTTTGGATAAAGCGGGGCTTGGGTATAGCCTGCAGATGTCTGACTTAATGTTAAAGCCATGTAACTGTAGCCGGCTCGAAAGAGAACGGCTCGGAGAAGTTCAACAGAAAAAAGTCTGTGAAATCGTGAGGGGAAACAATGAGGCCTTAACATGATGTGAAACATAGTCTTCTTGACTTCTCATGTGATTTCACAATATGCCATTTCTCTTCTTTCAAAGGGAATAGCAGCAAGGGTAATTTGGAGATGAATCCCGGCTAAGATGCGACATGACTTCTGTATCCGGGGCGTCGCGTTGCGCGGCGGTGTCAGCTGTTTTGATCACCCTATGAAAAATAAATAATCAACATCAAAAATTCATCGGGATAAGTCAAAAAGAGAGATTTGTATGTACAGACTATTAGTGGGTTATTTTAGTGCTGCTGGCTGGGCATATGGTGTTCATTGGGACCAGACTTTGCTCCCATTTTGGAATACTCGTGAACAAGGTAGTAAACATAAATGCTTCTATCTCTTTGTTGTTAATTTATGACAGTAGCTTTCTAAGGGGGAAAAAAAGGCACCATTACAAATTGGACAAAAGCTAATTCAATTTCTAAACATAACGTTGTAATGTATTAAATTACGTTGTGTTCAATGGTTGTGTCTCCTACTGTATCATATTTAGATTCATATTGAGGATGTTAGATGTACCAACAACCATTTAAAACAGCAACCCGAACCCCGCTGTGCCCCAGTTAGGCGTGTGATGTGATTGCGTGGTCTAGTGGCCCAAAGAGCCACCAGCAACATCCAATGATGGACGCTCCACATGAAGGGGCTTCTCCCACGACGCTGGTCCTTCTGGGGGGAGGACTCTGGGACAGGTGGAAGCTTCCCAGATACACCGGCTGACCTGTCAGCCCGCCCCCCCGCGTGTGGGGATGGATAGCATAGAGATGTGTTCACGTGAGCGTGATGGTGTGTGAGTGTGTGGGTGGGTGCATGTGTGTGTACCTGTAGTGTGTATGTGTGTGTGTGTGTGTGTGTGTGTGTGTGTGTGGGTGTGTGAGTGTGCCTGAAGGAGAGTTTGCTGGAGCTTATATGGGATAACTTGGACTGAGGGGGGGTTATGTTTGGCTACGTGGACAATGTATGTTTTGGTGTCTTTTTTTCTTTGCACGTGTGTTTACATCTGTATATGAGCCTGCGTGTGTGGTTGTGTGTGTGTGTGTGTGTGTGTGTGTGTGTGTGTGTGTGTGTGTGTGTGTGTGTGTGTGTGTGTGTGTGTGTGTGTGTGTATGTGTGTGTGTGTGTGTGTGTGTGTGTGTGTGTGTGTATGTGTGTGTTTGTGTGCAAGTGTGTGTGAATGCCCACATGCTCGTGTACATGTGTGTAAGAGGGAGAAGCAGAGTAAGTGGAGGATATTAAAGGAGAAGGCCCGGCTGCTGATGGAGATGGGAGCTGACACTTCTCCGTGGGACTGTGTGATTAATTGGGATCAGGGCACCTCTTCCCCGTCTGGACAGTAATGCTATGCAGTCTCATATGGCTATTTACATGCAGTAGTCACACACACACACACACACGCACACCACGCGCACACATACACTTGCAAAGGCACACACACACACGTGCACGCGCACACACCAACACGCATATACGCACACACTTGCACACGCACGGACATCCACACACATGCAGTGACACACTCACGCACACACCTGCACAGGTACGGACACACATGTAGTCACACACACAAACACACTGACGCACACACAGGCATGCGCCTGCACACACACATACACACACACACAAACACAAGTGCACACACACAGGCAAGCACACATACATACACACATACACACACACACTCACACACACACACACACACCCTCACTCACACACACACACACACACACACACACACACACACACACACACACACATATAGCCACAGGGACATGTACGGTGAGACAGACTCACACAGGGACAAACATACGTACATACACACTCACATAGAGAGACGTTGAGGGAGTGGGACTCACATGCTGCGTGCACACGCGCACCCACACTGGGGAAACAAAACACACAGTCCTCCGACTGGAACCCAGTCATTATTTTGAGCCCGGATTCTCGTCAAAGTTGTTGTAGCAGCAGCAGTGGAGCTTGTTGGGCTCCATGTTGTATTCAGATACAACTTTTTCCCCCCTTGTTTTTCTGTTTCATATTTTCCTTGTGCTGGAACAAATATATGTGCTTGACAAGAGCTCCTACTAAGAAAGCCGTTGTCGATGCTGAAGTTCCTGTGTTACCTTTTGCAAACTCTCTCTCAAAGCTCCCCAGCCCAGCTCTCAGAAGACGGGATGAGAAAGTGCGACAATCGAATGTGCAGATACCAGAGAAGAATCGCACCGCTGAATAATTGATGCCGCGGCAAAATAGAGACAACCACTTGAAGTCCTGAGTAAGTAGGAGATATAGACTGTGGTGACATATCAAGCTACAATAAAGACAGGGGAGGCAGTGGGGAAGGCATGCAGGAAAACGCTCTGTGAATTTCTCCCCGAGTTAAGAGTTTGTTTTGGTTAGCTGTGTTTCAAAGTTGCCGTGCTCGCACTTGTTTACCAAGTCCTCCTGCTGCTGCCACCTTCACACGAGGGAGAGTACCCAGGTGAGCACGCACACAGATACATAAACACACACACACACACATATATATACACACAGACACACGTATACAGATAGACACTCACATACAGACAAACACCAATCCCACATAGGGACACACATTGGGCAATGTACGGGGACACAAATACACACACAAACACATACAAATGCACCACGCACACACACACAAACGCACACACACACGCACACACACACATTGGGACAAAAAACAGGGAACATGTAAGTGACACACACATGAACACAGGGGCACGCACACAAAAACACATTCACAGGGACACAGGCACACACACACACACACACACACACACACACACACACACACACACACACACACATACACACACACACACACACACACACACACACACACACACACACACACACACACACACACACACACACACACACACACACAAACACACACACACATGCATGCAGGCAAGGGGAAGAGAGCAGCCATGGGTCTTTGATTCGGCTGGTTTCCTCAGATTAGTGATTCTCTCTCTACCCCGACGGGCTCTGGCAGAGCAGCCAGTGAAATGCAGGAAGACACTTCCATCCCTTCCATCCCCTTCCATCCCCTTCCATCCCCTTCCACCACCTTCCATCCCCTTCCACCCCCTTCCCTCCCTGTCCCCATCCATCGGGGGCAAGGAGACGATGAGTAACTGGCTAGCTGGCTGGCAGGCTGGCTGACTAGCTGGCTGCCAGGCTGGCAGGCTGGCAGGTGGAGTCCAGGGCTGGGTGGAAATGCAAAAGACGGCCAGGTTGGGTTTGGGAGTCCCAGACAGTCACTCCCCTAAGCCCCGCCTCCACCTCTACCCCCACCCCAGCGTCCCCCCCCCGACCCAGCCAGTCTCTCCCCATTACACGTCCAGAAGTACTGACAACGGCTGGACATCACCGGCTGACACCATCCCCCCCCAACCCCCCCCCCCCCCCCCCCCACCTCCACACACTTCAAAAGTGACATCTGTCACGGGCACGGAGCTCAGAGGAACACGGTGTTGGGCACGGGCGCTGCTTTGATGGTGATTTGGCCCCGGGCGTTCGTCATATATAACTTAGAGGGAGAACAATGAGGAACCACAACCGCTGCTTCGTCTTTTCTTCTTCCTCACTCTTTGAAGGTGCGGAGGGATACGTGTTCGGTGCGACGCCGCAGACGGAGGAAATATAACCGGGGCGAGCGCGGGGACGAGCACTGGAGGTGCTCGCCGCACGCCGCTCGCCGCTCGCCGCACGACTCTTGGAATCTGTTTGTTTATCACATCACAGTGTCCTAGGGGTTCCCTCTCGCACCGTCCCTGTGACCGCGTCCCCCCATCAAACGCTGGCCCCTGATTGGTTCCCACAGCGGATGTGTTTTTTTTGCTTGGCAGAGCTCTTGAGTGTCTCTGTGGTGCGGGCGTCTCTGTTGGAGAGGCGGTTGTTGGTTCTGCGCCCACGATTCTCACCTGCACGTGTCTGGTAATGAGAGCAGCAGCAGTAGAACCACCATCAACAGCCACAGAGGACCCTCAGCCAGTCAACAGGGCACTCCCTCTCTATCTAGAACAGGATTCACGTCTAGTAAAACAAGAAGCTTCCTGAGTAAAGGAGGACATGTTTTGGGACGGGGGGGGGGTTGGCTTGTGTTTTCTATATTTGTGTAGTAGTAGGTAAACGGGTGCGTTTTTGTGTGCATCTGTATGTCTTGAGTTGTATTTGTTGTGCGTTTACTGCATGTTTATGTGTTGTGTGTGCACATATCTGAATATGTGTGTGCATTCACAAGGTCTGTCCAATGCATGTATGACCTCATGAGTATCTTTAATCAGAAACTATACATCAATCAATGCATTTCTGTTGTCAGTGTGATATTTGTCTTCCATCTACATTTTCACTCTCTCTCTCTCTCTCTCTCTCTCTCTCTCTCTCTCTCTCTCTCTCTCTCTCTCTCTCTCTCTCTCTCTCTCTCTCTCTCTCTCTCTCTCTTTCTCCCTCTCTCTCTTTCTCTCCCCCCCACTCTCCCTCCTTCTCCCCCTCTCCCTCTCTCTCCCTCTTGCTCTCTCTCTCTTTCTCCCTCTCTCTCTTCCTCTCCCCCCTCTCCCTCTCTCTCTTGCTCTCTCTCTCTCTTTCTCCCTCTCTCTCTTTCTCTCTCCCCCCCTCTCTCTCTCTCTCTCTCTCTCTCTCTCTCTCTCTCTCTCTCTCTCTCTCTCTCTCTCTCTCTCTCTCTCTCTCTCTCTCTCCCTCTCTCTCTCTCTCTCTCTCTCTCTCCCGCCCTGGTTGATCCATCCCTCCCTCTCAGCTCTGTGTGACTGACAGCCCTGTCTTCCAGATGGCTGGTAGATTGCTGAGCTCCCTGTCAGTTCACATTAAGCCCTGTTTGATTAATGCATAATTCAAGGACCCGCTAAGTTCCGCCGTGCAAATGTATGTGTAGCCAATTAGCATTGTTAAACTACGTGACATTTGCATTTTCTGTTGTTGTTTTTGTTCCATTGTTGTTGTGTATGTTCCCTGCCCCATAAGTGGGTGCTTATAGCCTTGACTGGGAGAGGGGTCTTGGCGTAGCACCTCGCCGTCTACCGCTCCCGCTGCCGTTAATGTGAGCTGTCAGTGGAACCGACGTGGAACAGCCAGATTAACACTGTTTACCGAGCAAGGGATGCACTTAGAAACATTAACCTCAAATAAAACTGCATTTCATCTTATGAGCTTGCGTGAGTCATTCTGTGTGTGTGAGTCTCTGTGTGCGAGTGTGGATGTGTGTGTGTGTGTGTGTTTGTGTGATTGAAAGTGTATGTGGATAAGTGTTTCAATCTTGACTTGCATTTTTTTGCTAAGCCTGTTTGATGGGTGTATATTTTGGCTTTTGTGTGAGTGTGTTTGTGTATGTGTGTCTGTGTGAGTTTGCGTATGTGTGTGTGTTAATGTGTGGGGGTTCTGTGTGTTGTGTGCATATCAACAAACACGTATCAAGATGAGGATTGATGGACCTCTGGTGTTTGCAGGGTTAGTTGGATGTGTCCCGCTGAACTGGTCTGTCTGGTCAGAGCTTGGCCTCGGTACCGTCTCCCTGTAAGACCACAATGTTGATCCTGTTGTTCTAACCGAAACAAATAGCCAGCAATGATACGGCTGTGACTGATGTAGAAAGAAAATATGGGTCTCCATTCCATCAACACTCGCACATGCACGCACGCACGCACGCACGCACGCACGCACGCACGCACGCACGCACGCACGCACGCACGCACGCATGCACGCACGCACGCACGCACACACACACAGCTTGGAACTTTACATCATTCCATGCATGACACAGATTTAGCCAAAGACTACACTAGATGCTAATGCATGCAATATTAATCCCCTTCCAATGTGCACACATACATACGTACGAGTCTGTATGTACGATGCCCATGAGGAACACACAGTCTTCCGATATCACGTGACCTAATTGATTTTGATGATGCCAATTTATTTCAATTTCTTCCAGCACAAACGACCACACACACGATGTAACACTAGTCCATAGCAAGCGGCGTGATTATACTTAATCACGTTGCATCATGGAGGTGTCAATGACCCTGGAAGCAGAATACATTTGATTATCACGGCGTCAAGCTTCATGAGGGACACGCAAACCATGGTCTCCCCTAATGCAGACAAATTGATGGGGTGGAGTCACTCGTGGTTCCTGCATGCAAATGTGTTGTGATCACTCAAGTAGCGGCTAATCAAGTCCCGGGGCTGTGGCGTCCACGGGAGGCCCGGCGTCCTCCTCAGGCCGGGCTCGTAGAGCTCTGATCAAACGTCCCGTCTCACTCACACAGACACCGGCTTTCATTGGTGGAGCGTGCGTGCTGAAAGATCTATCAGCTGTCGAGAGAGTGGGCAAGGGAGGGAGAGGCATGGAAATGGATGGATAGTTAGGGAATACCAATCTGATGCTGGCCTTTCGTGTGTGTGTGTGTGTGTGTGTGCTTCTCGAGGGGGTATTTTTTGCGTGTGTGTGCGTGCGTGTCTTTTTTTGTGTGGGTATTTTTCTGTGTGTTTGTTTGTGTGTGTGTGTGTCTCTCATGTGAGTATTTACAGTGTTTATGTGTGTGTCTCGTGTGGGTATTTTTCTGTGTGTGTGTGTGTGTGTGTGTTTGTGTATGTGTGTGTGTGTCCGTACATATGTGTGTACGCTGGCCCTCTTGTTCATTAAGAGTAAACACGGGGCGGGGGACATGTAAGAAGTGTGTCCAGTAGCTGTCATGGCGACGCCGTGAGACGGGGCCGCGGCATCCGTCCGTCTGTCATCACACTCGTCCATCTGTCCAGACGCTCGGCCCACACACACACACACACACCACAAACCAAATGAATAAATAAACACAAATAAATACATTATTAAGAAAATCATAAATGAACAAATACCGCAGAACACAAAGAGTTCTGCTGTGCACCCCCCCCCCCACACACACACACACACACTCCATCCCCCCTCCCCAGGTCGAGGGGCTCATTCAATCAATGCTTAAAAAAAAGCCCCACAAAAACACAACAGCTTTCTATTAGCGCTAATCACAGAGAACCCTGTTTGATCTCTCCTCCTCGGCTTTCATCTGGGCCCGCGCGGCCGGCGTCGGACGGCGGGCAGCCCGGCTGAGGTGGCAGCGGTGGAGGTGCAACACGCCGCTCGGTCTTAGATGTGGACAAGTTTACACTGATTGTTTCATGTAACTAGGCCTAGGCTGCCGACACGCCGCACTGCGTTTGAACCACCTGGTCTTTTGTGTCTTCCAGCAGAGCTTTTGTTCTAGATGAAACAGACTGCACTATGTATGGTCAGCTCTGAAACAAACCCTGTGGAAGATCTGCCACGCTTGCACATACACACACTCACACGCACACATATGTAGGTACACACACGCACACACAGGCTTGCACGCATGCACGCATACCCAAAACAACTGTTGCACGTGCACACACATGCACAAACACGCATATAGACGTAAAGATGAAACCGCAGACATAGTGAGGAAGTGGGAATACAGTCCTATGCATTATAAACAAATAAAACCATGCATGTGCACACAAATTGCCAAGTAGGTTTAAATTCTGCGTAACACCGTCTTCCTCTGCCAGGCACATCAAGAATGCAGTTTTCTTTTCAACAAAACTACCT